>NW_022436943.1:20483687-20719005 GCF_009761245.1 Sapajus apella | reverse complement strand
AGCCGAGATCGCGCCATTGCACTCCAGCCTGGGTAACAAGAGTGCAATGGCGCGATCTCGGCTCACCGCAACCTCCGCCTCCTGGGTTCAGGCAATTCTCCTGCCTCAGCCTCCTGAGTAGCTGGGATTACAGGCACGCACCACCACGCCCAGCTAATGTTTTGTATTTTTAGTAGAGACGGGGTTTCACCGTGTTGACCAGGATGGTCTCGATCTCTTTGACCTCGTGATCCACCCGCGTCGGCCTCCCAAAGTGCTGGGATTACAGGCTTGAGCCACCGCGCCCGGCCCCTAGATGTTAACTTTCTAGAGATCAGAGAGATCTCTTTGAAGCTCTCTGTTGTGCCTAGAGCAATGTTGTACTCAAGTTTGGAAGACAACAAATCCTTATTGGTCTATGTATGCTATTTTCAGTTAAAAATACCACATAGCAGGTAAAAAAAAAAAATATGTACAGACCAGTACTTAAAAACCCAAGAGAAGAAGCTGAGCTTCATTCATTTTAGTATCTTGCTAGTGATAAAATAGACTTGAAGCACAGAAGGTACCCAACAAATATTTGTTGAAAGAATGTGTCAGAAAAATGGACTAGACTAGAGAGGACCTCAATAAGCATTTTGGTTAATAGATTTTTAGTTAAGATTTGAAATTGTGATACAAAGGTATGGATAGGAAAGATCATAGCTGAAGTTGGAAAAAAATGATCTTTTTGCAGTTGAAAATTAGTTTCAAAAGTAGAAAAGAATAGAGCTAGAATAACTCCTATCACACTATGAATGGAATAGCCCTTCAATCAATGAAGTAGGTAAAGTTTGCTTTAAGTTCCTCACCTTTTTAAAGCCCCTCTTTCTTGGTGCTTCTTGTCTAGGATATTTTGTCTTCAATAAATCTTCACCTGTGACAGCCTACCTGTATGCTTTCTGATTATCTCAGGCAATGAGAAACTATCACTTTTTTCCCCTGAACACTTAGAAAATTTTATTTTTACTTCAAATAAAGCTAGCAAAAGCTAACTCGAAATGTACTTTCTCAATCTAGAACTCTTTCAAGGGAATTATTTTCTTATGTTTTTGATGAATATTATCATTTTCTTAGGATTACCAAATGTAGGAATTATTTTTATATGCTAAATTGTGGTAGGTCATTCCTCCGCTGGTCATGAAAGGAAGAAATGTCCCACATAGTGGAGGTGATAAACTGAGTTCTCACTGAGACTCAGAGTCTCATTTAGTTGTGTTCTGCAAATGAATGAGAACCAATGGCTCTCTCTCTGAAAGGGGTCTGGAATTTGGTGGGATTCAAGAGATTGGAGCTTTGAAACAAGAAGCTATATTTAGCTTGCTCCTGAGCAGATCCAGATCTATTCTGCACATTTTTGGAATGTGCAGAATAGATCTGGATCTGCTCAGGGGAATGGTGGATGAAGGGAATATAATGCAAAATGGAAAGAATCATGGATATGGTGTAATAAAACACCTATACAATATCTATTTCAATTAAGTACTAGTTTTGTGATCTTGACCAAGTCAGAAACATCTCTGAAACTTTGTTTTCCTTTTTGTATGATAAGGAGATTGGAAGATCTCAAATTCTTATTGATATATAAATGTTATTATCAGTTGCTATAAGTAAAATTTTGATACTGCAAAATAAATAGCACTCGAAGATAAATCCTCTCAGCAAGGCAGTTTACTTCTATAGAAAGATACGGTGCATGAATGGAGCAATGGTGCCTGTACAAGGAGGGGAAAAGGTACTTATGCCTGACGGGGGTCTCCTCTACTACTGTGCCGTTCCCCTATTGGCTAGGGTTAGACCACACAAGCTAGACTTATACCCATTGGCTATTTTAAAGAGAGCAGGGGTCCGAGCTGGAGTGGCAGGTTGGTGGTTTGGCGGGAAGGGTGATTAGGAGCAGGGCAGAGCAGGTAGCCAGGGGTGACCTAGATCAAAGGAGGTGACTGGAGCAGGTTACTGAGGCAGGTGACCATTATGAGTCGGACAGAGCTGGGGCCCCGGGGAACACATGTGTACTACAAGGAAGTTGAACTTTAAAATAGAGAATTAAAGAATAAGACAGCTGAACATACCGACATACTGATTCTTTGAAGAGAAACTTGGGGTTCACTATATCTAACACAGTTAATAAGATCACATGGCTGGTAAAAAAAATATGTGCAGATAAGTGCTTAAAAACATGAGAAGAAGCTGAACTTCATTCATTTAATAACTGGTAGTGATAAAATGGACTTGAGGCACAGAAGGTACTCAGCAAACATTTGTTGAATGAATGCATTCCGAAAAATTGACTAGACTGGAGAGAAAGTAAAGTCATGATACAGCGCCTAGACCAAAGAGACTCTCAAGCTGGGCATGTAGGCGGCAGAGGAAAGAACTTATCAAAGGCTGATAGGAAGAAGTCCTATTTATCCAGGGGTCAGAATCGGAAAAACTGCAGGAGCCAGGGTAGCTGTAGCATAAAAGTTCTGAAGATACCAATACCTGTAGAGAAGACTAGCAATCATGTTTTAGAAAATTAAGATTCACAATAGAAATGCGTACTCAAATATATGTTAACGTGTCTAAAACTTGAGTTTACATTCGAGGCAGCTATAATAAAAGGCAAGGCAAGGAAGGGGAGTGATGAGCCCATTTAAATCACCATTGGCTTTGGAATTTAACAGACAAGAGTATAACCAAGCTCTACCATTCACTAATGATACAAATATTGACAAAATATTAATTCTCTGAGACATCTAGAAAATGAAAATTTTTATTCTGTCGGATGAAGATTGTAGTATCTACTTTGTAGACATCTTTTGAAGATTCATGAATTTGTAAAAGGGACCTGGCCGGATGGGGTGGCTTACGCCTATAATCCCAGCACTTTGGGAGGCCGAGGCAGATGGATCACGAGGTCAGGACTTTGAGACCAGCCTGGCCAACATGGTGAAACCCCGTCTCCAAAAAAATTAAAAAATTACCCGGGCACGGTGGCGAGCGCCAGTAATCCCAGCTACTTGGGAGGCTAAGGTGGAAGAATCGCTTGAACCCCAGAGGCGGAAGTTGCAGTGAGCCGAGATCTCGCCACTGCACTCCAGTCTGGGCGACAGAACAAGACTTTCGTCAAAAAAAAAGGACCTAAAACATGCCTCACATGATTTATTCTTTATGACTATTATTATTTTTATTGTTTCTGTAGATTTTATTGCTGAATAACGTATGAGCCAATCAATATTCATCTTGCCTTCAGTGAAGTAACTTGTAATTTGCAAAATAATGGCGTCTTTATTCTCCTGTGTACTTTTTTCCTCGTTAATGCTCTTTTAAGCCCTTTCCTTCCCACCCAAAATTCTATTTTTGCCATAGTAGCACTAAGGGGGAAAAAAGGACCTTTCCTCACTCAGTCTAGAGTAGCTTAACAATAAAATTAATCCGAAATTTGCATAATACTGGTAGCTTGCCGGTAGATACGCTATAGTCAACAAACAATACAATTTGTTTATAACTCCTAAATCAGATTTTCAAAGAAATGTAGCTTTGGTGAATTGTAAGCAAAACCATTAAAATGGTCTGAGTTCGTTTTGAAGTTACCTTCATCTTCAGGATGTTTTAAACTCTGTTGGAGACTGGCGGACCTCATCCTGTCAGGTTATTCCCCAATTCAACTTCCCCGATCAAACATTATCAGGCCAGGCGACTGTTTCGGTTCAAGTATAGGCCCAGGGTAGGCAAAGAGTAGAAAACGGAGGGAGGACTGGGTGTCACTTCTACATTTTGACCCAAGCTTTCATATGAGGAAATTATTTTCAAGGGCTTACCGCAATAGCAGTTCCACAGGTAGAAAGTATTATTTCTCCAGAAAAAACGTGTCTGAATCTACGAAGCTGTGTGTGAAGAACAAGTCTAGGGAATACGCTCAGGTCAAGTCATGCGACCAAAGAGCGGAAAAGGGAGCGTCCTGCATGCAAGCGTGCTGGGCGTTTGTTTGGTTTGCTTGCTTGCTTAAAGTATCCGTTCGGAGGGATTGGCGGCTAGAAGTCAGAGGCACAGACTGATGAGGAAATGCTGAAGCGCAGCCCATGAGGTGCTGAGGTACTCAAAATAGGAGGATAAGGTATGAGGGAAAACAAGGTTGGAGTCTAACAAAGGCGCCTTTGCGTCGCAGAATGCAACCTGAAGCGGCTCGCGGCTCCCTGGGGAGTAACCTCGAGAGACACAGCGAGGTAGGCAGAGAACCCAGGAGCCGCGCCTCCGCCGCGGCCCCGCCCCCGCGGAGCCACGCCCCCCAGCACCGGAACCAATAGGAGCCCGGGATATTAGCGGGTGGGAGGTGCGGCTGGGTTGCTACAGCCAGAGCTGGGCGGTGGCGGGCGCTGCTGAAGGAGTCTCGCTGAGCTCAAGGCGGCGGCGCAATGGAGGGACTGGAAGGTGAGGAGAGGAAGGGATGCTGGCAGGGCGGCTGGAGCGGGCCCGGAGCAGCTGGGGTCCCTGGACACCAATAGCAGGGAGGCAAGGGCAAGCTTGGAGCGGCGGACTCCGCCACGTTCCCGCCGCGCCTGTGGAGGCCGGGGCCAAAGGGATCCGGCCAGCCCAGATGCGGTGGAGCGAACGCTCCCAGGCTGCCCCGCCTCGAGCGGTCTTCGGCTGGGCTTGTCCGCCCGGAGCCCGTTCCTGTTTCTGGCAGCGCGCCTGCACGTCTCTTCCTACAATTTTCTGATCTTGCCTGACTTCTGAGTGCCCTTTTAGTGATCCCAGTCTCTGGCCAGATTTTGTTTTCCTTGCAGACTGGACTCTATCCATTATTGTCCATAGCCTTAACATCGCCAGGCCAGTTTGTGCTGGAGCCCCGGGGTGTGTCTCCAGCCTCGAGCTCCTGACACCTTCCTGGGCCAATCTCCCTAGGTAACCGGTTTTTTTTTTACATTCCGACAGCCTTCTGTCGGAGGGATGTCAGAGCATCAACTAAGGAAGTGTCACTGGCCAGATTTAAAGCCGGTACGATAGATTACCAGAAGGATTTGATAGCTTCTTCACGACCGCTGTGTGAGGAAGAGCCTGTATTGGTTCCTTATCTTTGGGTTTATCTTTGTGCTGTAACCGTGACTCCAGATTTTGCTTTGTTCGCAGTTCTTTCACTTTTCCTCTATTCTATTTACCCATTTTATCCTGTGTAATGAAAGCATTCACCTAAAAACAAAGGAAGAAAAAACCCCACAATAACTAGCACTGGCAACAACAGTTACGAGATTTTATTTGTTATGATGAAGAACAAACCTACAGAATTGAGATCCTGTTGTCTTGACTTAGCCGCCCCCCCCAGCCCCGTCTGCTAATTTACATGGATTCAGTTGGAATTAAGAATGAGCAGAAGCGTTGAGTCTTGTGTATTGTTGCATGCCAGAGAGTAAAATATTGTACATTGTGTAATGAAGTGAAAAGTGGTAACCGGTAACTTTTTCAGTCATCTAAATTCATCGAAAAGCAAATGTAATAACATGAGTAGGAGTTTATTTCGTGCTTTTGCTCTGAGGTTAAGCTCTCATATTAAACACCTTGAAAATGATAAGTAAATAATTCGGATAATTTTCCATTTGTGGACAGCTGCAGTATGCTATGAAGGCCTTTTTTACTTACGTGTTTTTGGAAGATAATTAAAGTTTCCATAAAATAAGGAATTGTAATTATAGTACAGTATTTTTTAGTTTCAAGATACTTTTGTGTCTTGGTGGGATTAAAGCACAGTGGATAGGAGCATGGGTTCTGGAATTCCTTTAAGATTATCCTTATACATAATATAAGGTTTTATTATATATTATCTATGAAGTGTTTTGGAACAGTTTGCAGATTTTTATTTTATTCAACATTTGTTATTAAGAAAAAGATCATCATCTGATTTTTGCTTATGTATGTATGTTAAGCACCTAAAACAATGCCTGACACAAAGTAGGTCCTCAATAAATATTTGTTGTTAAATAAATGTCTATTATGGGCATCTTTTTAGGTTCTAGGATGCAGCAAAGAATAAAAACGATAAAGCTTTACTCTCATTGAACCTACGTTTCAGTGAACCTTACATTTTAACAGTGCCAAGATATTACTATTGAAACCTTAACTAGGAATGCTTTTCAAATGTAATGGAAACCTATAAGGATAATCAGTTGCATAGGAGAACAAATAGGTGGATTCTGTATTTATAGGCATGTTTTATGGGCCCAGTATATGATGTTAATAGTGCTTGCTCTTTTTGATTTTTTTTTTTTTTTACAAAATAAGATGGTATCATTAACTATAATGTATTTAATTATGATAAATTGGGTTAAAATATATGAAATTGCTCTAAATTATGTAGGGCAAAACAGTTGAATTTTAGTAATTTCAAGTGGTTCGATTTAATAAAAGCTCTGAGAGTTTTCTGTTTAAGTTAGGAAGGTGGTTTTTCCCCTTTCTCCTCCTCCACTCTCCCTCCTCTAAGAAATCACCCTTTGCAGATATCAAACTCTGAGTCTTAAGGTTACCATTCATTAATTCATTCATCTATGCTTTCGTTCTATAAACATATAGAAGTTTAAGTCTAGTACTTTGAAGATGTCTAATAAATATTATATTGCAGTATCCAGTAAGAAATAGTCAAAAGTTTGCTTAATGTGTGAGAGTAATTGAGTAAATATTGTATTCTGGCATTAGATATGTTTCTAGTTGAAACCAGTTACCAGACATTAATCTTGGCTGTAAAACTAGAAAATATATGGACTCTTGAAAAATTCTGTTGAAGATGATCTTACTCTTTTTTCATAACTTTTACATTATTTGTATGTAATCATATACCATTTATATTACTTGTGATCTTTTGGGTCTTTATGCTTCTTGAATATTCAGTCAATAGATGAGGTATTAGGCTCAAACACTATACTTTGAATCTAAGTACAAGTTATTTATGTTTTTGTATAATCAATATCTCAACAACTCTAAATTGTGTGGGTAATTTTAGCAAAGCTTAATTCCTTTTCATCTGAAAAGTTTAGCCCTACAAATCTAAGGATAATAGAGGTAGTTCTAGACTTGGGAGAGTTCCAATCTCTTATAAGCTATTTTTATTTGTAAAATGAAGAGGTGGTAAAATCTAAGCAGATTTTATCCTTGTATATAGTATTGTCATTCCCTTCATAACCCTGATAAATGCTTATAAAAATTGTGACTGAGATCAGACTGTCTGTTCCTCTTACGGATTGTTGACTTATTAGATTTTAGTACTGCCCTCTAAAACTTGATTGGAAGACTGATTGCTCTTCAGTGTAGCTCTTGGTTTAAAGACAGTCATGTCTCATCAAAATTTCTGTTTTGTTGGTGGGGCGTGGTGGCTCACGCCTGTAATCCTAGCACTTTGGGAGGCCGAGGCGGTTGGATCACCTGAGGTCAGGAGTTCAAGACCAACCTGGCCACCATGGTGAAACCCCATCTTTAAAAAAATAAATAAAGAAAGAAAAAATGTTTTGTTTATCTTTTTCTAGTATAAATGTATACTAATTGACTGAATAATTCTTCATCTTTATTTGTCTAGCATTTATTGCTTTGTGATACTGAGTTAGTTGCCAAATATTTTAATAGACAGTATATTGGAGAGGACTGTGTTTGAATCTTGCTTTCTTTTTAGTTTTATGATTTGGGGAGTTTACTTAATCTGAACCTTAATTTTCTCTGCTGTGAAAAAAATTGAGCTATTAAATATGTAACTACCTAAATTATATTAAATATTAAATGATGTAATATATATGTAAAGCATTTAACTAAATGCCTGATGCATAGGAGACCCTCTCAGTATGTGTGTTTGTTAAATGAGGAAAATCACAAAAGACATGTTAACAGGTCCAATATAGGTAAAACATAGCATGCTTGGGAGGAGAGAAAGAAATATTGAAGCCAGGTAAGAAAGGACTTTAAAGGTGATTGGTATTCATCAGCAGTGCCTCAGACTGTAGAAAGTCCTGGTAGGATTGGGATTCAAAAGAGAGCTTCAGATTTGACAATTAGTAAATTCATGGTAATTCCGTTTTAAAGTCTTTATTGTCTCCTTATTAAACAAACTTTTCCTGATTATCCATACTTCTCCAAGACGGCATTGTGACCATCTCTTCTGCCCTTACTCATTTTATCTTAATTCTGCTTATCACCATGTACTATTTTACATATTTGTTTTTATTTATTTATTTTTCCTATTAGATCAGTGAAAACTCTGTAAGATCAGTCTTTGTTTTTTATCATCACCCTGCCTCCTAGAACAGTTTCTGCCTCATGCTAGGTACTCAACAAATACTTACTGAATCAAGGAATGGATGTATTTCTTTCTTTTTTTTTTTTGAGGCAAGAGTTTTGCTCTTGTTGCCCAGGCTAGAGAGCAATGCCATGATCTCTGCTCACCGCAAACTCTGCCTCCTGGGTTGAAGCAATTCTCCTGCCTCAGCCTCCTGAGTAGGTGGGATTACAGGCATGTGCCACCGCACCCAGCTAATTTTGTATTTTTAGTAGAGATGGGGTTTCTCCATGTTGGTCAGGCTGGTCTCGAACTCCTGACCTCAGGTGATCCACCTGCCTCGGCCTCCCAAGGTGCTGGGATTATAGGCATGAGCCACTGCGTCTGGTAGAATGGATTTATTTCAATACGGTAGTTGGCCTGATAAAGTCTGCCTGCAATACAGACAGTGAGTAAATGAGAGGTAGGGAAGGACTAAGCAGAAAATGTAAGTCAGTGTTTCAAAAAATGTGCTCCTTAGGACACTGGTGGAGGACACTGGTCTTAGGAGTACAAAGGATAAAATAAATTTGGGGAAATAACAACATACTAAGTCTCTCTCTCTCTCTGTTTCTCTGTCTCTGTCTTTATGACTAAGGAAGTCTGCTCTAAGAGAACCCATTTAACTTTATTAATCTACCATTTTCCAAACACTTGGCCATGAAGCAAGGGATTCGAGAGTAATTCGTAGTATAAATATGGGTCATGTTCAGACTGGGTAGGAAGGGAAGTGCAGCCAGGTATTAGCTTATTAAGAAAAGCAAGTCGCTCTGAGATCAAGATACTAACTGAGAGAAAGGTAGAAGGTAGAATTCTACGGTTAAACAGGGAACATGAGTGTTTTAAAGTCCAGAGTTGGTTGTTTAGGCAGCAGTTTTGCCAAACTAGAGCACTAAAATGTGCTAGTGAAAGATGACTTCTTTCACTAAAAAGAAAGGTGAAAGGTGACTAAAATGCTTTGAAAAATGAGGTTGTGTGTAAAAGTAGGGTAGGCATTGACTAAGTTCAGACAAAAACTCTTCTAGGGTGAGCTGAAAAGGGTAAATCTTGTCAGATACTGGAGAATATTGATCTGAAAGTAGTTCAGTTTTGGAAAGGATATTGGGAAGAAAGTGGTATAACATATGTTGTGCCTTCAAAAGATAGGTTCATTGAGTATTAAAGGTTGAAGTCAAATGGGTGGTGATAGAATATTAAGATTTACTAGCAGTAAGGAGATAGACCTGCCACAAGGGAGGCCAGAATTGTTCTTAACTTCCAAGATTTATTTGAAAATGGTTCTCTCATAATTCTTAAATGTATGCATTTTAAAATGTCACAACTATTTAAATAAAATCATTATTTCTCATCACTTACAGTATTAGGTAAAGGTACCATTTCAAGTCTTATCATCATGCAGATTTTGAAGTTGCAAAATATAAGCAATGCATAACAGAATCAACAGTGTGTACCAGATGAATTTTGTAAGGAGAGATTGGCATCTTAAGAGTTCTAGAATATTAAAGTATTTTATTGACTTGGTTCTGTCCATTACCTTGAGTGCTTATTTTAATAGTATATGCTCTCTGGTATAACATTCACCACTCTGAATATCATATCTCTCTTGTATTTTTATAAGATGCAAAATTTGCTACTTTTTGCCATGTAGGAAAGGTTAGCAGAGTTTACTTGAATGCCTTGGAAAGTAGAATTTTTTTATTTTTGTAGGTTATGAAGCATTTTTATATGTAATAGTTGATCCTCTGAACTTTTAAGGTAAATTGAGCAGATATTAGCCTCATTTGCCTCATTTAACAGATGTTAAATTGAGTCTGCCTGTATGATTAGTAATACATTTCCTTCTAATTCATGTCTTAAAGGCTTTTCTAACAAGGAGTAGGTCCTTTCAGGTTCTCAGTTCTCTATGTAGATAAGTGGAAGTTAATTCCTCAGCATGGTATGTAGTACCTGAAGCATTCATTCTACCATCTGCAACTGGTTTAATCATTCTTATATATGAACTTCATTTTTAAAAAATCAGTAAGAAAGATGTCTTCCATGTACTTTTCTTACTAATGTGGTCTTAAGGTAGATTTTGTTAAATTACAGCATGTTATACATAAAAGGGGACCATATGTCATTTAACTTAAATTCCTTATTTTATATAAGAAAATCTAAACCTTAGAGAGCTTAAATATCTTGCCTGGGGATTCATAGTGCTCAGTGAGAGAGCTGGGGACTTGAAGTTAGATAATATAAGACAAATTCACTGCATTTTCAACTATACTGTCATGTCTTTTAATGAATTTAATTAGAGCAAAATATGGCTTTTGACTCTGAGGCCAAAGGTATTTATAATGATCTGGGTAGAAGTTTCCATTAATATGTTTTTTAAAAAAATTATTTTAGTAATAAAATTTGTATCCAGGCACATGATGATTATTTTAATTTTAATTGAGTGAAAGGTGTAGCCACTTCTTTATTATTTAGTTATGCCAATAAGGTCAGATATTTTAATTTCTTGGTCAAATTAATCTTAATATAATTATTACATATATAAAATAATTAACAATTCAAATAATACATGCAGTTTGCTTAATTTACCTTACAGCATTATACTTTCTAATATCTGGTGATAAAGAGAAAATGATTTTTTTTGCTCTGAAATCTTCACATCAAGTCAGTAAGTCACTGAACTGATTACCAGCAGTATTTTTTCATGCTTTAGAAATTAGTAAGATAAATTTTGTTTTTAACCTTAGTATTCTACCACAGAGATAGCCTTTAAATCAAGAGACTATGACAAATTGATTTTCTTAAAATAATTACAAGAAAACTAGGTATTTCCAACTAATCAGCTTGGTTATCCTTAAATTATGACTTTTCTTTGTTTATTGTGGTCTTTTTGCCCACTGATAACTCTTAAGCCCATTTTAGTTGATAATTTTGCTTATTTCAAAATGCAGTAAGAAATTTTTTTTTACAAGAACAGTCAACTTACCAATGAAACTAAGAGAAAACATTACAACGTGTAGTTTCACAATTTAAGCTATAGAAATTATTTGATTTATTTTTATTTTTTATTTTACTTTAAGTTCTGGGTTACATGTGCAGAACGTATAGTTTTGTTACATAGGTATACATGTGCCATGGTGGTTTGTAGTACCCATCAACCTGTCATCTAGGTTTTAAGCCCCGCATGCATTAGATATTTGTCCTAATGCTCTCCCTCCTCTTGCCCCCTACCCCATGACAGGTCCCGGTGTGTGCTATTCCCCTCCCTGTGTTCATGTATTCTCACTCACTCCCACTTATGAGTGAGAACATGCAGTGTTTGATTTTCTGCTCCTGTGTTAGTTTGCTGAGAATGATGGTTTCCAGCTTCACCCATGTCCCTGTAAAGGACATGAACTCATTCTTTTATATGGCTGCATAATCTTCCATGGTGTATATGTGCCACATTTTCTTTATCCAGTCTATCTCTGATTGGTATTTGGGTTGGTTCCAAGTCTTTGCTATTCTAAGTAGTGCTACAGTAAACATTTGTGTCCATGTGTCTTTATAGTAGAATGATTTATAATCCTTTCAGTATATACCAGTAATGTGATTGCTGGGTCAAGTGGTATTTCTGGTTCTAGATCCTCGTAGAATCACCACACTGACTTCCACAATGGTTAAACTAATTTACACTTCCACCAACAGTGTAAAAGCATCCGTATTTCTCCACATCCTCACCAGCATCTGTTGTTTCCTGACTTTCTAATGATTGCCATTCTAACTGGTGTGAGATGGTATTCTGTTTTGGAGAATGAAAGCATTGTCCAAATTGGAGAATTGTTACCTTGTTACTGGGTAGAAGTTCCCTCAGTAGGTCTTGACATCAGTACACATGCACATGCCATATTTTGTGAATTACAGTGCTATGCTCTATGACCAGCTAATATTAGAGGGCATTATAAATTTATATATATGTTATGTATATCTTTATTTTGGGTGAAGTAATGACATTCTTTTCCAAAAAGATTTTTTGAGGGATAATTGCTTTTGAATTATCCCAAAGTATCATTCTTTTAAAATGCTATTGTATCTTTTCGTGCCTTTTATTGATAATAATTTTTTTAAAAAACATTTTAAGCATGTTTGATAACTTCTGGAAATTAATTTCAAGAACTGGATTTTAGTATATGGTAATATTCTGGTTGCTGTTTTTTTTGTATAAAAATTGGTGATTTATTTCTTAGATCTATTTATTAAGTAAATTATATAGATTATGTTAGCTTTCCGAGAGGAATAATTATGTTATTCTTTTCTTGTGTTAATATTACTAAATGCATGCTTAGTATGTAGTTTTTCCATGTGCTGAATTTATTTTTCTCAATAATATATGGTGCTTTTTAATATTTTGTATTGATAAATTTTAAAATCATTGCTTAGTATTTAAAGGAATACATGAAAACCGTAAGCAAGTTTAATAGTTAGCATGTGATGTTATGTAGACCATCATTTTGAAGACATTCTTACCTGAATGAACCTAGTGGTTTCCATTTAGTAACTCTGGATTGTTAGTGGACTTAAGTGATTTAGATAAATGAGATTGTTCTCCCTAAATACCTTACCTCCTGGTATTGGAGAAGGGACAAATCAGGCAAATCTTAGCTTTGCTTTTGTAATGTTTACTGCTTAACTGCCACTATGCAACATTGCATCCATCTGAAATGACAGTTTGTCACTATCCACCAGTCAAATAGGGCAGTGGAGTAATAGGAAAATGAGAAAACAAAACAGTTCTTCTGTTACTGTATTTGAATGCATTCTTACCAATATCTATTTTGATTTGCCTGCTTAGTTCTCTGTGAACTCACTAAATGTCTTGGACCAGGCTATATGGAGTCATAATTGTACTTTTAAAAATTAGTTTGTTACTTCGAAAGGAAAATGTTTTATTTTATTTGTCTTTCATGTGATAAAAGAATTTTAGCATCTCTAAAATATTCATTAGAAAATATGGGGAAAATGTTACATGTTTAAGATTATTTTTAGGAAATTACAGGTATGAAAAGCTTATGTTTATTTTTTTGGAAAGAATGATAAAATGAATTATGTAGAATCAGAAATCATGTTTCTTTTTTATCTTTTTAGTAATAAAATTTGTTATATCCAGGTACACGATGGTTATATTAATTTTATTAATAATTGAGTGAAAGTTGTATCTATGCTACCTCTTTATATAATTTTGTTTGTAAGGTCAGAATATCTCCACTTACTAGTCCACTGACTCTTAATATAAGTATTATATGTATAAAATAATAATTCACATACTACATACAGTTTGTATAACTAGGTGATCTTAATCTTTGTGGTTTTTTTTTTTTTTTTTTTTTTTAAAGACAGAGTCTGGGTCTATCGCCCAGGCTGGTCTGCAGTGGCACGATCTTGGCTCACTGCAACCTCCACCACCCAGATTCAAGTGATTCTTCTGCCTCACCCTCCTGAGTAGCTGGGATTAAAGGCACCCACCACCATGCTAGGCTAATTTTTGTGTTTTTAGCAGTGACTGGGTTTCATCATGTTGGCCAGGCTGGTCTCGAACTCCTGACCTCAGGTGATCCACCTGCCTTGGCCTCCCAAAGTGCTGGGATTATGGGTATGAGCCACCTCGCCTGGCAGATCTTAATCTTAATGGGATTATACTTTCTATTGTCAGGTGATAAACAGAACGAGATTCCTTTTATTCTGGATTCTTCAAATCATCTCAGGAAGTCATTGAACTGATCACTAATGGTATTTCTTCATACCTTGGAAATTAATAAGATAAATTTTGTTCTTAAAATGTAATAATTTACCATAGAGATAGCCTATAGGTTAAGAGAGTACGACAGATTGATTTGCCTAAAATAATTACAAGTAAACTAGATATTTCCAACAATACCAGTTTGGATATCTTTAAATCATGAATATGTATCCTGACCTTTTCACCACTGGCAACTAAGTATTATGCTCATTTTAATAGATAATTTTGCATGTTTAAAAATGCAGTAAAACATTTTTCACGAAAACTAATAACTTACATATAAAGCTAAGAGAAAACATTAAAATGTGAAGTTTCAAAATTTTAAGCTACAGAAATTATTTATTAAATTCTTTCCTGTTTTAGAGAATGGAAGTGTTGTCCAAGTTGGAGAATTGTTACCTTGCAAGATTTGCGGAAGAACATTCTTTCCAGTAGCATTAGTGAGTAGACTGATTTTGTACCTTAACGGTTTTACACATCTGTAATTGTTCAGTAATTCTGGTCAATTCTTATGGAAAAAACTTAGCTGGAATAGTTTTTGAAGAGTTAATGGGTAATATTCTTTGTTCAAGTGTCTTGATTTCAGCTATGCCATTCTTCCAAAATTCTTTCTTTTCTTCAGAGTTTGGTCTTCAGGACTCTTCTATTAAAGTTTAAAGTTATTCCTAGTTTTATGAGACTTACCAAAAACAAGCAAAATCACACAAAACAGTACCTTAGAAATAAGTAATTATTTACAGATACAAAATAGTGTAATATCTGGGATTTGCTTTATAGTACTTCAGGAAAAAAGTAGGGATGAATGAAGCAAAATTGCCAAAGTGTTGGTAATTGTTGAAATTGGGTGATGAGTAGTAAATGGGAGTTAATTATCCTTTTTGTCAGTTCTTGTTTATGTTTGAAATATTTCAAAGGAAAAGTTTTTTTCAACATAAAAGTACACCTAAAACTTATTATGCATTCTTTAGATATGTTAGCTACTTAGTAAATATAAATAAAAGCACTTTTAACTAATCTTAATAAAAATCAGCTAACTAAATAGGTAATAATAAAAATTATGCCTATGTACCTTATGTATTTTAACCTCAAGCATAAACATTTATTAATACTTTGATGTAAGACATAATTTTTCTTTGAATGTGGCTTTACACATTAAAGTTCTGCCACAATCTGCTGTGCACCCTCTTACTATTTCTAGTTTGTTTCTTTAAAGCAAAGTGAGGAATTAATGATCCAAAGTGTCCTGATTGTTGGTACCTTTTAAACAGTGATGGCTTTTTTGTACTCTTTTAAAAACATCTTGCCCACACATTCAATGATTTTTTTTCTTATCATTTTGTTATTTTTCAGAGTTTTCACCCAAATTTCATGGCCAAAAAAAAAAGCCTTTTTTGGCCCTCATGTAGTATTTAACTGAATGATGTTATTAAAACAACTACATGTTATCATGAGTCATCATGTTGGGAAACCAGCACCACATATACTTGACATACATAACTCAGTGAGGAACATATGCATATGAGTCCATTAAATAATCATCTGCTATCCTCATTTTTTGTTAAATACTTAAGAGCTGTGATTATAATGCTTGTTTGTTGAAATGAAAACTGAAAATAAGCATGTAAAGCAGTTGATTACTAATTGTGTACTGAAAGCCTAAGAAGCTCCAAGACACCAAATAAACCAGTTTTGAGGTTTTGTTTTTCCCCAGAGAAAGTTTGACAGTTCTACCTTCTTCAGTGTTTATCAAAACACAAAAGAAAAAAGTGTGTTTAGTGTAACAGTGTCAGCGGTCATCATGCTTAATATAGTGGAGGGAGAATGTTTATCCAGTTGATTCATTGGAAGTCATTTAAGACAGCTTCCACTTGATTGTCCCTAAACTGAATGAATGAATGAATGAATTGACAACTCTATTTTTAAAAAAAGAAAACCTGTAAGAGTAGTGGAACACTAGATAGCTCAAGACAAATCCTAGGTGAAGAAAGCTGCAAAGTTTGAGATCCAGATTAGTGTGTGGGAAAGACACAAATCAGACCACCTGTACTATTATTTTGTGTTAAATTTATGTTAGCATATTACTATTATATTAACTTTAGGAATCCAAACTACTACTCATGTTAACTTTTGTAATCCTAAAACTAATGTATTCTTTTCATTTTCTTTTTCTAGTATCTATGCTCAGGCATTTAGTAAAGACATTTTCTTTCTTTTTCACTGTAGTGTCTTTGACTTTGCTACTATTTCTTATTCTTAGTGTTACAGGACAGAGAAATATGTTACAGGAAAGGGGTCCCAATCCAGACCCTAAGAGAGGGTTTTTGGACTTTGCGCCTGAAAGAATTTAGGGCACATTGGCAGTGCAAAGTGAAAGCAAGTTTATTAAGAAAGTGAAGGAATGAAAGAATGACTACTGCATAGACAGAGCAGCCCCTGGTGCTTCTGGTTGGGCGTTTTTATGGTTATTTCTTGATGATATGCTAAACAAGGGGTGGATTATTTATTCATGCCTCTCCTTTTTTAGACCATATAGGGTAACTTCCTGATGTTGCCATGACATTTATAAATGGTCAAGGTGCTGGTGGGAGTATAGCAGTGAAGATGACCAGAGGTCATTCTTGTCACCATTTTGGTTTTGGTGGGTTTTGGCCAGCTCCTTTACTGCAGCCTGCCCAGGGTCTTTATGACCTGTATTTGGTGCTGACCTCCTGTCTTATCCTGTGAATTAGTGGTCTAGGAATGCAGTCCTGTAGATTTCAGCTTCATTTTACCCAGCTCCTGTTGAAGATGGAGTTGCTCTGGTTCATACACTTCTGACATTTCTCATGTACAAACTAGGAGAAGAGTATTAAATAATAAAATGTTAGAAGAGTGTTTATAATTTCTTTTAGTGAGCAAGATAACTTAAAGCATGCGTTATATATATGTTTTAAAACTTAACTTTTGGTTAAGGCAAGGTGTATCTTATTTATTTTGCATTCAGATTTTTCAGTCGGTCTCAGAGTTTTAAACTGGTTTCAATGTAAATAAAGTTCTATAGTCTTACCTTCTGTAGAAAAGAAAATGATAGGCTGCATTTCTTCACCTTAACAGAAAAAACATGGACCCATTTGCCAGAAAACTGCCACTAAAAAACGGAAGACTTTTGATTCAAGCAGACAGAGAGCTGAAGGAACGGATATTCCAACAGTAAAACCTCTCAAACCGAGGGTAACTATATAACCTTTTGAACAGTATGAACCTTATGTGTGTTGAAAAATATTAAAATTATCTGTTACATTAAGATTAAGAATAAACACAATTATCTGCTACATTAAGATTAAAGAATAAATACAACTCTGTATTATGTGTTCAGCTTAGAAATTATCAGAAGCTTATAAAACAAATTTTATTTTAAATAAACTTTTAAACTCTTCAAAGGAGAGACCAAGGTGCTGTCTCCATCAATTACAGTGAGTTTGTTTTTTTGTTTGTTTGTTTTTTTTGAGAAGGAGTTTCACTCTATTTCCCAGGCTAGTGTGCAGTGGCATGATCTCGGCTCACTGCAACCTCTGCTGCCCAGGTTCAAGCAATTCTTATGCCTCAACCTCCTGAGTAGCTGGGATTACAGGCACCTGCCAGTGTGCCCGGCTAATTTTTGTTTTTATAGTAGAGATGGGGTTTCACCATCTTGGCCAGCTGGTCTTGAACTTCTGAACTCGTGAGCCACCCACCTCGGCCTCCCAAAGTGCTGGGATTAATAGCATGAGCCACTATGCCTGCCTACAGTGAGATTTTTATAGCATTGGAGAGCCAATTGCTACCCCACATTCTTTTCATTATTTAAAACTTTAGATATAAATTAAGTTTTGACTTATTACTATCTTCTACCATTTTGATAATCTCTAATGCAGAAAGTTAAGCAATTATTTATAGACATATTAGCGTAATAGATGCTGCTTATCTTGACTTAATGACTGGCAGGATTTGTAATCTATATTATGTTTCTAAGGAAATGTTTTGTCAGTTGTTCAGTGTCCACATATAGTTATTGTCAGCTTATTTTCTTTCTTGAAACCAAAGCTATGAAAGTATTGTGATAATCTCTCCTTAATATCTGTCATATATTATAGTAATCCCTTGGTTATCTGTAGGAGATTGGTTCCAGGACCAGCCTCTGATACCAGTGTCTGAATACTCAAATTCCTTATGGCATAGTATTTGCATGTAACTTATGCACATCCTCCCATATACTTTAAATTATGTCTAGATTACTTTTAATTTAATGCTATGTAAATAGTTGTTGAATTGTATCTTTATATTACTTTTTATTATTCTATGGTTATTTTTTATTTTTCTTTTCCTGAATGTTTTTGATTCATGGTTGAATCCATGGATGCACAAGCCACGAATGTGGAACCCGTGGGTAGTAAGGGCCGACTGTGTATTGCTAAGAATAAATTACATAAATACTTTATTCAGCATAGTTTTTAGGCATCATTTCATTGAAGTGGTCTAAGCTAAGTACCTGATTGGATAGGTTTTTGAAACAAAACCCTACTGTTAATGGTAATAACTTCTTCCAGTGGTATAAGAACATTTTCCTATGGGAAAATTAATCTTACTAATAAAATCATTTGATGATAGAAAAATTCGATGTTCATTTTTGTTTTTTACTGTGAGCATTTAAAGTAAGGGTGATGAAGTTTAAATAAGGTACATAAATCAATATATGAAGTTTTTCTTAGTTATCTGCTACCTATATTAGCTTTAATTTTCTTTAGTAGATATAATTGCCAAATCTTTGGAGGCAGTATAATATAGTGGGTGTTAAACTTGGCTCAAGAGTCAGACTGTCTGAATTTAACCTTCACTTTGCTACGTACCATGCTATTCTGGGCAAGTTAGTTAATGTAATTATGCTTATGCTCACTGTAAACTGGTGATAGTAGTAGTATTTATCTTTGTCATGTATGATTATTGTAGGAATTACATAAGATTATCCATGGCGATTTCAATGAATGTTAGTCATCCTATTTCTTTTATAAGGAATTGGGGTTGTAAACTTAAAAACTGAATTCTAGTAAAAAGCAAAGTAAAAACCATTACTTTGTATTAGGTGGTTTATTGCCTTGTTACCTAAAACTATGGCCCATAGAGCAGTAATAGCAGCAGTATTTGGGAACTTGTTAGACATGCAAAATCTCAGTCTCCTCCCAAAGGTACTGAATTAGAATCATTTTAAGAAATCTTGGGTGAGTCATATGCACATTAAAGTTTGAGAAGCAGTGTCTTAGAGGATTTGATTGCTGTAAGTGTAGTTCTTAATATATTTACCTGTATCAAGAAAATCCTACAAACTCATTAGCAGAGTGGGGCAAGGCAACCACAAACTTCATTTTTGGAAAAACAAAATGTAGGCATAATTCACAGATTACCCATAAGGACTGTCCAAAGCAGTTGAAATCCAGGAGAAATTACCCATAAGAGGAGGTACACAAAATTGCTTGGGGGCCTGTGGCTAGATTCTGGAAATCTGCCACCTTAAAGGTGAGGAGTTTCCTCATCTTAAAAGTGATTCCTTAAAGGTGAGAGATCTTATCAGACAGTGTATTTATCTCTTGTTTAGTACAGCAAAGGCAGAAACTGGGAGGAACTGTAGGAATTTGGATAGCTACCAGCTGGAATGAGCAAGGCTAAAATTGTACAAAAGCCAGGAAGGAGAGAATGGTGGGAGTAGGAACAGATAGTTGAGGAGGCCTAGCGGCAGAGGCCCTTAGAAAACATTAATGAAAATGCCTTTTCTGAAGATGAGGAGCCTAACCTAAAAGGCCATGTCCTTTTTTTGAAGTGATTCCCATAGGATCTGAGGGAAGCAGGATATAATCACACCAAGAAGCCTTATTTACAGGAACTAGTCTGTATCTGTTGCAACAGAGGAGGAGAGCTGCTGGTTTGTATAGCTACCCTGAGCCTGTTCTTCCTAAAAATTCTTGTAAATAGCTGTACCAGGAAATCCATGCTGAATAGTAGAAATGAATAATGGAAGTGATGCATAATAGAAAATTTATTAACTCAGCATTGATAAAAGATACCATGAGAATGAAGTTGGAAAAGAACAGCAAAACTTATTAGTAGATGATTAATAATCATTGTGGAACAGATGAATGTGGTGATCAGATATTTTGCTGTAAAATAAGAAACTTTAAACAGTAATCTCAGACATCTAAATTTACTGACATTTAGGATGTTTGCATCTATGTTCATAAGAGAAGTAGACCTGTAAGTCTTTTTGTCAAAGTTTTTGCTGCTCTCCAAACACTATTTGGAAAGTTGTTTCTTTGTTTTCTGTTCTCTGAAAGAGTTTGTGTAATATTGATGCTAGTTTTTCCTTATGTGTCTACAAAAATTAAAAGTTAAAGGCAGCTGAGCCAGGAGGTTTCTTTGTTGGAAGAAAAATATTTTTTAAAATAAATATGGCTATTATGAATTTATATTCTGGTATCTCTTTGTTGTGTTTTCTAAGGACATTGCCCATTTTGTCTTACCAAATTTATTGGCATAAAATTTCTTTATAATATCTTCTTTTCTGTCTCATATTTGTGTATTTTTCATTATTCCTTCATAATTTGTGTTCTCTTTTTTCCTTTTTTTTTTTTTTAAAGAGACGGGGATCTCACTATGTTGACCAGGCTGGCCATGAACTCCTGGCCACAGGTGATTCTCCTGTTTTCACCTCCCAAAGTGTTGGGTTTATAGGCATGAGCCACCACACCCAGCCATCTTTTCAAGTACCGTTTTTTGACTTTGTGGATTTAACACATAATTCTTTATTTTAAAAATACAGACATAATAGGAATAGTTGAGTATCTCAATAATATTACAAAATAAATCTCTGTAGCATGTGAGCCAGCATCATGTATAGTGGAAAGACACTGGAGGCAGTCCCATTAAAATCAAGGAGAAGACTAAACTGTAACCAATATAGTAAGTGCCAGCTGATACAGTTAGATAAGAAGAAGAAATTAGATGCATAGATGTATTAGTCCTTTTTCCTACTGCTGTTAAGAAATACCAGAGACTGGATAATTTATAAAGAAAAAGAGGTTTAATGGACTCGTAGTTCCATGTGGCTGGGGAGGCTTCACATCATGGTGAAAGGTGAAGAAGGAACAAATGCACATCTTACATGGTGGAAGACAAGAGCACGTGTGCAGGGGAACTGCCATTTTTAAATAAAAACTATCAGATCTTGCGAGACTTACTATCACGAGAAGAGCACAGGAAAAACCTGCCCTCATGTTCAGTTACCTACCAACGGGTCCCTCCCACATATGGGGATTATTAGAACTACAATTCAAGGTGAGATTTGTATGGGGACACAGCCAAACCATATCATTCTGTCCCTGGCTACTTCCAAATTTCATGTCCTCACATTTCAAAACCAATTATGCCTTCCCAGCAGTCCCCCAAAGTCTTAACTCATTTCAGCATTAACTCTAAAGTCCACAGTCCAAAGTCTCATCTGAAACAGGGCAGGTCCCTTCTGCATATGAGCCTCTAAAACAAAAAACAAATTAGTTACTTCCTGGATACAATAGGGTTACAGGCATTGGGTGAATACATTCATTCTAAATGGGAGGAATTGGCCAAAACAAAGGGGCTACAGGCTCCATGAAAGTCTGAAATCCAATAGGGCAGTCATTAAACCTTAAAGCTCCAAATGATTCCCTTTGACTCCATGTCTCACATCCAGGTCATTCTGGTGCAAAAGGTGGGCTCTCATGGCCTTGGGCAGCTCTGCCCCTGTGGCTTTGCAGGGTACAGCCCTTTCCCCGTGGCTGCTTTCTTGGGCTGACATTGAGTGTCTTCAGCTTTTCCAGGTACACAGTACAAGCTGTCCATGGATCTACAATTCTGGGATCTGGAGGTTGGTGGCCCTCTTCTCACAGCTCCACTAGGCAGTGCCCCAATAAGGGACTCTGTTTGGGGACTCCAGTCCCACATTTTTCTTCTCCAGTGCCCTAGTAGAGGTTCTCCATGAGAGCCCCACCCCTGCAGCAAACTTTTTCCTGGACATCCAGATGTTCCATACATCTTCTGATATCTAGGCAGAGGTTCCCAAACCTCAACTCTTGACTTCTGTGCACCTGCAGGCTCAACACCATGTGGGAGCTGCCAAGGCTTGGGGCTTGCCCCTCCGAAACCATGGCCCAGCTTGTACATTGGTCCCTTTTAGGCACTCCTGGAGCAGCTGGGATGCTGGGCTCCAAGTCCCTAGGCTGTACACAGCAGACGACCCTGGACCTGGCCCAAAAAACCATTTTTCCTTCCTAGGCCTTGGCACCTGTGATGGGAGGGGCTGCCATGAAGCTCTCTGATATGCCCTGGAGACATTTTTCTCATTTTTTTGGTGATTAACATTCTACTCCTTGTTACTTATGCACATTTCTGCAGCAGGCTTGAATTTTTTTCCCCAGAAAATGGCTTTTTCTTTTATATTACATCAGGCTGAAAATGTTCCAAACTTGTGTATTCTGCTTCCTCTTGAATACTTTGCTTCCCAGAAACTTCTTCCACCAGATAACCTAAATCATCTCTCAAGTTCAAAGCCAGAGATATCTATGGCAAGAGCAAAATGCTGCTAGTCTCTTTGCTAAAGCATAACAAGAGTCACCTTTGCTTCCGTTCCCAAGAAATTCTTTATTTCCATCTAAGACCACCTTAGCCTAGACTTTGTTGTCATATCACTACTGGCATTTTGGTCAAAGTCATTCAACAATTTTCCAGGAAGTTCCAAACTTCCCCACGTCTTCTTGTCTTCTAAGCCCTCCAGGTCTCTAGGAACTTCCAAACTTTCCCAAATTTTTCTGTCTTCTTCTGAGCCCTCCAAACTGTTTCAACCTCTGCTTGTTAACCAGTTCCAAAGTCACTTCTACATTTCTGGTTACTTTATAGCAGTACCCCACTCTACCAGTACCAATTTACTGTATTTTTTAAGTCAATTTTCATACTGCTGTGAAGAAATACCTGTGACTGGGCAATTTATAAAGAAATAGAGGTTTAATGGGCTCACAGTTTCACATGGCTTGGGAGGCTTCACAATCATGGTGGATGGTAAAATAGGATCAGAGGAATGTCTTACATGATGGCAGGCAAGAGTGTGTGTGCAGGGGAACTGCCCTTTGTAAAACCATCAGATCTCATGAGACTTATTCACTGTCATGAGAACAGCATGGGAAATACCTGCCTCCATGATTCAATTACCTCTCACTGAGTACCTCCCATAACACATGGGGATTATGGGAGCTACAATTCAAGATGAGATTTAGGTGGGGATACTGCCAAACTGTATCAATAGATATTTGAAATGACTAAGTAAAACCATTGTTATTAGAAGATAAGATATACCTGGAAAACTCAAGAGAATGAAGTGAGAAATTACTAAAAACAATAGGAATAAAAGGAA
This sequence comes from Sapajus apella, assembly GCF_009761245.1. Lineage (NCBI taxonomy): Eukaryota > Metazoa > Chordata > Mammalia > Primates > Cebidae > Sapajus > Sapajus apella. The sequence goes on along the minus strand of NW_022436943.1, from coordinate 20,695,497 downwards.
GTAATGCTGTAAGGTTACTATGCAAAAATTACTACGCTTCATATACTCAACAGACAGGCTCTTGAGACAACAATGAGGAAAGGACCTTCTGTAGAAGAACAACACAAAATATGAAATATTTAGGAATAAACTTTATAATAAAGATACAAGACTTCCACAAAGAAAAAAGAATACTACTGAAAGATGCAAATGAACTGTTTTTCAAATGGAAATAAATCTCATGTTTTTGTAGAGGTAGACTCAACCTAATAAAAATTTTAAGTTTGTCAGGTTGTTTATAAATGTGATTCTTACTTTTTAAAAATTTGACAAGTTGATTCAGAAGTTTATATGGAAAATTTTATATACATGAATAACTAGAAAAAGATTGAAAAAGCTTAATAAAATTGGATTACCCTATCAGGTATTAAAATATAAAGTCTCAATATTGAAAATACTGGTGCTAACACAGGATGATCAAAACCATGGAACAGAAGAGAAAGTTTAGTAATAGGCCCAAATTCAGAAGGGAATTTAGTATATGATAAAGGCATTATTTCAATTCTGTTGTGGGTGGGGGAAGAATCAAAGTATAGGACAACTGCATAGCCCTGTTACAAAAGAAAAAAGAAAATTTGATTCAATTTGTTACTCCACACAACAGAATAAATTCTACATGCATAAAATATTTTAAAAATTTTAATTGAAAGTGAAAGTTGTAGAAGTAAACATGGGAAAAATTTATTTTTCCTTGGTATGAGGTTGGGCCTGGCTTATGCAGATCCAGAGACCATAAAGGATCAGTAAATTAAACTGTAATTTAAAAATAATTATTCATATTACAAGATGACCCATAGATAAGATCAAAAGACAGATTGTTGGTGGGAGGGAGGGAATAGTTTCCTATAAAAAAAAAATACTAGAAATTTTTGCATAAAAGACCAATAACTCAACAAGTTGACCAGGAATATAAACAGTCCTCAGAAAAAGCAATACATTAAATGGTTCTTAACAATATAAAAAGGTGCTCACTGTCAATCATTATAAGAGAAAATCCAATTAAATCCACAGAGTGAGGACTATTTTTCATATTTCAAATCAGTTCAAATCTCAAATAATACTAGAGGATCTGTAGGAAAACAGGGAAGTACACTGTCTTAGTCTCTTTTCTGCTGCTATAATAGAAGACCACAAACTGGGTAATTTATAAAGAAGAGAAATGTATTTCTCACAGTTCTGGAGGCTGGGAAGTCCAGGACCATAGTGCTGGCATCTAGTGAGGGCCTTCTTGCTAAAAAATCTCATGAGAGCAGGCATGCGTGTGAGACAGAGAATATGGGGGCCAAACTTACTCTTTTATCAGGAGACCAACTACCACAATAACTAATCTGCTACTGGGATAATGCCATTAATCCATCATGAGGGTGGAACCATAATGACTTAATCACCTTTCACACATCCCACCTCATACTACTGTTATAATAGCAATTGCATTTTAACATGAGTTTTGGAGGGAACATTCAACCACAGCAACAGTATTAGTGGGAGAATAAATAGATGTAACACCTACAGAAGCCACTTTAGCAGTGTCTTTTGCAATGAGAATTGCATTAAGAAATTGAATATAAAATTGCAGTGCGGTTGCATAAAATTTCTCTTTAAAATTATAAATTTGGGAAGAATATCATTTAAGGACTCCTGATATGAGAATATTTAAAATGATATGGCATTTTCTGATGTTTTATTTCAATATACTAAAAAGATACTGTTTCTTGATTTACTTATAGCCAGAACCACCAAAGAAACCATCTAACTGGAGAAGAAAACATGAAGAATTCATTGCCACCATAAGAGCAGCTAAAGGCCTTGATCAGGCCCTCAAAGAGGGTGGCAAACTTCCTCCTCCTCCTCCACCTTCGTATGATCCTGGTATATGGAATATTGTTGACAGAAATATTCATGTGGAAAGAAAATAATGATAGGGTTTTTATAAATTTTAACTTGTTAAGCTTAACTTATAATCACGGAGTCTTATAAAGTATAATTTTTAAACGTTTTGGTATAAAACAGTGGTGGTAATCTAGGCATGTAGGCTTATAAGGACATTAATTTGGAACATAGAAGTGTATTGTGTTTTTATTTTAATACTTTTTTTTAAACACAAAGCATTATAATATTTAAAAAAATATTATAGTAACTATTAAATGTGAGCACTCCAGGAAATATTTTAGCCATGCTCACTGCAGATTAAAATGTAGTCATTGAATAGGAGTCATATAATTATGTTGCCTGGTTCCTTGATATCTTCTCGTGGGATTGGTGAAAAACTTATAATTTTTCTAAAATGTATAATTCATGTGGCTAGACTACATTTATGCCTGAAATTTGTATGTTGTTAATTTTTTTTTCATTGAGCAGATAAAAGTTGCTTGATTCATTGTTACCAAAAGCAAAGCAAGATTTTTGCAACCCTGTATGAGATACTGAAATACATAAAGACTTAAGGTGACAAAGTTGACACTTTTGACATTTGTTATTAGAGCAGCCTAAAGAGGTTGTTAATTTAACAGGTTAGCTGCGTTAATATTATGTTAGTACTCTAGATTGGGATTTATTTTCTAGCAAAGAGAAAGTTCTTTAGCAAATCTAGACATGATCATTTTTGGAATTTTATTATAGAAGAGAGATTAGCAAACTTTCTATAAAGGACTGCATAGTAAGCATCTTAGGTTTTGTATGCCATAAAGTTTCTGTTGCAACAAATAAGCCATAGACAATATATAAATGAATGAGCATAGCTGTGTTTCCATAAAACCTCATTTACAAAGAAAGGCAACAAGCAGACTGGATTTGGCTCATGGGTCATGCTTTTAGAAACCCAGTTCTAGAGTTTTAGTAATTAACTTATGTGAATGAATGTTTCTGGGATGCTTCAACTGATCCTGGGTCTTTTTTAATACTACCTTTATTTTCTTCACGAACTTGAGTTTTCTCTCTGCTTTGGAGGTATTTAGATATTGTGTCGTACTCTATATAGCGGCATTCCTCATGTCTAATATTTCTCGTTTCTCATGTCAGAGAGTGAGAGGGTACCAGTTCTTCAGGATCAGTTGGGCTGTAGAAGTTTTTTTTAATCTTGTGGGCCTGACAAAAACAACTTATTTCATTGTTATTAGAGGTTTTAGACCTATTCCAGTAGTAAGCACGACAAACTTCTGAGCTGCAGATGAATGTAAATTCTAAAGGGCAAACTCTCTGTCAAAAAGTAAACCGGTTAAAATAAATTAAGATTATTTTTTGATACTACTAAATTTTTACATTTATTCCCAGTGTCTCATTTAGTTATTTTACAGTGCTACAATATATGGTTCTGGGTTAATTTAGAAAGAAGTTTAATTTACAGTATGCTTTGCATTTTGGGAAGATATTTTATCTTGGAAACATTTGCTGTTTCTTAAATTTGAATTATGTCAGTTAGATATATTTTAATCACTTCTTCCATCTGTTGGGACTTTTAAGAGAAAATGCCACTTTAAAGATGAGTAAACGATTTCTTGAGAGTTTTCCATTAGATGAAATAAAAAAATTTTAATAGATGAGTTCATATTTTAAAATGTATTTTAATGTCATGTGTTATTACTTTCTAACTAGTCTGCTACATAAAATATCTGTTATAAATGAAAACATAGAGGCAAAGAAGAAATAACATTTTTTCTGTTTTTTTTTGTACTAAGGATTTATCTTTTGTTCTTTTTCCTTCACAAATTTGATTCAAAGCTAGGAAAAAATTGGGATTCATCATGTACTAGCAGACTTTTTTTTTTTTTTTTTGTCTTTACTAAGTTTAGACAAGTCAAGCTGGGTAGTTATAAGGATATGGGAGTTTTTTCTTATCAGACATTATTGCTTATATTTCTTGAATGACTGCATAGAAACTTATGATTTTTAATGTCTGTTTCAAGTACTATGCTGTTAATCTGTTTCTGTTTTTATCTGTTATAGATTATATTCAGTGTCCATATTGTCAGAGGAGATTTAATGAAAATGCAGCTGATAGACATATAAATTTCTGTAAAGAACAGGCAGCACGTATTAGTAATAAAGGCAAATATTCTACAGATACCAAAGGAAAACCAACATCTCGGACACAGGTGATAAGCTCACTTTTAATAATTGTTATGAATGAGAAACTGGCTCATTGATATTTATAGATTTTTGTTTATGCTTTTCATGACATTAGACTTTTTCTCGCCTGAGATATATATATATACGTTTTTAGATTATTTTATATATATATAAAATGTTTTATATGTGTGTGTGTGTGTGTGTGTGTGTGTGTGTGTGTGTGTATATATATATATATAAACATTTTTAGATTATATTCTTGGTCTTTTCTCAGATCTATATTAAGAATATTTTCTCCCATTCTGTGACTTGGCTTTTCATTTTCTTAAGGGTGTCTTTTGAAAAGCAAAAGTTTTAAAATTTGATTAAGTCCAATTTATTCTTTATGATTTATGTTCCCTATGTTGTATCAAAGAAATCTTTGCCTATACCAGGATTGCAAAGATTTTTCTCCCATGTCTTCTAGAAGTCTTATGCTTTTAGCTCTTATGTCTGTAAATAATTTCAGGCTAATATTTGTGTATATGTGAAGTAAGGGGTAGTTTTCCTTTTATTGTCTATGTGGATATTCTATTCTTTTAGTGTGATTTATTTAAAGGACTTTTCTTTCCCCAATGAATTGCCTACGCATCTTGGATGAAAATCAGTTGAATATAAATGTGTGGATTTATTTCAGGACATGATATTCTGTTCCATTGATTTATATCCCTGTCCTTTAGTCAATACTGCATTATCAGTATACTTAATAGTGTACCTTAATAAGTCTTGGTCGGGCGTGGTGGCTCACACCTGTAATCCCAGCATTTTGGGAGGCAGAGGCGGGTGGATCACAAGGTCAAGAGATCAAGACCATCCTGGTCAACATGGAGAAAACCCCATCTCTACTAAAAAAAAAAAAAAAAATACAAAAAAAAAAATTAGCTGGGCATGGTGGCACATGCCTGTAATCCCAGCTACTCAGGAGGCTGAGGCAGGAGAATTGCCTGAACCCAGGAGGCGGAGGTTGCGGTGAGCCGAGATCGCGCCATTGCACTCCAGCCTGGGTAACAAGAGAGAAACTCCGTCTCAAAAAAAAAAAGTCTTAAAATCAAGTTGTCTAAATTTTTCTACTTGAATTCCTTTTAAAATTTGCTTTGGCTATTCTTGATTTACATTTACATATACATTTTATAATTGACTTGTCATCTACAAAAAATGACTTCTAGTATTTGACTGAGATATTTATTTATTTATGAGACAGAGTGAGACTCTTCTCACTCTGTCGCCTGGACTTGTGTGATCTCGGCCCATTGCAACCTCCACCTCCCAGGTTCAAGTGATTCTTCTGCCTCAGCCTCCTGAGTAGCTGGGATTACAGGCACATGCCACCATGTGCAGCTAAGTTTTTGTATTTTTATTAGAGACAGGGTTTCACCATTTTGGCCAGGCTGGTCTTGAACTCCTGACCTTGTGATTCACCCTTCTCAGCCTCCCAAAGTGCTGGGATTATAGGTGTGAGCCACCAAGCCTGGCCTTTGACTAAGATTATATTAAATTCATAAATCAATTTGGGGAGATTGACATTGTAACAATATTGAATTGTTCACTTCATGAACTTGTTATATTTTCTGATCATTTAGGTTTTCTTTATCAGTGTTTTGTAGTTTACATTATATAGGTCATACACATATTTTGTTAGATTTTTCTAAGTATATCATGTATTTGGATGATCTTATAAATGGAATTTTATTTTATTTCATTTTTAGTTGTTTTTCGCTTGTTTAGAAAAACTGAGGATTTTTGTATATTAATCTCATACCTTGCTATTTTGTTAAATTCATTTACTAATAATAGTCTTGTAGATTTCTTAGGACTTTTCTATGTATACTGTCATGTTAACTGTAAATAAGGACAGTTTTATTTTCTTCCCTCCAACATTTTTGGATTTTATTTCTTTTTTGTGATTTACTACACAGGCTAGACTAATGTTGAATAGAGGTGATGAGAGTGGACCTCCTTGCTTTGTTTTTCTTTTCTTAGGTGAAAAGCATTGTTTTTTATCATTGTGTATGATGTTCCATCAGTTATTGAGGGAAAAATGTTAAAATTATGACCTTTTTACATTTCTCTTTAGTTTTGCCAGCTTTTGATTCAAAATTTTGAATTTCTCTTATTGTTTGCATATGTGTTTATGAATTGTTATGTCTTCCCCATTTATTGACCCTTTTATCATTATGAAGTGTTCCTTTTTGTCTGTGACAATATTCTTCATGTTGCAATTTCATGTGATAAGAATATAGCCATTTTAGCATAATTATGCTCCCTTCTTTTCTTTCTGTTCTTTAACTTATATTTGTGTTTTTGCATTGCTATAATTGGTTCTTGTATTTCTTTTTTAAAAATTGAATCTAGTAACTTAATCTTGTCGGTTGAAATGCTTGTCACTTACATTTGATACAGTTATTATTGATTTGGTTATGTTTAGGTCTGTAATCTGTTTTCTCTTTGTGTAAAAAATTCATTGCTGCTCATTTCTCAGCAGTGCTAGTGGCTTTGTGGTTTGGTCCTCGGACTGGCAGTTGCCACTGGTGCTGAGCTACTAGTAAGCCCTATTGGTCAGCTCGTTGGAGCTTAAACTCATTATCACCTCTCCAACTCACTGGCAAAAAAAAAAAAAAAAAAAAAAAATGATTGAAGCGGATCACCCAGGAAAGCGCTTCATTGGTGGGCTTAATATGGAAACAAATGAGAAAGCTCTTGAAGCAGTCTTTGGCTAATATAAACGAATAGTGAAGTCCTCTCGATGAAAGACCGTAAAACCAACAAATGAAGAGGATTTGCTTTTGTCACTTTTGAAAACCCAGAAGACGCTAAGGATGCAGCCAGAGACATGAATGTAAAGTCATTAGATGGAAAAGCCATCAAGATGGAACAAGCCACCAAACCATCATTTGAAAGTGGTAGATGTGGATTGCCTCCACCTCCAAGAAGTAGAAGCCCTCCAAGAGGTCTTAGAAGTGGAAGTGGAGGAGCCACAGGACCTCCAACATGGGGGAGGACACATGGATGATGGTGGCAATTCCATGAATTTTAATAAGAGTTCTTCCAGAGGACGACTCCCAGTAAAAAGAGGACCACCACCAAGAAGTAGAGGTCCTCCTCCTAAGAGATCTACACCTTCAGGACCAGTTCACAGCAGTGGTGGAATGGGAGGAAGAGCTGCTGTATCATGTGGAAGAGATAGTTACAGAGGTCCACCTTGAAGGGAACCGCTGCCCTCTCATAGAGATGTTTATTTGTCCCCAAGAGATGATGGGTATTCTACTATAGAAAGCTATTCAAGCAGAGATTACCCAAGCTCTCCTGATACAACAGATTATGTACCACCACCACGAGATTATACTTACCGTGATTATAGTCATTCCAGTTTATGTGGTGACTATCCATCAAGAGGCTATAGAGATAGAGATGGTTATGGTCATGATCATGACTATTCAGAACACCCAAGTGGAGGTTCCTAGAGAGATTCACATGAGAGTTACCTTAATTCACATAGTGCTCCACCTATAGGAAGACCCATGCCATCTTATGGTGGAAGCAGTCACTATGATGATTTTAGTAGCTCACGTGACACATATGGTAGAAGTCAGGACAGTTAAGCAGCTGAAGTGATCTCTACTCAAATGGTCATGGTTGGGTTGGCACACAAGAAAAAGAGGGCTTCCCTCTTCTATGAAAAAGGGAGTACCCTCCTCCCTGTGATTCCTACAGTAGTTCAAGCCATGGAGCACCAAGAGGTGGTGGCCCTGGAGGAAGCCAGTCTGATAGAAGGGGAGGCAGAAACAGATACTAGAAACAAACAAAACTCTGGACCAAATCCCAGTTCAAAGAAACAAAAAGTTTAAACTATTCTGTCATAACTACCCAAGGACTACTAAAAGGAAAAATTGTGTTACCTTTTTTTTTTTTTTTTTTTGACTGAGTCTCGCACTGTCACCCAGGCTAGAATGCAGTGGCACAATCTCAGCTTACTGCAACCTCGTCCTTATGGTTTCAAGCTATTCTCCTGCCTCAGCCACCCAAGTAACTGGGATTACAGGTGCCCATCACCATGCCCAGCTAATTTTTTTTTGTATTTTTGTTAGAGACGAGGCTTCATCATCTTGCCCAGGCTGGTATTGAACTCCTGACTTCGTGATCCACCTGCCTTGTGATCAAAGTGCTAGGATTGCAGGTGTGAGCCACCTCACCCGGCCTGTGTTACCTTTTTTTAAATAAGTTCCCCTCTGTAATTTTTATGTTCTTGTGAGGAAAAAAGTAAAACATGTTTAATTTTATTTGGCTTTATGACATTGCTTTTCAACAAGCAAATGTTAAATGTGTTGAGACTTGTTGTACTAGTGTTGTAACTTTCCAAGTAAAAGTGTCCCTGAAGGCCACTTCCTATCTGATTTTTCCCAGTAAATGAGGCAAGCGATTCCAAGATCTTTCACAAAACATCTAGCCATCTAAAATAGAGAGATGAATCATTCTGCCTATACAAACAAACTCGCTATTAGATGGGGGTTGGGGTATGCTACTCATAAAATTTCAGGGTGTCTTCCAGTCGAAATCTCAATGTTCTCATTATGAAAAACCTGAAATCAGATGCCTATGTAAGGAAAGTGCCTTTCACCCAGTAAACTCAAAAAAGCAAATGGATAATGCTGGTCATTTTGCCTTTCTGACATTTTCTTGGGAGTCAGCAAGAAAGAATCCCCTTTCCCCTCTCCCAATAGGACCATTTAAGTGTGTGTTAAACAACTACAGAACACTAAATAAAAAGTTTGGCCAAAAACAAGCATGAAGCTGCAAAGGTGCTTGCTCTTACTGTTTGAAATTTTTGCAACTCAGTAGTGTCTCACTTTCAAAGGAACAGCTTGATTGCAAAGAAGAAAATAAGTAAGCGATGAAGTTATCTCCAACTTCCTAAAGGCTTATGACATATTGAAAGTAAATCTATCAGCATTCATCAGATTTAAAACATCAAATGCCTGTGAAACAGCAAAGATGGTAAGCAAAGCAAACTAGTTTTTCCATCTAAATAGAAATTGAACACTTCCTTCCTCATAGTACAGTGAAACATACTATACCTCATAGCAATGGAAATGCCTTCTAGATTAAAAAAAAAACAACAACAACTACTTTTGGAAAAAACAAATATTCAACAGCATATTAGAAGACCTCCAAATTCAACACTTAGATTTTTTTTTTTTTTTAAGCATGTGCGACACCTGAAGGCTTTAATAATAGAGCTGTTATTTACCAGTAGAGATCTGGGGCTTGGGAGAGGGTATTTTTTCAAAGTCCATTTTTGATGAAGACCTTTAAACATGCTTCATATGTTTTAACATTTTTTTTTCAAATCAGTCCTTTAGTCAGCATAGGAAATGGCTTAAGTTTGTGTTCCCTCTTTTTCCTCTGTAAACCATTGTAAGCTTGACATTTAATAGGATGCCTGACTTATTTTTAGTCTATGAAACTACACTGTATGGAGAAAATCTTTTGTAAGTGGTCTTTAAAAAGCAAAACCTGAGGCAGCATGACCCAGGTCCAGCTATGAAGTTGAAAAAGATGCTCTTGAATATAGTAAACTTGAAGACCTCCAACTAAAAATCTTTATATTGCACTTATTCCTTCAAATAAGTTTTGTTGGTTTAACTTATGGATTTAATGTGGCAGTGCACCATTGGAACAGAATGATAATCCATAAGCCATGCAACTTAACCGTTTAAGCCATTCCAGTTCATCCCAAGCCAGTGAATCTTCCACCACTTAAAAGAAGTACTAGAACATAAAATATATTAAGCTGCAAGTCTGAACTTGCCTTTTCTTTCTGGAAAAGAGGATAGTAATAAGCAAGTTTTAAAGAATTTCCTTAAGAGAGATAACTAGTCTTCATTTGTTTAACTTTTGCAGATTGAGAAATATGCTCATTATGGTGGTGAAGCACTGATTTATTCAGTTTTAGAGAAATGTAATACCTAAGTTTTTGTAAGCCATTAAGTTGTTAATTTCTATTAGGTATATAAAAATCTTTAGTCTTCAGTATGTAATGGTACCAGGAACCCTTCTGCTATGTCCTGCCTGAAGACTTGACCTCTCAATGTGTAATAGGCCACATCAGCATACTTTGTTTATGCTAACCCTTTTGCTCCTTTTTGATTGCTTTCATAATTTTAGTGGATCAGCAGTCCTGTTTCCTAATCTAATTTTATTAATTGTGTTTTTATATACATACCTCTGATAGTTTGACAAATCTTTGTTAGATCTTATTTTCCCTGTTGCTATAATTTTAAGAGTCTTTTAAAATGTCTTTATTTATTTATTTTTAGTGGCCCAGATGTCCTTTTAAACCAGAAGCATCTCTAATGTTTTAAAAAAATCAGTATCATTATATGTTTTATCTCCTGAAGTCTCATAGACATTTGTTAATTTGAAAGACGTTTACTGAAGGTTTTGATTTTCTATTTTGCAGGTGCTGGTATAGTTGTGCAAAATATGCATGCTACTTTTTTGTGTGTGACCCTTTATCAAGGTTTAATTTTTTTTTTAATTCACATACTGAGTTAGTTATAATGTTTGATTTCAAAATTGGTTTTAGTCTGCTGTTTTTGGTAGTAGTGCATCTTAAATTTTATATTGATTATTGGTTATAAAATATGATTTTCATTTTGAAAATGATATTTAAAATTAATTTTCACATGAAATCTTGATAACTTATTGTGCTAAATTCCAAGCACATATGCAAGTATGATTTTCACCTTATGGTTGAAGCACTGGGCTAGAACCAGCATGAGTGTTAAATTCCTGCTCTGTTGTGAAATTGGGGCCTAACTCTGGGCAAGTTCATTTTGTTCTGTTGAAGCAGGTGATTTATGAGATACTTTTATACAGGGAAATGAGCAAAATTTGACTCAAAAAGAGAAAATAAAATTAATAATGACGTCTCTTTAGAGAGAGTAGAGAAATTTAAAAATCCAAGATAAACTGAAATATCCACTCTTATGTCAATCCATACTCCATTAATTTAAGATGGTCTGGTGAGAATAGAGAGGCCATAATTAGCTCTTTCTCTTCATGTCAGGGAAATCCGTAAGGCAGCTCTTATAAAACTTGTCCAAGTAGAGGGTAATATTGTGAATTTTTATCAATAGGAAATATGACTGAATTAATGTATATGGAATATAAAACCACATCCAGGAACGTGTAAAAATCTTGACCTTTAAAACTGCATCACCAAGTGAGCTTCACTAGTGTTTCTAAGGTTTTCTACTAATGTTTGTTTGGCGTTTAAAATCGTAACTTGAGGAAGTATTTTGCATCAGACCTTTTTTCTATTTCCTGTGAACTGGAAAATTTGCTCTTAGTTTGTTTTAGCAGTAGAACATCTGAGAGGGAGTCTGTTTTGGGAAACCTTTGAGGTGACATATTTTAATCTCTACTTCCTCAATTTGTGTAATTCAGTAGCTAATAAAAAGACTGTTCATTTAAGGGAATGAGAGCTGTTTCTTTCCTTTTTTTTTTTTTTAGTGTGGTATAATACATGTAACATAAACTTTACCATCTTTGCCATTTTTAAGTGTACAATTCAGTATATACTTACAAGTGTATTAATGATGTACAACCATCATCACCATTCATCTCCATAGTTCTTTTCATCTTGTAAGACTGAAATTCTAAACCCAAAGAATCTTAACTTTTGAACCACTACTTTACAATTCATAATCAAAAAGTGATGCTGACTTAAAAAAATTTTTTTTCATTATTTTAGTATAAGCCACCTGCACTTAAAAAGTCAAATTCTCCTGGAACTGCATCATCAGGATCTTCACGATTACCGCAGCCAAGTGGCACTAGCAAAAGTGTTGTAGGTAATGACAGCCATAAAGTAAATTGATTTGTTTTTAAACCATGTTGGTAGAGAAGGAAATAAGGATATTGGTCTATTCTGGAGTATTAGGATAGATTTCTAATTAAGAAGAGATATAGAGGATAAGTAATTATTTATAAAAATAAAATAACTTTCAGTAGTTTCTACTTTTAACTTTTTTTTTTTTTTTTTTTGAGTTGGAGTCTCGCTTTGTCTCCCAGGCTGGAGTGCAGTAGCATGATCTCAGCTCTCTGCAACCTCCCGCTCCCGGGTTCAAGTGAGTCTCGTGCCTCAGCCTCCCAAGTAGCTGTGACTATAGGCATATGCCACCACGCCCAGCTAATTTTTTGTATTTTAGTAGAGATGGGATTTCACTGTGTTGGCCAGGATGGTCTAGATCTCCTAACCTCATGATCTGCCCACCTCAGCCTCCCAAAGTGCTGGGATTACTGGCATGAGCCACTGTGCCTGGCCACGTTTTTGTTGTTTTTAGCTTAAATGTTTGTCCCTGATGTTGTTACTGATATGTCATCTATTCAGAATAGTCAGATAAGTTCTTTCTTGATTCTTTGATCTGGTATTTTCCTCTCATTTTATGCTAGCTCTTCATAGCTTTCTGAACTTTGCTATTGTTCTTAGCAGACAAATACTTAAGAGTTAGAAGAAGATATTGACCACTGACATGTACCTTTGTTTATATATAAATTGTAAGAAAGAAATTTAGAAATTAGAAATCAAGGATGCTATATGTTGTTTCTTGGAAATATCGGTTAAAAAATGTCTTTAATGGTGATTTATAGTTACAAAGATTATTACTAAAGCATTGTTTTCTTTGCTAGATGCTCTGTTTTATGTAACTTTTTTTGAGTATTGTTAAAAGTAATGCTTTTTTTTAATTATAAGGTATGCCTTCAGGTAAAGTGTCTTCAAATACCAGCTCTTTGGGAAACAAACTTCAGACCTTATCTCCCTCTCATAAAGGGATAGCAGCCCCTCATGCAGGGTAAGTCTACATTGGATATAATTTATTATTGGTGTGTAGTTAAATGATATTAAGGTTTTATTATGCTTTGATAATTGGCTTTTCGTTAATCTTCATTTTCTAAGTTCATTTGTCTTTTAACATTTTGCTGGTCAGGAGCACACTCATTGCTGTTGAGTATCTAAATTTGCATAACCATTTTAGAACCTAATCTGGTATTTATTAAAAGCCTTAGAAATCATAGTTTAAATTGAATAATTTTACTTCTGGGAATTTAGTCTAAGGAAATTTGAAATATTGAAGATTTTTTATTTCTATATTTTATATTAACTGTAATTTACTAACTACCATGTGTCAGGCCCTGTGCTAGACATTTTGCATATATTTTTGTTAAAACCACTTCATAATCATAGAATAAGAAGATCAGAGAAGCTGTTTACTCAAAGCCACATAGCTGTTAAAAGCTAGAAGCAAGTTTGATTGTAAACATTAGATTCTTTTTACATTTTTTTATAAAAACATTAAAAATAAATAAAATCTCCATGTGTACCTAAGCAGCTGCTTTGCCAAGACTCCCCATGTCTGTGTGTCAAATTGAAGGCCCCAGTGGAGTAGGTTTACGAGGGCATCTCCTGACCCAAGGGTTGCAAGTCACACGTTCGCCCACAGCTTCCCTGGGCCAGGCAGGTTCCCTTGGCTCTGTGTTGCTCCCAGGTGGGCTGTTGTCCTGCCTTTCTTTTCTTTGTTTTTTGTGGATCAAGTTGTTTCCTTGATTAGTCCCAATGCAGGTAAATGGATGTTTCAGTTGAAGGTGCTGTATTTACTTGCCTCTTTTCATATTATTTTCAAGTTTAAGTTATCTGTGGCTCACGTTCATTTTGGCTTTTATGTAGGAAGTACATGCAAAGATATCTGTCAAATGATGGTAACTACCTTTTGCTTCTAAATTCAGATTACGTAGAAAGTGGAAAACCTAAATGAAATGTAATGTAATTATCATTATAGAAAAGGAAAAAACAATCAACCAACAATATCTTATGAGTTAAGTGATTTTTCTTATCGCTGTGCTTCCAAAAAGAGAGGCTATCCATAAGAAAGAGACAGGTTATCAGTAGATCAGGTAGTTGAAAAGTAAAATATTCTCATCTTTTAGCTGATTTGATTTATTTTCTTCTCCAATGAATTGACTCATTGGATGGTTAAGTGAAATGTAGACATAGCAATATGTGCTTTAATTTTACAAAATCATTTTACCATATCACAGAGAATTGCCCTCCATGTCAGGTAATAATGTTTGTTCATAGTGTTGTTTATAGTTTCATTTACAGTTGATCATGGATTAAAAGCTGATATTTTTCAGTACTTCTGTATACTAGCAGTTTTATCAGTTGGCAATATTAAATTGTACTGACACAGTATTCCTAGATAGGACATGTAAAACTGGCTGATATAATGAAGAGAGGCACTGACCTTGGAGTTAGGAGACTAAGTTTCTGCATCATACTCTGCCACTAAATAGCTTTGGGCATATATCTCTCTGTCTGCCTCTGATAATATCTATGACTCTGCTTAGACCTTGCAACTGATCCAAGAAAATCTGACCAACATACCTGGTTACTAATGGAAAATATGCTTTTGCTAACAAGCAGAGATTTTGAGTACAGTAATTTTGTGAGTTGTACATTACTTATAATGCCATGAAGAATACATACTTTTGGTTGTCCCACATCATATATAACTGTCAATTATATCTGTTCAAATTCTGATTGTCCATTCTGTATAAGATACTTACAGATTAAAAAAAGGTTTCCAACTACTGGAAAGAGAGTGGTGGAGCTCATTTCTACTAATATATTACTATATTAACTGGAACATTACAGTGTTACTATATTAAATTAGAATCATTCAATGTTACTATATTAAATTAGCTGTCTGTTTGGTGGCTGAGTTCCTTTTTCTTTCTTTCTTTTTTTTTTTTTTTTTTTTTTAAGAATTATCGAGTAATGATTTGTTTCTCTTGCTAGATTGTAAGCTCCATGATGACAAATACTATGTCTGCCTTGCTTCCATTTGTAACTGTAAAATCTAGCAGAATGCCTAGGCTAAAAAAAATTTTTTGGTGAATAAATGAAAAAAGGTAATTAATAAATTAATTCCCTCATTGTTAATCTATTGGCACATCATGGAATTATTGTCCTGTTACAAGTTAAAGAATTGTTTGAAGTTTGTATAACAACTTTTTATTTTGATTTGTAGGAATGATTCAGGATTGGGTAAAGGTTGAATTAAAACATTTGATCAGGTGTAATGCTCAATAAATCGAGTATTTGCTGAGATTAGTAAATGCCATTATTTCAGTGGATTGCAATTGTTTAAAGTCTGGTGTATGTAATCTTTATTGTAGTCCATTTTAATCAGGCATACCAACAATCTGTAATAGAATTGTGCCACAAAGAAATTTATTTTTACATTTGGAAAAATTCTCATATGTTTGATTGTTTACTTCTAGTTTGTGTATTAGGCCAGGCGCAGTGGCTCACACCTGTAATACCAAAACTGTCGGAGGGCGGGGTGGGAGAGTCACTTGAGCCCAGGAGTTTGAGACCTGCCTGGGCAACATAGCAGTACCTCACTCATGTCCATTAAAGATAAAATAAAATCCCGAGGTCAGGAGTTTGAGACAAGCCTGACCAATATGGTGAGACCTTGTCTCCACTAAAAGTACAAAAATTAGCTGGGGGTGGTGGTGGGACCTTGTAATCCCAGCTACTCATGAGTCTGAGGCAGGAAAATCACTTGAACCTGCGAAGTGGAGGTTGCAGTGAGCCGAGATCACACCATTGTACTCCAGCCTGAGCAACAGAGGGAGTCTCCCTCTCAAAAAACAAACACCTTTTTAAACCTTTTTTAAAATATAAAAAAGCAAATCAATAAATTTGTAGGTCAATTTTAACAGATTTGTTTAAAAAAAAATACAAGTGGAAAGTTTTTCCTTTGTTCTAAATGATCATTCTCTTTTTTTTTTTTTTGGGATGGAATTTCACTCTTGTTGCCCAGGCTGGAGTACCGTGGTGTGATCTTGGCTCCCTGCAGCCTCAGCCTCCTGGGTTCAAGTGATTCTCCTGCCTCAGCCTCTCCAGTAGCTGGGATTACAGGCATGTGCCACTACATCTGGCAACTTTTTTATTTTTGGTAGAGACGAGGTTTCACCATGTTAGTCAGGCTGGTCTCAAACTCCTGACCTCAAGTGATCTACCTGCCTCGGCCTCCCAAAGTGCTGGGATTACAGATGTGAGCCACTGTGTTGGCCAAAAGATGATTATCTTTAATCCTAGGAAATTTTAAAAGTATAGTAAAACACAGATCTTTTAAATAAATATTGCCCCATTTCAATTGTGTCATGGAGTTGACACAGTTATATCTTGGGAACTCTGTTTTCTTAATGATTTATTACCAGTTTAAATGACTATTTCAGCTAATAATTTTCAGTAGCTAAACAACCAAATTTCAGAGATTTACCTCCTTTTAGTTACTATGAAAAACACATTTACTTTAGAGATCAACTGTAATACACATAAAATTAGAGCAACCAAATGTATGTACAGAGCATGTTTTAATTAAAAAATTATATTTTCTTTCTCATACCTTATTAAAAACATTAAGAAGTAAATATCTTTAGCACTGGAGTACATTTTTGTATGAGTAGGAAACATGCTATTTTCATAATCCAGTTTTTTGGTGTGTGTATTAAATTTGCGTGGAGCTTTATGTAAATTTTTATCAAATTTTATTGTTGATTTAGAAATGCTTGTACTAACCTAGAATTCCAGAGCTTGGCTTATTTGGGTAACAATAGTTGAAGATTTTGGGTAGGAAGCTAACTTTGCTATGGAATTGAGATACTAATTAGTAGTGTAAGATTGATGAATTTAGGATCAAAAGTAGAGGTATGACACATTTCAAAACTTTGCCTTAGAGAAGTGGGTGTTCAATCTTTTGGGCCACATTGAAAGAATAATTGTCTTGGGCCACGTGTAAAATACACAAACACTAATGATAGCTGATGAGCTAAAAAAAAATATGCAAAAAAATTTCATCACCTTTTAAGAAAGTTTACAAATTTGTTCTGGGCTGCATTCAGAGCCAGCTTGGGTGGCATGTGGCTTGCTAGCTGCAGGTTAAAAAAGATTGCCTTATGGCATTATAACTAAAGAGGTATACAAAGGTGCAAAATACCATCTGCTAAATTCTTTTCCCAATATTTTTTCAGAAATCATATTTTTCTTATATCTCAATCTATAGTGCTTGCTACAGTTCTACAAGGTACCTATTAAGCCAGACTAAAATTACTTATTTCCTAAGTGAATTCACTCTCCTGGTATCAACAGTAAACGACTTTTCCTATGTTAAAGTTTATTTCAAATCAGGAATAGGTTGATATCGTCACCATACTCATTCAGCTATGAGTGTTTTGTAAGCCTGCAAATGTGTTTTATGTATAAAATCTTGATTATTGGAATTTATAGATTTTTTTTGATAGATAGCTTAATGGCAACTTAGAATATAAATTATGAAGTGATTTTAGTTTAAAAAATAGCATTCATTTTCAAAATCGGAAAATATTGGCAATCTTTTTATATATGTAATATTTCCATTAGATAATTACCTTTAGATTTTTATTAGATTTTACACATCTTTCTTCAATTGAACTTTGTTGTATCACATGTAGGATTTAACCATTTCTTTTTCTTTCTTTCTTTTTTTTTTTGAGAAGGAGTATCTCTCTGTCACCCAGGCTGGAGTGCAGTGGCACAATCTTCACTTACTGCAACCTCCGCCTCCCGGGTTTAAGCAGTTCTCTGCCTCAGCCTCCCGAGTAGCTGGGATTACAGGTGTGTGCCACCATGTCCAGCTAATTTTTGTATTTTTAGTAGAGATGGGTTTTCACCATCTTGGCTAGGCTGGTATTGAACTCCTGACCTTGTGATCCACCTGCGTCGGTCTCCCAAAGTGCAGGGATTACAGGCGTGAGCCACTGCACCAGGTGACCATTTCTTATATAAGAGGAATATGTTTTTAAAATATAGTTAAAAGTTTTCTAAATTTTAATTTCAGTAACTTTTTTCTGAGAAAGAAATCTTTTATTCCTTGTTTTCAGAATCACAGGTTCCTTTTCTAAGATAACCACTGTTTGGAACAAACATGTTTTGATAATTAAGGATTTAGAATAAAATCAGATTGTTTAATTAAAATTTCAATAGGTGGCTTTCTTAGTAATTTTTAACAAATTAAAAACATTTTAATTTAAAATATTTTAGAAATTATACTTAATATATTTATTTAATGAAGTCTGCTTTTAAGAACTTTAAATCCTCACATAAACACCACCACCTGCAAAGTATGAATGTCAATTTTTTCAACAAAATGCCTGCTGTGTATAAGCTACTGAAAGAAGACAAATATTAACAAAATGTGTCCCTCCTCTTAGATATCTGTAATCTAGAAAGATGAACACATTCCTTTCAGACACTAAACTGCCTAAGAATGAGCATCAGATCTATCTTATTTACCACCACATCCCCAGAATGTTCCACAGTGCCTGACATGTAGTAGATGACCAGGGTTTATAGTCAGTGTAAGTGAAGAAATGAGTGAGCAAACATCTCTTAAAAAGAATGGACTTTTAAAGTTAGCAAGCAGTGATGTGTTATTCAGTAGGCAAATAAGATAGTTTCCTAATTTCCTAACTCAATTTTCCCTGCTCCCTATTATGACTAGATGTTGATTGGTGATAATTCATATGATTCAGTTATTTGGTTGGCTGATTCCTGCAGTTTGTCCTGCTATCCTCTAGATGGAAATCCTTTATAATTTTGGTTAAATTGTGTGTTTGTGTGTGTGCGTGTGTGTGTGTGCATGTGTGTGTGTATGTGTGTTTAGATGGAATGGCCCCTTACCATTATTATATGTGATTTTTAGAATTGCCATCCTTGTTTTTTCCATGCAGAGTCCTGTTTTACTTTGGATAAATTTCAGAAATAAAGTCACTTTTTTCTTAGAAAGTCGGTGAGGTTAGAAAGTCAGATGAGGTAAATGTTATTTATTCAGTTCCTTATTTTTGGAATTTTAAAAAGCAAGCAAATAGATAATATGAAGATTAGAGAAAGTTTTTATGAATTCAGGGAGGAAGAAAAATTATTCGTGAATAACAACGTTCATTTCACTTACAGCTTCATGAATTTTTTTATTTTTACTTTTGAAATAGTTGTCCTTCCTAAGTTTCTTCATTGATTCCATTGCCCTGCTATGTGTAATTTGACATTTGTTTGGATGCGTAGGGTAGCCTGCATAGTCAGAATCTGCAGATCTAATAGTGCACATTTTATGAACTCACTCTGAGGATTCTTTTGAACATTAGTTCTTACCTTGACAGTCTGATAAAATTAAGGGCTTGGGGAGTAGATTTCTGACGAACCAGAATAATGCCTTAAAAAAAAAAGACTTTATAAAAGGAAACAAACAGTAGCAATCTCCTTATGGGTACACCTTTGTATATTTTAATAGTAATATGGACAAGTTAGGCCCTCCGCTTCGAACTGGAAGACATGTTCAAAGGTTGTATGACAGTGATACAAAATCAGACAGTGCCATCAAAAGACATGAGTTATTACCTATTTACAAGTAAGTATTTGTAACTCAGTTTGGTTTAATATTTTTCAGATATTTTCTTAAAAGCTTTATATAATGGAGTACTATACTATTACTGTCTTATACTTAAATCTGTTTAATAATTTCTAAGCCAAAATGTGGCAAATAATCCAGAATTTAAAACATTTTGAGATTATACATTTTATTCCATTAAATATTAATTTTTAGAGGTTTTAAATTGCAGTCACATTTAATAATTGTTTTTATTAAGTTTTTCTTTAGGAGTAATTAGGATTTTTTTATAGTTTTAAAAAGTAGAGTTTAAGAAAAATAATGTCTCATATAGTATATGATATTGTTAGATTATCTTTTAGATAAGCAAATGGTGAACTATTATAGAAAGCCAGGAGGAAAAAAAAAAGATTTTAGGGAACTTTCAATCCAAGGGTCCTTAATCTTTTCTTAAATGGTTGTAAATTCCACCTACAACCTGGAAAGAGTATGACACTGCTGAATAACTCTTCTCTCAGTTCTGGCCTGGCTGGCTGAAAAGAGTGTGGCAATGGCAGTTATTTTGAAACTCTACAGCATGAATCTTCAAGGTTTACTAATTTGGGTCTCAATTCTAGCCCTCATTTTAAATATGAAATTAAGGCCTAAAAATTAATTTACCTATTAATGGTGGAATATATATTATTAAACAGAGTAAGTTAGTTAACTTTTAAACCAACACCTACTACAACAGTCTGCTCACTATGTAGGTAGGAAAAGTAATAATAAACTTAACTAGATAAACAAAGATAGGAAAAGTCTTTGAGATACTAGCAGCAGCCATTTGTTATTTTTAAGTAGTTAATGTTAAATCCTAGCAGGAAGAGTTTATGCCATAAGCTGTTTTTCATTGTGTTGCTTCTACTGTCAGGACCCTCTGAAGCGGATCTCACAGTAACAGTGACTAGCAGTAAGATGGATTGAGTACAATTCCAAAATTAAACCTTCTTTAATTATTCATATGAGCTGTAGCAGGTAGATTCTAGATACACAGTAAGAGTAATGCTTTTCAGATTCTGAACAGGAGGAAAAATTTGTGGCCTGTGTAAGACTGGGGCAAGATGTTTTAAGTGATCAAGACAGATAGTTGTGCTTCCCAGTCTAAATGATTCTTGACATTCAGATTTCACCTCTTAAAAGATGTTACTAAAAATAAATGACAGGTATTTAATATTGGTAACTATTAATGATGATAATCTCTTATATTTTCCTCTAAATATAAGCATTTTGAACAACCTTAAGTTACTGATATGGTGACATTATGTGTATGTTCATGGGTGTGTTTGTATTGTATGTATAACTTATGCACTTAACCACCCACCCCCGCCCCCGCAAAAAAAGTATTCTTCCTATTTAAATACCATTCTTTGACAATGATTTCTTAGAGACTGAATTTCTAGAAAGGGACTCTAGTAGTTCTACAATAAAAAAAGGCTATACAAAAGAGTAGAGTACACCTCATGGCTGGACTTGGAGTGAGCATTTGAAGAGGTGCAGGGCATTCCATTCATGCACCGAGGTGATTCTTTTCTTGCTGAAGTTTAGAAGTAATTTAAAGAAGCAACCATGCAAAGCAACCACTTTGAATGACAGCATTGTATATTGAGTATGAGTTCTGTAATATATCCCACTTAAGTTCAAGTACTGCTCTGGCCACATAATAGCTTCACAATTTATATAATCTCTCTAAACAGACTTCAACTTTAAAATAGGCGTAATATCTTCTGAGATCTGGGGGACATTAAATAAGGTATGTGTAGTACCTGGCTTCATATTTGTCATGTAGTGGATCTTTGAAAGGTAGTGGATGTTGTTATTACCTGCATGTACTTTGGAAGCAGCTATTTACAATTTTAGGGTACTCTCCTACTTTGCCATATAAGTAGAGTAAGAAGAATTTCAACCAAAGTTTAAGAATCTCTAATCTGGAGGTATATTTTAAAGTATTCTTCTTGTTCATATAACATAACACTGCTTACCTATGAAATGTAAAGATTTGATTAAAGTTCTGTAGAAAGGGAGGGAATTATGCTTTAATGAACATCTAAATCCTAGCTTTTCAACATACTAGCAGTGTCACCTTGGGTAAGTAACTTAGGGGCTCTTTACCTCATATGTCTCATCTGTAGATGGAGTTATTAATCCTCCTATTTCATAGGATTATTGGGATAAATAAATTCCTATGGGCAAAATAATTAGAATTGTATTTGGCATGGAATAAGCACTATTATATAAATGTAAACTTGTAGTGGCAATAGCAGTAGTAATAGTATTATCATAAACTATCTAAATATTTATATGAATTGTACTTTTTATCTCATAACCTTTCTATAAGTTATCATTTTATAAATGACGAGACTCAGACTCGCTGTCACAAAGCTGTCAGTAGCATTGACATTTGCATCTAAATTCATCTGAATTCCCAAGCCTCTACTTTTAGTGTTATATCATCATTTAGCTTTCTAAACTCTCTTTGATTCTTAAAGTTTCAAAATGGAGAGTCAGAGATGATCCAACCAGAAGTCCCTCTGATTTTAGATTGCCCAGGGAATATTATATTAACTCATTTATTTTAGTTGCTGCTTTTAAGAACTTTCATAAAATGAATATTATCCTTTAATGTGACTACCAAAAGAAATTCTTTTTTAACCACAACATATATGCCTAGAATAATGATAAAATGTGTGTTTATTTAATAGTTATCTATAAGCATTTACCAGAATATATGTTTTTAGGGAAATAAAAATTTAAACTTTTTAAAAATGTGTCTTTCAGAATGATTACTTTAAAAATTTCATGTAAAGCATATATACATATTTAGTTGATTTTATTTACTGTGAGGATAGGGTTAGTAACTGCAAAGTTATTTGGCTTATCTTTAATATTAACTACTATCTGTTTTCAGATTTAAATTAATTATTGGGACTTTAGTCTTTTGAACTTCTCTGAAGCTTCTAAGCATTCTTTCTAATCATGTGAATATGTAATTTGAGAAATAGATGCTCACTGTTCAATACTTTTCTATTATTTTTTCTCTTTTTTTAGAGCTAATGTCAAACCTCGAAATTCCACACCACCTAGTTTGGCAAGAAATCCGGCCCCAGGTGTGCTTACAAACAAAAGAAAAACATATACTGAGAGCTACATAGCCAGGTATGTTTAACTCTGCTATCATAATAACTAAAATAAAAATGAGTATAGGATAGTTTTCCAAGGACCATATACAAACTAAGTAACAAACTATTTATAGAAAGCCTGATTTTTTTCTTTTAATCGAGCTTTTATGTTGTACACTATTAATGGATTTGGGCAAAGTAATCTGAAAACCTTCTGTAAAGGTTTAGCCCATTCTACATGCCACTAAGAACGTATGTGATTTATGGGAAGACGTCAAAATGAGTTTGGAAGAAGTTGTTTCGAAACTTCAAGGATGACTTTGAGGGACTATGACTTCAGTGGAGGAGGTAACTGCAGATGTGCTGAAAATAGCAAAATAACTAGAATCAGAAGGGAAGCCTGAAGATGTCATTGAACTGCTGCAATCTCAGGATAAAACTGAAATGAATGAGGAGTTGCGGTGGCTCACATCTGTAATTCCAGCACTTTGGGAGGCCGAGGTGGGTGGATCACCTAAGGTCAGGAGTTCAAGACGAACCTGGCCAACATGGTGAAACCCTGTCTCTACTAAAAGTACAAAAATTAGGTGGGCATGGTAGCGCGTGCCTGTAGTCCCAGCTACTCCGGAGGCCAAGGCAGGATAATTGCTTGAACCTGGAAGGTGAAGGTTGCAGTGAGCCGAGAAGATGGGGCCACTGCACTCCAGCCAGGGTGACAGAGTGAGAAAAAAAAAAAGAAAAAAGAAGAAAAGAAAGATAGAAAGGGGTTTCTTTACATGAAATCTACTCCTGGTGAAGATGCTGTGAACATCGTTGAAATGACAACAAAGGATTTAGAATATTTCATAAAATTAGTTGATAAACCAAAGCAGAGTTCGAGACAACTGACCCCAATTTCAAAAGAAATTCTGTGGGTAAAATGCTATCAAATAGCATCACATGCTACAGAGAAATGATTCATAAAAGGAAGTCAATCGATGTGGCACACTTGCTTCATTATTTTATTTTAAGAAATTGCCACAGCCACCTGGACCTTCAGCAGCCACCATCCTTGATCAGTCAGCAGGAATCAGCATTTAGGCAAAACCTTCTACTTGAAGAAAGTTTACAACTCCCTGAAAACTCAAGATGATTGTTAGAATTTTTTAGCAATAAAATATTTTTAAATTGTGTATATGTATACATTATTGTTTTAGACATAATACTGTTGCACACTTAAATAGATTACAGTATAATATAAAATTTTATTATGTACTGGGAAACCAAAAAAATTTATGTAATTTACTTTATTGTAATATTTGCATTTTAGCAGTGGTTTGGAACCAAACCTGCAGTGTCTCTAAGGTATGTCTCTACATACCTTCTTTATAAAATAAAAACTTTAATATTATGAAGCTGTCTTGTACAGCTATCTATTCTCCTCAAAATTAATGTATAAATTTGTGAAATTTTCGAACAAAATTTGTGAATCTTGACAAGTTGTTTACAAAATGTATATGAAGCACAACAGCCTAATATTAGCCAGGACAAGTTAAAGAGAAAAATGTGTGAATGATGTATGAAGCTGTAGTAATTAAGGCAGTGTGATATTGATTCAAGAATAGATAAACAGAACAATAGATCACAATGCAGTGTTAATCAAGAGACCCCAGCCTCATAAGTAACTGGAAATTTGCCACATTTCAGAAGTAGCAATACAGATTTGGGAAGTGGGAGTACTCGGACTATTGGGCATCCATATGTGGAGAAAAACTTTCTACCTCATATCAGGTATAAAACAGTCAGTTACATGTCAACAAAATTAGGCCTAAATGTGGAAAGGAAAGCTATCCAGATTTTAGAATAAAACGTAAGAAAGTCTCATTTTCATCTGGGTTAGGAAAGGATTTCTTTAATAATTTAGCAAATGCAAATTACATAGCAAAAAATTGATATATTTGACCCTGTCTAAATGCAAACTAGTGCTATAAAAAACTCCATAGTTAAAATGAAATAGCATGATTGCTTGAGAGAGGATACTTACTATATACATAAACCAACAAATTATTGTCTAGGAATTGTCGGGAGTTTCTACAAATAAAGTTTTAAAAAAAACATACAGTAGAAAATGGCTTTGGGTTTTGGTGGGAGATGGGAATAGGGAATAGTCAATTCACAATAGAAGAAATCCAAATGGCAAAAATAAACAACACAAACATGAAAAAATATTGAGTCTCACAAACAATCAGGAAATGTACATTAAATCAGTGGTAGACTAAACTACCATCCATTTCACTCTCGTCAGGTCAGCAAAAGCAAAAAACTCTTGACAGCGCAAATGGTGTTAGAAAATGTAAGGAATCAAGATATTACCACTGGGGGTATAAATTTGCCAACCACTATGCAAAGAAATTAGACAGTATCTATTTATGTTGAAGTTTTGATATTTGTTAATGTTAGTATGTGTGTTGAGTTCCTTGAGTGTGTGTACTCTAGCATTGAAATGACCTTTTATTTTTTGAAATAGTTCTTACATATGTCATTGACAATAAAGCTGACTTATTTTCCCTTGGCACTCTTTCTTGCCTGGGGTTATGTATTCTAATGCATTAGTATCTTCTTTGTAGTTTAAAAGAATTATGCTTATGCTATAAATTTGCTCTCAATATCTAAGAGAGTATGTTTCTTGATGCGGAAGTTTGTAGTAATTCTACAGCCTCTCTCTAGTGGAGCTTAAAGAGGAGGGAAAGAAGTACCATAAAATGCTGACATTTAGCCTTATTTTTGTCTCTTTTGAATCCCTAGTACCTTTCATTAGAAAGTCCAGTTTTTGTTTGTTTTTATTACTCCTAAACTGCTTGTATGAAAGATGCACCCAAACTGGGTAGCACCTAGAATTCTTCAATAACTACCTCTGGAAAAAAAAAGGAGGTTTTTTTTTTTTTTTTTTTCCCAGTAATGTCATGTTTATAATCCTCCTAGTGATTAAGATTTCCCTTTCCAGGGACTTTAAAGTAAGTGTCATATTCTCAGAAGAACACATGCCACTAGGGAATGTAAACATGTTTTTATAGGAATCAAATAGCTGTTCTTCCAATTAATTATTTCGTCAGTAGAATCTGCATTTATTTAATGTCTGACATCTGTGATAAAACCTTTATAATCTCAAGCTTTTTGCTCTAAAATTTTGTTACAGTGCATAGTTTAGCATCTATTTTACTTTTATTAACATGTTTTGTTAATAGAGGCCTCCCTGTGAGGGTATGCATAAGAGCTTGTTTTAAGTATTTATTGCATCACAATAATTTAATATAATTAAATAATAAAATTAAATACTACAGGTATCACCTTACAATCCTTGTAACCAAGGAGAGAGACTTGAAACCTAAGGATTTCTGTTTTTCTTCAGGGTTGGGTTTCAGTTTTCCCTTTAGAGATAGGTTTGCAGAAAGGACATCATAAATGTTCATTCTGCTCCCAGTGTAGTAAATTCCTAGCACAAAGAAATGGAAGGCAGTGTGGTTTGGATTTCTGTCCCTGCTCAAATCTCATGTGAAATTGTAAACCCTCAATGTGGGATGAGAGGCCTGGTGATAGGCAATTGGATCAAGGGGGTGGACTTCCCCATTGCTGCTCTTGTGATAGTGAGTGAGTTCTCACTGGATCTGATTGTTTAAAAGTGTATAGCACCTGCCCCTTCTCTCTTCCTCCTGCTCCCACCGTGTAAATCATGCTTGCTTCCCCTTTGCCTTCTGCTGTGATTTTTAAGTTTCCTGAAACCTCCCCAGCCATACTTTCTGTACAGCCTGCAGAACTGTGAATCAATTAAACCTCTTTTCTTTATAAGTTACCCAGTCTCAGGTAGTTCTTTATAGCAATGTGAGAATGGACTAATACAGAAAGCATGGCTGCAATTAGCCATGATAAATTCTCCTAATGCAGATAAATATAATGTTAAAGAAAAAATTTTAGAATTATAGTATTTCCTAACAATGATTTTTTTTTTAATTTGAACTAAAGGAATATTTAAAATGAGATTAAGGAGGCTAATTGTTACACTTATGTCGTGTTTCTCCAGGGGTATGGGTTGAAAACTACTGATGTGAACTTTATCTTTTCATTCTTTCTTTACATTTTTAGACCAGATGGAGACTATGCATCTTCCCTTAATGGTGGAAATATTAAAGGCATTGAAGGAAATTCACCTGGAAACTTACCAAAATTCTGCCATGAGTGTGGGACTAAATACCCTGTAGAATGGGCCAAGTTCTGCTGTGAATGTGGCATTCGAAGAATGATTCTATGAATAGAATCTCAAAAAAAAAAAGCCAAGTTCAGAGTTTATGATTATTGCTGTTTAGATAGCTAGAGCACTCACTTCCTGTAGTTATTTTGTGCTAAAAATACTCAAAATACCATTTCCAGTAATTTTGGAGCATAATCTTTTGGCTATATAATATAATGTGTGTGTATTTATATGTGTACATATACTGTATATACTAAATATCTCATATCCCAGACTGTGCCATTCAAGGAAATAATGACTTATCAGTCAGAAAATAATTTCAAATGGAATGATTAATTTAGGTGTTACTTTTCTGTTGTTAAACCGCATTAAGTACATTTCCATTAACTCTCATACTCTAGTGCTTAGCCCTTCAAGCTTTAGGATAATTATAACTTTGAGCAAAAAATTTGAATAAACATTTGTATCTAGCTTAAGATAGTATCATAGTAGGTTAGATGCTGGGAATTTTGTAATTAAAGAGAATGGTTTTAGTTACCATTAGGTATGTAAGGTCACTTTCCTGTAGAGCATGTCAACTTATTTTATAAATCCTAAAAACTAAGAGAAAAAACACCCCTCTATTAGTTATATAATTTAATCATCTTACTCATTTTGTAAAAATGTAATTATGCAATTTCCTTTTCAAAAATACAAGACTAAAAATACAAATCTTACTCTATTTATAACTGAATGATTTTTTTTACTTCTGTATCTATTGGTTGAACATATTTTTTTTACTTTCAACTGTTTTTCCAAATTTTACTTTTTTCTTCCTTTTTCATAACCTGTGAAGAGTAGTTTTAATTTGCTATTTGATTTTTTGCTGTATTTGAAAATGGAATTATTTAGTATAGAAAGCACAAAATTCCCGGCAAAATCTTACATGTTTAAAAACATTTAATTTTTTGTATCTGAATTTAGAATAAATTATTTTAATGCATTTTGAAACAAATCACCTCACCTAATCATAATGGTTGTGGTAACTAACCATTAGTACAGAGCATGCAGATAAAAAGTATTTGAATTTTTTTTTCCTGGAAGTAGATGTAGTTGTGAGTAGGTTAAGAGAATATCCAATTTTGCTACTCATAGTTTATTCTTTAATGTATAATGTTGAAACACCATTCATGTCACAATAAGGACCCACTAAAAATGTATTGTTTAAAGCATAATTTACTTATCTAATTAAACATACACAAAAATTTAGTTATTTTTTCTCTTTAATCTGACTACAATACAGCTCTTAATCATTGTCACTTTCAGTATAGCATAGTAATTAGTAGTAGATTTCCTTGATGGCAGCAATTCTGTAATTTCTGTTCAATCAAACCTAAGAGCTTTGATCTTACTGTAAGGTACAATCAAATCTTTTATATAATTCCTAGATTTTGTTTATGATTCTGATCAACTATAAGACACAATGTGAAGATTTGTGGCTTACATTTTTCTAAAATTTATTAACATTGTTTATTTGGGGCAGGAGTTATAAACTTAATAGGAATTGTCATTTTACTTACCTTATAGTTTCTTTCCTGGCTTTTTACTAGTATTTTCCCCCCAGTTATCTTTATTCGGTCGTATTGGTCAAAACAAACAAATAGTCCAACTGAAATAAACTGTAATGAATTTAGAAGACAAATGCACATATTAGATTTCCATTTCAATCACTTCTGTCCTGTTATAAATCATATGAAGAACTTTAAACTCTTGTTTTATCTAAGGCTAAGCACTGCTTTTTTCCAAAGTATTTTTTTTAAGACCACATAATTTTTTTGTCTGCTCAAGGAAGGGATAGATAAGTAATTGGCACATATTTGTTTCTCACTGAATTTTACAGTAGTAAATAAATGTTATAATGTACTACATGGAGATCAGCTGGTAAGAAAACATCCAGTTCCAGAGCCCAGATATTATTATTAACAGTGGGTGAAATAGATTTATGACTCCTGAAATATGTTGTGACAATGTATTTAAATACATTTTTGTATTACTTGCATATTTTATTCTCACACTGATTTATTGTGCAATAGTTCTGTTTTTTAAAAAATTGTCCTATGCATCATGTATTTTATTTTTATTTATTTTCACAAGTATTTGACAGTATGGTAGAAAAAAATGATTGTAAGCTTAAATTAAAAATGTAAAAATTACTTATGTATTATTCTGAAATGCATTAGGTTGAAGAAGTAAGATGATATGGTGACTATTATTTCTTGTCCACTATATGTTTGTTTTTTCACCAATGTCTTCATATTTGAAACTATTCAATAAAGACATGAAACATAAAAATGCTAGTTCATATTCACTGATATCTTTTGGCCACACATAGAAAGATAGGAATACCCCCAAAAAAGATAGGAACCCAATGAAATATAAAAAAATATTTGAAGTAAAAAATTCAGATTTAAAAAAAAAAAGTAGTTTTTCATTGGCTGTATTCTTATGCCATCAGCTTTTAAAAATGTATTACCATTTTATTGAAGTGTTTTCTGACATCAAAGTATTAGAAATGTTTTTGTTACAAGTTTTTTGAGGCATTATCTTCATAGACAATACATTTAGCATATTTGTGATGTCAAGGTTAATAGGAAACATGGACATTCTACTTAATGATACAGTTTAATGGCAAAAGATATCTGTGATGAATATTTAATATTTTAGACCACCATATTTAAAATTTAAAAAGAACTTAGTGAAAATTTCAGATTAGACATGTTTAATTTGTGCTCAATTTTCCATAGGCTAGAGGTGAACACTTAACCATGAGTAGAAGCTCTGGAGATGAAAAAATGTCAGAAAAATACAAAGAATCATCAGAGCACTTGGGTATTTATTTTCATTGTATGTGTGTGTATTTTACATTGTAAGTATGTTTTAGTACTAAGATAGGTTGATTTCTTTCAAATGAGTATTATTGAATAGAGCTATGGAGAAACTAAAGTAAATCCATAATAATTTTTATTTTCATTTAGAAAAAATTCAGTTAAATGTTACTCAGGATGCTCCTTATTTTAAACACAATTTTGCTTAGCTTGTATGTGAATTGCCCTTTGGCCACTAGAGGGTGCATTTGGATAATTATTTCATAATAGTACTGGCCTATTGTTTTTAAAGGCCTCTCAGCAATATAGATAGGATTTTTGACAACACAAAATTGCAGAGATTTATAAAAGTAGTTTTCTTTGCTTTGTTGTGATTTTAATAAGGTGTTTATATCTTAGAAATTTTGCCCAGCTCAACTGGGTCACCAGCATTGCAGTAATTGATAGAGATATTTAATAATTACACTTCACAATATTTTGTTAGCAAAATTATGCCTCTCAAGCATATCGCTTATGGATGTTACATGGATTAGTAAATATTCCTTGAAATATTACTTTAATATTTCATCTTAGTTCTATTACAGTTTAGTAGATTATAGTCTGATTTAAGATAAGGATATTTTTTTCCCCAATCCTTTAGCCTGATTTAACTTTATCTAACACATGAGAGTGTAGTCTGTTTACATATGAGCTAATAATTGGTTAGGCCAACTACTGTAAGGTGCACAAAGCTAAAGCTTCATGCTTACCATTAAAAAATGCTTTATGTGCTCTTCATGTTATGCAATGGTGGGGATCAAGAGAATAAGATGTGATGAAGTGTCTGCCCTCAAGTTGATACAATTCATTTCGAGAAACTGATATATAAATAGACAGTTACAATGTGGGACAAAAATAAGTGATTTACTTTAATGGAACGTTTGTTTATCATGAAGGTACCAACAAAGTGTAACAGAAATTTAGTGGGAGCTTCATATAACCATAAATTATACAGCTCACCATTTCCTATTTTCTTTTTTCTTCCTTGTCCCAGTGCTTGAGAGGAAACCAGAGTATGAACAAGAACTGTTTTACCTTTTAGTGGAGAAAGGACAATTTCCAGTGGAAACAATGTATGTGTGGTCCATTTGATCTGTATAATGGGAACTGTTTCCGTAGTCCTGAGGACTGAGGAAAAGAGATGTTGAGTAAAAGTTACTGATAATTCCAGTTGTTCAATCTTATCTCACTTAGTCCTCTCTTTCTTTCTCTGCCCAAATACCTCTATTTCTGCCCCTCCTTTCAATTTGCAGCACTGACACTGGGGATGGGAGACAGCCAGTAGTGCTGAGTACTGTCGAGTACAGTTAACAGTGAAATGCTGCTTTTCACTCATCAAATCATCAATCTTAAATTGTGATAAAACTGAAAACCTGTCATGGGGCATTAAGATGAATGCCCTTATGTACTGATGGTGGAACTATAAGTTGATCATACTTTTTGAAAAGGTCGACTAAATTTACATTAAAAGCCTTTAAAACATTTGTGCTTCATAACCTAATAATTATATTTCTAAGACACACTTAGGAAGTATAGGAAAATATGCAGAATATGATTAACAATACTATATAGTGATGAAATTGAAGAAACTATAGTAAATTGGCCATTAAAGCAATTTTCAATAATTTTAATGTCATAACAAGTTAATTGCTAAGATAAAAATTTTCAAATAATGTTTGTATATAAAATATTCTAATCATGTAAAAAAGTATATAGAAAAAAGACTGGAACTATATTTCTCAATATATTGTGCTTATTTTTACCAAGGATATTTGGTAAGTCATCTTTTATATTTTTTTATATTGTCAACTTATAAATGCACATTGCCATTATAATTTTTAAAAAGCAAATAGGTTTCTGTTTTTCCAGGTTAATCGTGCTCATCTGGAAACAGTTAATCTGAAACTGCCATCTTTTACGTTGTTTTCTAATATTCACAAATGTCATGTGATCTAGTTAAGGTAGTTTGTTTTTAAAATAACTGTATTGCTGAAAGTGGCCTGTTAACCTAGGTATAATTTTAATGAAATTATTTTTCCTAAATTTCATTCAAGAGGACATTCTATTTTTTGAATTTTAAAATTTTTATTATTTTTTTAATAAGAATTTATTTTGCACATTTTAAAAATTGCAATTTTCAGGATGGGTAAGAAAAACATTTTTCTAATACTGAAATAAGCATGTCTTTGGTATAGAAATCACACCCTATGTGTGATCTTTAACCAAAAAAACTAATCAAGAACTATTATGTAATATGCTAAACAAAACTATTATTTGCCCATTCATCTGTCCCCTTTCATGGCCCCATTGTTATGCTTTAGAATACAGTTCTGTACACGTCTGTATCTACAAGGAATTAAGATGCCATATCAAAGGTGTCCAGAAGTTATATATGGTAGAGAATTAGTTGGCTTAATCCTTGACACATAACACAAAACACCAAAAGCAATGTAAGATACAGGACAAGTGAAAATAGAACATTGTCACTAAGGTCAAATAATATAAAAACAATCACATCATTTAAGTTTGATGCATTGGAAACAAAGTAACTTCTTTATTATGTAAACAACTTGCAAAGCTCAAAAGGTAATAGCACAGAGCCATAAATTTGATGAGGCACTTTAAAGACAGCAATCAAACATAAAAGTATCAAATACCAAAAAAAATTGTAAAAGCAGTAACCATATAAATAAATGGGAATATATGCAGTCTTTCTAGTCTTTCATTTTCTGAAGGAAAGCCTTCTACAAAAAAAGAAGCACAAATATGTGTATATTTTTAAAAGCTGTCATCAAAGTTAAGATCTGCATAAAGAGAATGTTTTCCTTGTTAGTAAAAGTTTGGATTCAAACATTTCCTAGAGAAACAATTACAATCTTCATGTTATATATAGGAAGAAAAATAGCTTTTAATTATGTTTGTCAACTTTTTGATTCAACAAACATTTAGTGACTGTTATGTGAACGGTTTTAGGTGCTGAGAATATAGAAGTAAATAGAAGTAAATCAAAAACAATCATTAGCTCTAGAGTACTGAACCTAATGGAACTGAATCTATCACTGGCAACCTTAAAATCACCTCCATATGTCCTTAAGCTGAAGCTCAACTTCAAACTCTGATATGCTTGGCATCCTGTTGCAAAACAAATAATGATCTACCTAGTTTGCCACTGGTAGCACTTTGGCACTATTAATATGAACTATCAACTGATGAAATTAACTTTCATTAAAGATTATACAAAAGTTTAGAGACTAGAAAATATGAATGGATAAACAAGTACTGGTTAACAATAAAAATAGCATCAGCATTCTGCTTTCACAAAAGCCAAGAAAATCAAGAAAAATTTCATTCTGAGTATATAGAGAACTGCTGGAAAGAGATCACAAATATCATATATGAGGAAGAATGACTTATTACACAATCACTTTAACAACTAAGCATGTCAAATCAGTCATCAGGTCTCAAATAATCATAGCCTTCTTTCAAGAAGTCCTTCCAGGTTTTAAGGAAACGCATTTTCTGTACATTTGAAGATAAGCTCTTCCACTTGAGCTGATACTGCAGATGTGACATCAAGAAAGTTGGTTAATGAAAATGCCACATTTCTGATCTGCAGCTCCACTTTCTCCTGTGGGTCCTCCGTTTAGCCATTGCTCCTGCTCAGAACTTGACCAGCCCAAACCCACTGGATGCCTGGAGAAGATGGTGAAAGGTGTCTGAAGATGAGGGAAAATTGGGAGGTTCTGGGAACTGGTTAAGAAATCCACAACTCCTCAAGGTCAGTCATCGGGAAGAGCTAGGAGCTCAGAATCCAACCAGCAAGAGGAAATTCTAACACAGGTTTGTTTTTTTTCTTACTCTTTTTATCACCTCTGATTTTAAGAGTGCGGGTAATACAAATAAAGTTTTACTCCATAGAACATAGAATAAAAACAGTTGATCTAAATATTTAAGAGCTATTTTGCCATGCTATTGTTGAATTGGGAGGAATGTATATTTACATTTCTGTATATGAACATGTGTATGAAATATTTAGATCTGTTTTCATATATTTGCCTATTTAAAGCTTAATTTTTAAAAAAGTTTAATTATTTATCTTCTAATTATTGTCAAGGAGAACATTTCAAGAACTAGAAAGTTTTAAAAATATATATTTTTACTTATCTTCTCAAACTTATTATAGGGAAAACTCATATAAACTCTGCAAAAAACATTGAGAACTCTAAATTTTATTTTAATCATTAATTCTTTATGATTCACTTTGGAAACATGCTATTTAATTAACTATTAATTTGAAAATTCAAAAATAGTTTAAACACCATTTGAATAAGCCCTATACCCTCTCTGAGCCAGTCTATTCTCATACCATTTCCTTTTAGTAAACACAGTTATGTTTCTCCCTCTGAAATCAGTAGAAAGTTTGTTTCTCACTGATGTCATTACCAGAAAGCTATTTTTGAGGAGAAAGAGGCCTTATCATTTATTGGCTCAGTTACTTCAACATAATTTTAGTAGAAAACATTGGACAATATTAAACACTGCCCAACTCGTGTCTACTAGAAATATTTTGATTTGTGATATATTTAAAATCTAAATATTGTTATTGTCTGTAACGGGCATTTGTCACTGTTATGGCTAGTACCTTTTGAGAATCCTGTTTTGTGAATTTCCCATGGTGAAAATCTCACTGCATCAAAATTGTACCGAGAATTTATAGTTTTCTATACTTTACTACAGCTAGGGAGTAGTCATGTGACTTGGGAAATACTGAACAGACTTGGATTCTGAAAACAAGTAATGTGAAATTGACACTGCAGCTTCCATTTCCTAGTGAGGATGGTGAAGTTTATTGAAGAGACACTGAGCTTCTAAGGTAGCTGTGGCAGAGCATCAAGAAGTGACACCCTTATTGCAACATGTGGCCTGTTCCCCATGGTAATATTTTAACTGACTGTCCTCCCCTCCAAGTTTGGAGGCTGTTCAGCCAGAAACAGTGCCAAGTTGGTAATTATAACTTGGGCATTATTTGTGGCTGAACAGCCTCCAAACTTGATTATCTGGCTCTCCCAGAGATTCTGTGCATTTCCCAATAGATTTTAATTATTATTATTATTATTTTGCTTAAACTAACTAGACTGGGATCTGCTATTTGCACTCAAAACTCTTCAACAATCGAATTTGGTATAACTTGTGCTTTCCTTTTACAGTGGCTGTGGTAATAGGGGATATGTCAAAATCATATTTTACAGAAAATAATGTTTGATATACTGAAACAAAACATCTTCCTTAACCCAATCATGGTGTTAGATAAACACAAACTGAATTTAAGAAGTATGCTTTGAGTATAATTATATGTATCTTGCAGGATGAATTTGAGGATTATCAGTAACATGTATAAAATCTTTGCCACAATGTCTGACACTTAATAGGCCTCAGTAAATGTCATGAATTATTTATTATATAATGTTAGATATCAAATATTGTTTTATTTTAATTCCCACCAAGCACTATTTTAGATGCAGTGAACAAAGCAGTAAAAAAATTTCTGCTTTTTTGAAGTTCACATTCTAATGGATGAAGATTTAAAATAAATATGACAAACAAGTAAATGTGCTTTATATAAAATTCTGACAATGCTATGAAAAAAACCATGTGGGATTAGAATGCAAATGTGAGGGAGAGTGGAAGAGGGTTACAATTTTAGATAGGGTGTTCAGGGACAATTTCATTGAAAAAAGTGATATTTAAGCATGGATCTGAAAGAGGAGTAAGTCATTTTTGTACCTCCTTTTTGCTTACTAGTTTATTGGATTAATTTCCTTTAACACTTAGTACTTTCTGTTAGGGTATTAAATATGGTTGAAATGTGAAAATGGACAAGAGAGGAAAGAGTATTTCATGAAAAGAGTTAAACAAGCTCACAGCTCTGTGGTGGCAGCCCAATACCTCTGGAATGGTGTGTGCATGGAGAAGAGTAGAAAATTAGTCATGTAACCAGGCAGCCAGATTATGTATGCTTTAGAAGCCATTCATATGACTTTGGCTTACTCAGAGTAAGATGGGAATAGGAGATGGCATAATCTGGCTTAAACATATGATCTGAGTATACCTTTTAGACCCTAAATTAGTGAGACATAAAAGCAAGAGAAAATTATTGTCTCCCATTCCTCCCTAAAGTGGTCACAGGTATTGATGAGATTAAGTGTTGTTAGTACTCAGTTTTAAAAAAGTATTACATGATATAATATAGAGTTGAAGCAAACTGAGACTCCTCCCTGACCTGAGTATAAAACAAAATGATCAGTTTTCTTAATAGTGCCCTCCAGTCCTCTAAGCTCTCATCCTCAGGCCCACTTATTAGAAATAAAGCCCTATTTGTTATTGACTCAACTACTTTGTCTTGCTTAGGATGTAAAGATTAGTCATTAATTCTAGTTTCTTAATATATTACCTAATGCTCATAAATTTGCTTTTCATTCTCATTTCCTCATTCATCAATGTAAAATAATCTCAATAAACTTTTATATGTAAGGGACAGAAATCCTTTTAGATACCTTGAGAAAAAGGGTTTGACAGAAGGTACATGTGGATTAGAACTGGAAGGTCATTAAGTCCTGAGAAAGTTCCAGGACTGGTACATCTGTGGGCCTCTATGCCTCTCTTAGCTCATCTGTCCATTCTCTGTTGTCTTCTTCACTCACTGTGGTCAACTTTTTTGCTTCTCTTTTCTTTCAGCTTGCCAGTGCCCAACTTAATTAAACCTTGAAACTTCCTTTCCATTTCAGGGTGATTTGGAGCAAATTCATGTGTTGTGGTTGTAATTCCTGGCATAGAGCACCTAAATCAGCACATCTTTTCAAGCTGCATGACATATATCACAGGTCATTAGCCAGTCTGTTAATTGGTTGCACTTAGGGGAATTGCCCTATTCTCTCTTCCCTTTAGTTGGTACAGAGGAATGAGTTCACATGATTAAAGAGGATGGCTACTTAGAAGAATAAATAGTGCAGGATCCTTTTCAGGTCAATGTCGACATGCCAAGGAAAGATTGACATATTTCAATAACAAGTATTTGTTTACATTTTAAGAGTCAAACTAGAAAATTTGAAATTTGGTTGAAGTGAAAATGTAGAAATGTATCATAACTCTTTATTAATTTAGTGTTAAGTTTCTTAACAGCAGTAGCATGACAAATCCCTGAGAAATATGCAAACCTTCTGATGAGGGGGCAATGGGTAATTTTAAAAGGCAAATTCAATATATCTATTATCTTTATAATACAAACAACAGAAAGTAAGTTGACAAAACCTTGGCTGGGGAGTCTATGCAGAAGATAAATTAAGAATTTTAAAAGTGAGATTTCAAAAGTTTCTACATTCACAGAAGGCATGATCTCTATTTTGTAAATGTCATTACCATCTTTGTAGAAAATCTCAATCCACAAAAAGCTAGAACTAATAAGTGAGTTAAATAATCCTATATCCATAGAATATAAGGACAATATACAAAAGTGGGTCATTCTTATATATCAAGTATGAATTCTGAATTTGAATATTAAAATGCCATTTGTAAAAGCACACATGCACATACAAACCCAAATAAATAGTTATGCGTCTATCCAACAAAATAGATGTAGAATATGTATGCTGAAAACTATAAAACACTAAAGAAAGAACTCAAAAACTAAATAGAGAAACATATCATGTTTCTTAATGCCAAGGAAAAACGGAATACAGGTGTCATTTCTCCCCCAATTTAATCTATAGACTCCTTGCAATCTCTGTTTAAATTCTGACAGGGTTTTTAATGATTTGACAGACTGATTCTAAAATGTATATAGAAAGGTAAAGCAACTAGAATAGCCGAAACAACTTTGAAAAATAAAAACTGGAGAACTCAAATGACCCAATTTCTAGAAATGTTATAAAGCCATAGTAATCAAGACTACAGTTTTGGAGAAAGGATACATAGATCATCAGAACAGAGCAGATCATCCACAAATATGTACACATAAATATAATCTACCAAAATTTGCAATAGTGCGAAGGCAATTCATTTGAGAGAGTACAGTCTTTTCAACAAGTGGTGATGAAACAATTGGATGTCCATATGCGTAAAATGAAACTTGATACACATTTTATGTCTCATACACAAATAAGTCATGAACCTAAATGTAAAACATAAAACTATAAAACTTCTAGAACAATGGTTCCAAGTGGGGGTGATTTTTTGTCTCCCAGAGACAATGTATGGAGACATTTTTGACTGTCAGTACTTGCCTGGGGAGGTCACTGGCATCTAGTGGGTGGAGACCAGGAATGCCACTAAATATCCCACAATGCACAGCACAGTCCCCTTCACACATACAAAATGCCAATTTCTAGTCTGGATAAATATACCATGGTTATATAAGTATCCCTTAGATGAAAGAAAACTTGGTAAAGGATATATGGGAATGCTTTGTACTCCCTTTGCAACTCTTCAGGGCAATAGACTATACTTGAAAGTCAAACACTTGATTATTTCCTAATTTACTTATGTGAAGGCATCATGTATTGTAGCAGAAGTATTCTGCCTTGATGCCTTACAAAATCACTTTGATAAATGTGTAAATATTGCCAGTCATATATTTTATGTAAAAATTTGAGACCAATAAAATATTTTCAAATGTCTCCTATTTGAAGGAGTTTTCCCGTTTCATCTAACCTAATACCACCTTTCTCCACCAATCTATTTTATGTTCTCAGCATGGAACTTTTTTCTGACTGTTTTCCCTTTTCGAGGTATATGCTCCATGAAGGCAGGGACTTTGTTGTATTCCCAGGACCAGAACTGGGACACTAGATACTTCTCACAGGACCAGAACTGGCATGCTAGAGATGGATGCTTCATAAATATTTGTCGAGTGAATAAATTATATGTATCTGTATTGCATCTTCCCAATAAGTGGTCCATATTCAAAAGCTGGAGCTTCAGTAAACCGCTATTTAGCTGTGAAAAGATTAGTCTCAATCCTAGTATTAAATTTATCCTGAGTGAAAGTAGCACTTTTCTCTTAAGCAGCGAGATGCATTAGTCTTTACATTCAGATTTTTCATGAAAAAGAAAATCCATTTTCTTTTTTCATTTTCTTCAGGTCCAGGCATGCCAGGCAAGAAGGAGGTGACAGGGTAGATAATGGTCACTTTGTAGTTTTCTGGAAGATAATGCTGGTTCTACCAGAAGGCTTTTACCTCACTTGATTGGATGCTTTTCAAGCGAAACTCCTTCCATTTGTGATAGTATTTGGACCATTTCCAGAATATGTTATAAGGTTTTCCTTCCAACTAAATTTTCAGGGTAAAGTTCCCATTTGAATCAGATTATTTCAAATATAATAGAATTTATGATAAGCATTGAAGATGGAAATTGGCAAACATATGTCCCCCTCCCAGAGGTAGCAGGTGGTTATTAAGAGTTACTTGCTGAGCTAAGAGGTGGAGG
The DNA here is from genome assembly GCF_009761245.1 of Sapajus apella. Lineage (NCBI taxonomy): Eukaryota > Metazoa > Chordata > Mammalia > Primates > Cebidae > Sapajus > Sapajus apella. The sequence goes on along the minus strand of NW_022436943.1, from coordinate 20,656,094 downwards.
CACACATGAAGCAATGATCAGCTCCACCTGGGAAAGCCTGGGAAGGCTTCAGAAAGATGGAAACCCTTAGACTGATGAAAAAGAATAAATCAGCAATCAACAATAGCAAACCCTAAATTTTAATGCTGCCACTTGTCTTAACTTTATTCATGTAAAATATGAATATGAAATTAGTTCACTTTTAGAACAGTATCTTAAGCAACACTAACCTCTCCCCCATTTAGAAAATTGCTGCCTTCTATAGAAAAATGCATTTCATTCTTACCAATTTTTATGTAAAGCAAACCCCAGATTATTCCCAAGACAAAATGATGATTTAGCACCTTTCTCAAATATTAACTTTGTGAGTCTATGAATGCATGTATTTTTATATTCAGACATTGAAAACTGTTAGAATTTGCAATTATCAATGTACCTACTTATTTCACTGTCTTATCCTATGATATTTCCATAGATTCTGTTATTTGGTCAGAATCAAAGCTAAAAGATGTTGCACAATAAATGAAATTTAGAAATTAATGAAAATTCTACCATATCACTCTGAATGCACCCAATTCCATGCATAGATATTTTGAATAAACAAAGTTGTTGGGCCATAATGTCCTAAATTAGTTATGTTTGGGGCCCTATCATACCATATTTAAGTAAGTTACATTTCATTGTAGAAATATGTTTTCTAGATTATTTAAATGGATATTAATAACAGAATGGCACAATGCAATTCCTGTTAACTTATTAACTAACATATGTTTAGCTTTTCCCATTAGGAGCTAAAGAGAAGACAAAGATTATAATTCTTCTAGGGTAGGTAAAACATTTCAAATGAACAGATTATTTAAATTGTATTTAAGATAAATTACTAAAATGAATCTGGTCAAATAATATTGATGCAGGTTTAAATACTATGAACACTAAGGGAACATATATTAATATTATCTAGAATTATCATTGAAGTCATTAGCAGTTGAGGAAAAGGAATTGAGATGCCCCTTGAACCTTAAGCAGAATTGGCGTAGAATTTGCAACAACATTCTAAGCAGTAAAAATGTGATGAATGAATATTGCATGTACTCAGTACAATAAAGATTATCTGACTTATAGTACAAGATATGTGTTTCTAGAGAAATATTTATGCAGAGTGATAGGGTTGACAAAATGTCCTTCTTAAGCTGGCTATCAATGAAAATACAGCCTAAAGCAAAGAAACTTTTCTAGTTCGGGTTTCCCATAGATCAACTTTAAGAAAATTATCTTAATCCTGAAAAGAGTATTTCCTTCAGCATATTCACTGAAAACCTGTTTTAAAATACTTTTAACTGAGACCCTTTTTAAAGCAGAATTCTCCTTGCTGTTATATTAGCTTTAATACTGTGAATTGTATTAACCTTGTGCTAGGTTAGGGTTTTTTAATGTAAAAATATGTTATATAATCAAATAAGTTTTAGAAATGCTATATTACTGTTAAATTTTTTTCACAGCTACATGAATGAGTTTTCAGAGCCTTTAATATATGAGAGAGGACGATCCAAGATGGCCGTTTAGGAACAGCTCAGGATTGCAGCTCCCAGTGAAAGTGCAGAGGGTGAGTGGACGCCGCATTTTTATTGCCCACAGACTAGGAAATTCCCGGGCGGAGGTGCTCCACGGTCGCCAGCGCGGCTGTGCCAGCCGGGGCCGCTGCTTTGCCCCGTGTGGCTGCTTTGTCGGCGCCCCGGAGCCACAGCTCTCTGTACAAAATACACCGGTCCGGGGGCCCTTTTGGCTGGCGATTGGAGCCACGAGAAGTCGCCCATACACCAGTTCAAAAAGGGGACTGAGCAGAGAACCGGGACAGTAGATTCCAGGGCAAAAAAAAAAAAAAAGCGCCACAAACCTCAGTGCCGCTGTTTAAGCCAGCGCAGTGAGTGGCCGCAGGGGAAAACAAACAGACCCCGGCGCCTATTCAACAGGCGACTGGAACACCAACTTAAAAAAGGCTCTGAGGCAGGGAGCCAGGCGATCAGGCTCAGCTGGTCCCACCCCCACAAAAGAACAGCAACCAGAAACTCTGGATTGAGAGTTTCACAGCAAGCGCAGCTGAACCCGGGAAGGTCCAGCTCTGTGGGGGAGGGGTGTCTGCCATTAACGAGGCAGCCTGCCGTTGCCAAGGCAACCCGCCACAGCAGAGACTCCGCCCCAACAGAGGCGGGCCACCATCGCCAAAGCAGTTCTAACTACACCCATATAAACAGGACTGCAGGGAAGTTCACTCGGCAGCTGGGCGGAGCCCACAGCAGCTCAGCAAAGCTGCTATAGGCCGACAGTGACTAGGCTGCCTCCTTGCTGGGCTGGGCAGGTCTGAAGGAAAAAAAAAAAAAAAAGGCGGCAGCATAACGGAGACTCATAAATAAAGCCCTAAATCCCTGGGACAGAGCACCTGGGAACAAAAAGCAGTTTATCAGTTCTGCTGCAGCAGACCTAAAAGTACCTGCCCAGCATCTCTGAATGAACAACAACAGAGCTCACAGCTCACCATTTGAGCTCCCATAAAGAAGAGACCGTCTCCTCAAGCAGCTCCCTGACCCCTATATATCCAAAAAGACACCTCATAAAAGAGAGATCAGATTGACACTAGGCGGGTATCCTTCTGGGACAAAGATAGCAGAAGAAGAAAACTGGTAACAACCCTTGCTGTTCAGCAGCTGCTGCAGGTGAACCCCAGGCAAGCAGGGCCTGGAGTGAACCTCAGCAGACCTACAGCAGAGGGGCCAGACTGTCAGAAGGAAAACCAAGAAACAGAAATAATCTCATCATCAACAAACAGAATGTCAATCTGAAAGATTTGAGACCCAATCTGAATGCCAACAACTACAAAGTCGACAGGTGGATAAATCGTTAAAGATGGGAAGAAACCAGCGCAAAAAGGATGAAAACACCCGAAACCAGAACGCCTCTCCTCTTAAAAGGGATCACAACTCCTCACCAGCAAGGGAACAAGATTGGATGGAGAACGAGTGTGATGAAATGACAGAATCAGACTTCAGAAGGTGGGTAGTAAGAAACTTCTGTGAACTTAAAGAACATGTTCTAACCAAATGCAAAGAAGCTAAGAACCTTGAAAAAAGATTTGATGAAATGCTAACAAGAATGGACAAAATAGAAAGGAATATAAGTGAATTAATGGAGCTGAAAAACGCAACACGAGAACTTCGTGAAGCATGCACAAGTATCAACAGCCGCATTGACCAAGCAGAAGAAAGGATATCAGAGGTCGAAGATCAACTCAATGAAATAAAACGGGAAGGCAAGACTGGAGAAAAAAGGGTAAAAAGGAATGAACAAAGTCTCCAAGAAATGTGGGACTATGTGAAAAGACCTAATCTACGTTTGATAGGCGTACCCGAATGCGACGAAGAGAATGAATCCAAGCTGGAAAATACTCTGCAGGATATTATCCAGGAAAACTTCCCCAACCCAGCAAGGCAGGCAAACATTCAAGTCCAGGAAATACAGAGAACACCACAAAGATATTCGTCAAGAAGAGCAACCCCAAGGCACATAATCGTCAGATTCACCAGGGTCGAAATGAAGGAGAAAATACTAAGGGCAGCCAGAGAGAAAGGTCTGGTTACCCATAAAGGGAAGCCCATCAGACTCACAGCAGATCTCTCAGCAGAAACCCTACAAGCCAGAAGAGAATGGGGGCCAATATTCAACATCCTTAAAGAAAAGAACTTTCAACCCAGAATCTCCTATCCAGCCAAACTAAGCTTCATAAGTGAAGGAAAAATAAAATCCTTTGGGAACATGCAAGTACTCAGAGATTTCGTCACCACCAGGCCAGCTCTACAAGAGCTCCTGAAAGAGGCTCTACACATATAAAAGAACAACAAGTACCAGCTCAACTAAAGGGCAAAACAGCCAGCTAGCACCAAAATGGCAGTATCAAATTCACACATAACAATATTAACCCTAAATGTAAATGGACTAAATGCCCCAATCAAAAGACACAGACTGGCAAATTGGATAAAAAGACAAAACCCATCGGTGTGCTGTATCCAGGAAACCCATCTCACATGCAAGGATACACAAAGGCTCAAAATAAAGGGATGGAGGAAGATTTACCAAGCAAATGGAGAGCAAAAAAAAGCAGGAGTTGCAATTCTCATCTCTGATAAATTAGACTTTAAAGCAACAAAGATCATAAGAGACAAAGAGGGACATTACATAATGGTAAAAGGATCAATGCAACAAGAAGAGCTAACGATCCTAAATATATACGCACCCAATACAGGAGCACCCAGATACATAAGGCAAGTTCTTAATGACTTACAAAGAGACTTAGACTCCTACACAATAATAGTGGGAGACTTTAACACCCCATTGTCAACATTAGACAGATCAACCAGACAGAAAATTAACAAGGATATCCAGGACTTGAACTCAGACCTGGACCAAGCAAACCTAATAGACATTTACAGAACTCTCCACCCCAAATCCACAGAATATACATTCTTCTCAGCACCACATCACACCTACTCTAAAATTGACCACATAATTGGGAGTAAATCACTCCTCAGCAAATGCAAAAGAACGGAAATCGTAACAAACAGTCTCTCAGACCACAGTGCAATCAAGTTAGAACTCAGAATTCAAAAACTAACTCAGAACCGCACAGCTTCATGGAAACTGAACAACTTGCTCTTGAATGATGACTGGATAAACAATGAAATGAAGGCAGAAATAAAGATGTTCTTCGAAACCAATGAGAATGAAGACACAACATACCAGAATCTCTGGGACACATTTAAAGCAGTCTCTAGAGGAAAATATATAGCAATAAGTGCCCACATGAGAAGCAAGGAGAGATCAAAAATTGATACCCTATCGTCAAAACTGAAAGAGCTAGAGGAGCAAGATCAAAAAAACTCAAAGTCTAGCAGAAGACAAGAAATAGCTAAGATTAGAGCAGAACTGAAGGAGATAGAGACACAAAAAAACCCTTCAAAAAATCAATAAATCCAGGAGCTGGTTTTTTGAAAAGATCAACAAAATAGACAGACCACTAGCCAGATTAATAAAAGGAAAAGAGAGAATACCCAAATTGATGCGATAAAAAACGATAAAGGGGATATCACCACAGATTCCACAGAAATTCAAACCATCATCAGAGATTATTACAAACAACTCTATGCACACAAACTAATAAACCTGGAAGAAATGGATAAATTCCTGGACACTTGCCTCCTGCCAAGCCTAAACCAGGAAGAAGCCGAAACCCTGAACAGACCCATAACAAGGTCTGAGGTTGAGGCAGCAATTAAGAGCTTACCACCCAAAGAAAGCCCAGGTCCAGATGGGTTCACAGCTGAATTCTACCAGACATACAAAGAGGAGCTGGTACCATTTCTTCTGAAACTATTCCAAACAATACAAAAAGAGGGAATTCTTCCCAAATCATTTTATGACACCAACATCATCCTGATTCCAAAACCTGGCAGAGACTCAACAAGAAATGAAAACTTCAGGCCAATATCCATGATGAACATAGATGCAAAAATCTTCAATAAAATACTGACAAGCCGATTGCAACAGCACATCAAAAAGCTTATCCACCATGATGAAGTAGGCTTCATCCTGGGGATGCAAGGCTGGTTCAACATATGCAAGTCTATAAACGTAATTCACCACATAAACAGAACCAAAGACAAAAACCACATGATTATCTCAATTGATGCAGAGAAGGCCTTTGACAAAATTCAACAGCCCTTTATGCTAAAAACCCTCAATAAGCTAGGTATCAATGGAATGTATCTCAAAATAATAAAAGCTATTTATGACAAACCAACAGCCAATATCATACTGAATGGGCAAAAACTGGAAGCATTCCCCTTGAAATGTGGCACCAGACAAGGATGCCCACTCCCACCACTGCTATTCAATATAGTATTAGAAGTTCTAGCCAGAGCAATCAGGCAAGAAAAAGAAATAAAGGGCATTCAAATAGGAAAGGAGGAAGTCAAATTGTCTCTATTTGCAGACGACATGATTGTATATCTAGAAGACCCCATCGTCTCAGCCCCAAACCTCCTGAAACTGATAAGCAAGTTCAGCAAAGTCTCAGGATACAAAATCAATGTGCAAAAATCACATGCATTCCTATACACCAATACAGACTTAAAGAGAGCCAAATCAAGAACAAACTTCCATTCACAATTGCCACAAGAGAATAAAATACCTAGGAATACAACTAACAAGGAATGTAAAGGACCTCTTCAAGGAAACTACAAGCCACTGCTCAACGAAATAAGAGAGGACACAAACAGATGGAGAAACATCCCATGTTCATGGTTAGGAAGAATCAATATCGTGAAAATGGCCATACTGCCCAAAGTAATTTACAGATTCAATGCTATCCCCATCAAGCTACCAATGACCTTCTTTGCAGAACTGGAAAAAACCACCTTAAACTTCATATGGAACCAAAAGAGAGCCCGCATAGCCAAGTCAATTCTGAGCAAAAAGAACAAAGCGGAGGGTGTCACACTACCAGACTTCAAACTATACTACAAGTCTACAGTAATCAAAACAGCATGGTACTGGTACCAAAACAGAGATATAGACCAATGGAACAGAACAGAGGTCTCAGAGGCAACACAACATATCTACAACCACCTGATCTTTGACAAACCAGACAAAAACAAGCAATGGGGAAAGGATTCCCTGTTCAATAAATGGTGTTGGGAAAGCTGGCTAGCCATGTGCAGAAAGCAGAAACTGGACCCCTTCCTGACACCTTACACTAAAATTAACTCCAGATGGATTAAAGACTTAAACATAAGACCTAACACCATAAAAACCCTAGAAGAAAATCTAGGCAAAACCATTCAGGACGTAGGTGTAGGCAAGGACTTCATGACTAAAACACCAAAAGCATTGACAACAAAAGCCAAAATAGACAAATGGGACCCAATCAAACTCCACAGCTTCTGCACAGCAAAAGAAACAGTCATTAGAGTGAATTGGCAACCAACAGAATGGGAAAAAATTTTTGCAGTTTACCCATCTGACAAAGGGCTGATATCCAGAATTTACAAAGAACTAAAACAGATTTACAAGAAAAAAACTAACAAGCCCATTCAAAAGTGGGCAAAGGATATGAACAGACACTTTACAAAAGAAGGCATACATGAGGCCAACAAACATATGAAAAAATGCTCATCATCACTGGTCATCAGAGAAATGCAAATCAAAACTACATTGAGATACCATCTCACGCCAGTTAGAATGGCGATCATTAAAAAATCTGGAGACGACAGATGCTGGAGAGGATGTGGAGAAATAGGAACACTTTTACACTGTTGGTGGGAGTGTAAATTAGTTCAACCATTGTGGAAGACAGTGTGGCGATTCCTCAAGGACATAGAAATAGAAATTCCATTTGACCCAGCAATCCCATTACTGGGTATATATCCAAAGGATTACAAATCGTTCTACTATAAGGACACGTGCACACGAATGTTCATTGCAGCACTGTTTACAATAGCAAAGACCTGGAACCAACCCAAATGCCCATCGACGATAGACTGGATAGGGAAAATGTGGCACATATACACCATGGAATATTTTGCAGCCATCAAAAACGATGAGTTTGGGTCCTTTGTAGGGACATGGATGAAACTGGAAACCATCATTCTCAGCAAACTGACAGAAGAGCAGAAGATCAAACACTGCATGTTCTCACTCATAGGCAGGTGTTGAACAATGAGAACACATGGACACAGGGAGGGGAGCACTACACACTGGGGTCAGTTGGGGGGAAATAGGGGAGGGACGGTGAGGGGTGGGAAGCTGGTGAGGGATAGCAAGGGGAGAAATGCCAGATGTAGGTGATGGGGAGGAAGGCAGCAAATCACACTGCCACGTGTGTTCCTATGCAACAATTTTGCATGTTCTTCACATGTACCCCAAAACCTAAAATGCAATAAAATAAATAAATGGGAAAAAATATATATATATGAATTGCAAACCTCCAAGAGAAAATTTAACTTACCTATTCCATGCTCATACATAGGAAGAATCAATATTGTAAAAATGGCCATACTGCCCAAAGTAATTTATAAATTCAATGTTTTCCTCATCAAGCTATCATTGACTTTCTTCACAGAATTAGAAAAAAGCTACTTTAAATTTCATATTAAAACAAAAAAGAGCCCATGTAGCCAAGAGAATCCTAAGCAAGAAGAACAAACCTCGAGGCATCACACTACCTGACTTCAAACTATATTACAAGGCTACAGTAACCAAAGTAACCAAAACAGCATGGTACCAAAACAGATATATAGACCAATGGAATAGAACAGAAGCCCCAGAAATAACACCACACGTCTACAACCATCTGACCTTTGATAAACTTGACAAAAACAAGCAATGGGGGAAAGGATTTCCTATTTAATAAATGGTGTTTGGAAAACTGGCTAGCCATATGCTGAAAACTGAAACTGGACCCCTTCCTTACACCTTATACAAAAATTAACTCAAGATGGATTAAAGACTTAAATATAAGATCTAAAAGCATAAAAACCCCAGAAGAAAATCTAGGCAATACTATTTAGCACGTAGGCATAGGCAAATATTTCATGACTAAAACTCCAAAAGCAATGGCAATAAAAGCCAAAATTGAAAAATGGGATCTAATTAAACTAAAGAGCTTCTGCACAGAAAAAGAAAACTATCATCAGAGTGAAGAGGCAACCTACAGAATGGGGTAAAATATTGCAATCTATCCATCTGACAAAGGGCTAATATCCAGAATCTGCAAATAACCTAAAAAATTTTTCAAGAGAAAGACAACTCCATCAAAAAGTAGGGTGAAGGATATGAACAGACTCTTCCCAAAAGAAGACATTTATGCGGCCAACAAATACATGAAGAAAAACTCACCACCACTGGTCATTAGAGAAATGCAAACCAAACCAGGATGACATACCTCATTTTTTTTTTTTCTTTTTGTAGCATTGACAAGGATTAGTGTTTCTTGGGACAAAATTTAGAAAATGCTGATTTAAAGCATCTACATATGCATTTGAAAGAAAACATTTATTGAGATAAGTCTCTGAGACACTTAAAATATCCAAGCTATTATTAACCAACCTACCTTCCTAGTGGCTAGGAAACAAAGAAGGGAAATAAAACCATAGTGTGTGGGTAATTTTTCCAAATGTTTGGCACACGTTAAAAGCTGAATACACTGTTTGAGTCCAATTTTCTCAAAAATTCAAATCTATTATAACAAATAACAGAAACCAAGGAAGAAAATTTTAATAACGTTTTCAAACAAGCATTTAAAAAAAAAATACTGTGCCACAATCTCAAAGAGAGTATATTTTTAATACTATTAGGGAGCATTGTAGATAGCCTTCAAGGAAACATTTTCAAGGACTGTTTCAAGAGTTTACCTTTAGAAATGTAAATTTCCTCATTTCTCTAACTAATGGTTTACCAACGGCTCCAGTGCGTAGGGTAGAAGTGTACCACATATTTGACCACGTTTTATGATGGAAGGAGCATAGCCTACTTAGAAATTGAAGAAAGAAAGCTTGGAGAAGAATCATTTGCTTCTAAAAAGTATTAGTCAGCTATTTTTGAAGTTAACAGTGACAACTAAACAGAAAAAACACTTGACTCAAAGTCCTGTTAATGGGGCAATTCAGTAAATTCTATGCAAGTGTATATAATTCTATACGGCTAATGCACCAGTGAAGGTAAAATGTCATATGGGTCAGGGAAAGTGAGAGAAGGCAGGAAAGTGTTACCAACACACAGTGAGAGTGTCACTGGAGCATCTTCTATAGATCAGCGTGTAACTAGATGGTGATGACACCGAGAAAGAACATGAAGTATGTGAATTCGGTGCAATGCAAACTGAAAGCTATTTGTGGATTTTGGCCTGCTTACAATAGTATTTCCCTTTCCCTTTACCAGTGAATGAAGACTGCAGACATTTCCAAACAGGTTTCTTTTGAAAGACTAAAAAGAATTTTTTTTTTGGCTGCATTTTTAAAATTATTTAATTATTTATTTATTTTAATTTATTTATTTTACTTTAGGTACATTCTATATCTGGCATTTCTCCCCATGTTATCCCTTCCCAACCTCCCCCCCCCCCCCCCCCCCCCATGTCTCTCCCCCGCCCCTCGCAATTGTCCCCAGTGTGTGATGCTCCTCTCCCTGAGTCCACGTGTTGTTCTCGTTGTTCAACACCCACTTATGAGTGAGAACATATGGTGTTTGGCTTTCTGTTCTTGTGTCAGTTTGCTGAGAATGATGGTTTCCAGATTCATCCAAGTCCCTGCAAAGGACTCGAACTCATTGTTTTTTATGGCTGCATAGTATTCCATGGTGTATATGTACCACATTTTCTTTTTCCAATCTATCATTGATGGGCATTTGGGTTGGTTCCAGGTCTTTGCTATTGTACACAGGGCTGTAGTGAACATACATGTGCATGTGTCTTTATAGCAGAATGATTTATAGTTCTTTGAGTATATACCCAGTAGTGGGATTGCTGGGTCAAATGGAATTTCTATTTCTAGATCCTTGAGAAATCACCACACTGTCTTCCACAATGGTTGAACTAATTTACACTCCCACCAACTGTGTAAGAGTGTTCCTGTTTCTCCACATCCTCTCCAGCATCTGTTGCAGGTAAAGTCTCATGCTGATTCTTGGTAATAGGCTACTAAAGGTCATATATTCAATGAAAGCAGGAAATCAAATAGCAGCATAATATTAAAAATCTCATCTTAAAAATTCTGTTGGGATTTATTAACTGAATGTGGCAGTGTTAATACATAGGTCATTTATTTTATCAAAGGAGAAATGTTATCCAAAGTAGGCAATTTGTAATGCTGTATGAAAATATTTTATATACAGATATAGTGTCAAAATTAAATACATATATTTCATTAATTAAAAGGTAAACATATATTATTATCTTAAAAATATACCTCCCAAATTGCAACTTATTTAGACAAGTTATATTCTATATAAATGACAAAGTAACTCAGTGCTAAAGTTTAGCATCCTTAGATTAGGTAAATTTATTTATTTGTTTCTTTTTTGAAATTGTCCTTTTTCATGTCAAAACATTTGCTATACCATTTATTGAAGGCACTGTGTTACACATTCATGATTAATTACATCTCTTGAAATCTCTCTTACATATCTTGGAATTTGTTATGCTGTTGCTTCCTTGAGGTATATGACTCTCTTATTCTCATGGGCATTATTCATATATCATTGTTAACCCTAAAACATCTCCAGCACAGAAGATGACAATTTCCACTCTTAATGCAGTATAATAGATTCATAGTGAACCATAAAATTATTTTGACAGTAAAGCAATGTCAATTTTGAGTCTTTGAAACCTTTAATACTTCATAGATTTAATGCCTTCTCTTGAAATATTTAAACAGGTTTGAAAAGTATTATTGCAACTGATACCTTACATGGATTGTCTTACAAAAATCAGTACAGAATTATACTGATTGATGTATGTTCGCATACATATGAAATAGTTTGTTGACTGCATCATTCAGTTTCCATTGTTTGTATCCATCTTCTAGTAAGACATGATGTATTTCTCAATTGAACTAATCCATTTTGACCAGGATACATTCAGTAACTTCTGGGAGGCATTCCACTCTGAAAAACTGCACAAGCAGATAGATTCTTGGAGGATGCAACTAAAGTTCATGTTTCTATATTGTCACTCCATATTTTTCAGTGTTCTTTAGTGCCACTCAAAATCTTATTCCAACAAGTTTTTATCTCTTGTAGTAGTCTCTTTAGGAAACATGAGTCATTCAGTTTTTTCTGTTCCTTTAAAGATTTATTTTCTTCCTAGAGAATAGATTTTAAGAAGTTTAAACTTCACATTTTTACAAAAATATGTATTTTAAAATACTCAAATTTTCATATTACTTTATATTGAAAACTGGTGCAATGAAAAGGTAGAATCTCGTGTGACATTTTAAAAATGATGATTTCTGACTATCATTATGATAACTTGGAAAATTTAAGGTTGATTAAATTCAAGGAGATTAAAGATTTAGGATTCTCCAAAGAGCTACATCAGCTGACTGCCATTTTCACACTTTAACAGTGGACATAATAATACTGTTTGAACTTTCATTATAGTTGTAGATTACTTAGTTGAGTTTCTTTAATGTAGAAAAATGTATTTTTAGTGGAAAGAATAATTGACTCTGAAAATAGATTATTTTGGCAAAGATAATTAATAGGGATATATACATAACAGATGGAGCTTGTGCCCTAAGCTCTACCCCAACAATTAACCTTCACCAGAATATGTCAGATGCCTGCCTCATAAGCTAGGTTTTAGCACCTAATGAGAATCTTAAAAAGAGCTACCTGTACAACAAATAGGAAGAAAGAGATACCTGGCATGAAAAGACATGTAAAGGAGTAGCTCTGCATAGACTCAGTAATATTTCTCTGAGTCCTCTGAACTGTGAGAATGGGAACAGTGCAGGGTAGATTAATTCTTCACTTAGATAACAACTAGTTAATCACAAATATAAAGCATACCAGTGACCTTTATCCCTTTCTAGACCAAAAGGTGATATCAGTTGTTTGTTTTACACTATTTGCAGTTGAGCCCAGACTTGAGGCTTAAAATCAATATAGTGCTTTCAACAATCAATACTAAGTAATTGGATTGCAAGCAATATAAAACCTATAATAACTAGTTATTATAACTAGTTATTGGGTAACTAGATAATTTAGATAACAAGTTATTGGGTATTCTCTAAGTTATGTATTGTGCTCAGTGTTTTACATACTTCATTTTATTTGCTTAACAATCTTTTGAACTTGATGATTTAAACTCATATCACAGATGAAGAAACTAATCTGCAAGGAACATAAATAAGCTGCTAAGGTCGTATGTCAAGTAAACATAATGACAGAATCTTGAGTTTCTCTCTCCTATTTTTAATTTGGCTACAGACTCATATCTCTTTTTGTCATGCATTTAGTAACACTAGCACATACTTTTTAAAGAATACATTTCAAACATTAAATGACAGATCTCAAAGGGAAATATAAAGGCAAACTTTTCATATTCTTTCCAATAAGGGGTCCCAGACAATTTGTTAAGTGCAAATTGAAATTTTTAAGTGCAAATACATAATGTGAAATATATATCACATCTATATATTTCAAATCTTGCCTAAGCAGATTTGAAATATATAGATGTGAACATTTCATACTTTTCCTCAGAGACCAAGAATAAGCATTCACTGAAAAGACAAAAATAGGGAATCTTGTTTTTACGCCTGTAAGCCTGGGAATACAGTTGTTTTCTTTCTTTTCTGAACTTTCTTTCCAAATTCTCTTAGTCAAAAGTCTTCAGAGTGTTTATATTGCTTTTAGCTCCTGTATTTATTTCAGATGTTCCACTTTGTATGGAATCCCTAGAGTTTCCTAAGTCCCAGAGTGTACAGACTGACTTTGCTTTTCTGAAAAGAGTAAGGAATTTCCATGTTGCCATAAAGCTATTGGTCAAGTAATGGAAATGTAAAACAAGCCATCACTTTTATGAACGAGATATGCTCATTTTTCTATGCCTCAGCCTAATTAATGCCTATATCATATTAAAGTTTAGTCAGATTCAGTTAAGTATTCTGCCTTATTAAGTCATTCATAAATATTTTTCATATTATTGTATAATTTCTCTAATAATATCTAGTAGTATACATATAAATATATAGTGTTTGTATACTATTATATATTATCTATACTGTACAATCTACACTAATAAAAGAGGTATAAGATAGGTCCTTATTGTTTAATGTTTATTTCTTTACAAAGTAACAGGGGTGATTATTTTTCTTCATGCATTTGTCATCTATTTTATTTTCTCCTATATAAATTATTTGTTCATGTCTTTTACTGCTAGCTACAATATTTTAATGTTGCTGCCTTTTTAAAAAGTTATGCTTTGATTTTTGCCCTAACAGCTTGTATTTTAAAATAATGGGTTTATAAAATGCAATTTAAAAGACTCCCAGTTTTGAGGGGCACCTCACTTTTCCTTTTATCAATGTTATAATAAATCATTTCAAAGCCAGCTATAAAAAAGAAACAATTCAAAATGAAAAATTAAGAATTAAGGTGAGTAAAGAGCTGATGAACCATAAGTAAAATTATATAATTATTCTCACCAAACTCTTTGTTGGTTGGGCTTCACCCAGGGCAGGTGGTTTTCTTTCTTTAACCTTAAAAACAAAGTCACATTTATAATACTGAATAGTTCTTCATTGATCCTCCAATTGTTTGTAATTGCTAATTTTCATATTACCTTCAACTTGTCTAATCTATTTGAGACTCTACTTTAAATTTCTTATTGTTAAGACAGCAAAATATTAATATGATTTAGAAATGGAATGTCAGGAAGAAGCAAGAGAGTTCAATCTTCTGAATACCCAGGATCCATAATTTTGTAGATATGCCTAGCACTGTGTTAACTGCTGTGAGGTATGAAAAATTAACATAGTAGGGTATACTAGCAGAGATAAAACTTAAATTTTAATTAATATAAAAATAAAGTTAACAAGAAATTGTTAAATCCTGGCCATACATTTTATTAAGCTACACTTATCAGAAACAAAACGAAATAAAACAATGGTAATAGTAATAGTAAAAAGCTTGTAACATCCCTGTCTCATGAAGAAAATTTAATGTAGCTGACTGCTTTAATACCTTGCCTTGTTATTTCAAGAAAAAGGTGACTTGTGTCAAATTAATTAATGTTGTAGTATAATTTAATTTAAATTATTTGCATATTTTATTTATCTATAGTTAGTTAATTTTGGAACATGATGACCCACAGAAAGCTCAACACATAAGAGAAAGAATCACAAATATTTAACATACTAAGACCTTTACCCCTTCCTAGACCAAGAGGTGATATCAGTTGTCTGTTTTACACTCTTTTCAGTTGAGACGAGACTGGAGGCTTATAATCAACATAGTGTTTTCAACAGTCACAACTAATTAATTGGATGTACAAGCAACATAAAACCTATCTACATTAGACAGTACTTTGAAATCACTGTAAGTAGGAATGAAGAATGGTAGACTAGAGTAGGAAGTCTTTATGAATCTTGAGCTAAGCCTTGAAGGCATAGAACCAAATAGACCTAATTTATAGGAAAAAAAAGTAGAAATGCCCTCTCAGGAACAAAGGTAAGGGCCCAAGATTGGAAATAAGCTTGGCAAATCCAGCACACCAAGAGGACACTGGCTTCCATCAAGCACATAAAGCAATGATAAATGAGGTTGCCCAAGTTATACAATAGATAATCTACATTTTTATCACTGTCAATAGGGTTCAAAGATAATCTTACCATTTTACCTTCTATGGGAAACTACTGCTCAAACAAAACAAAATTCTTATTAAGTCATAAAAATTTTATTTAGGAAAACATTTAAAACCATAAAATAACCTTTTGATATTGTGTGTCAGTTGGTAAAATCTATAAAGAGGTGAATAATAAAAATAAAATAAAACATTGTATTAATCATTGAAAGCTTTTTATTATTAAGCACTTTATATGTGTTATGTCATTTAATCCTTTCAAATCCTACAATGTAGACACTATATTTTTCTGCATATGTAGATAAGAAAGCTGCTGTCTAGTCTCTAGATAATGTCTTCCATATTTGGTTTTGTTGTTTTAGTTCATAACCACTAGTGGAAAAGTAGGAAAAAATTAGTCCTATTTGTATCAAAATTATTTAAATAAAGGGAAGTTGTTGGACATGTATATGCCTAATTTAAGCATATAAAGATATTTGTTAAATACATTTGATTTTCTGTTTTATTGACTAGGAGTTCTTATAAATGTATACAAATATGGATAAAAACTATTAATATGTTTTAGAGATAGAAATTTACCATTCTCCACCCAATATATCACACTAGTATCCTTGGAAGTTATTATGGCAATGAAGCATTTATTTATTTATTTGTTACTCCCCTTTCACAAACATTTCACTCTAGCCAAGAGATACATAGGTATTTCCAAACTGAGTCTTTCCTCTTCTAGAATTGAGTAAAAAATACTTCAAATCTAGATGATAATAAGCACTTAGGATTCTATGATAATGGATATGATCATCAGAGAATTGTAGTATCTTGGCACAGGAGTGGTTTATATTTTTATTTAAAGTAAATAGTCCTTAGCTTACCTTGCTGGTGCAGTTCAACAGTACTGTTGTGCCTTGTGAAACTTTTAATAAGTGGAGATCGAAATCACCAGTGCTATTCATTTTAAGAAATTGCCTCAACTTGCGAGCAGCACGGAATAAAAACATACCTTCCTATTATAGGAAAAAGTCAGAAGGGCTGTGGTTCAAATAAAATATTAAGAAATGATCAGCTTTCTTAAGGAGCCTAGAGCCTGAGCTGTATTGCTGAGTAATGCCCCACCTCCACCCCAGCTTTCTATTCCAGCTAATCACGTTACTGACAAGTTACAGAACTAAAACTGTTTAGCTCCTAGGTGACAGCATGAAGTGCATAGAACTTGGTTTAATGATTATCTTGACTTTTAAAGTTTCTTTCCTCTATTATGCCTATGTGATTTTATCGCTTGTGGGTGAACATGTTATAAGATCATTTGATTTTAAGCATAATAACCAAAGGAGAAGGCTTCTGGAAGCAACAATGTATTATAAGAGGTATGTATGGTTTTTCTTAGTATTTCTTGCGTCTTCTGACCTATGGATGAATAGCTGATAATAGGAAAATAAAGGACTGCAGTCACCTAAAATGTAAGTTTCTCAGATAATTAAATTAAGAAATTAAAAATTTATTTTTAAATCTAAAAAAGAAAGCTAAGGACTAAAAAAAGAATTTATGAGGCTAACTTAGCTACTGTGAATTTTAAAAAGACTATCAAATAGCACACTAGTTTCCATAGGGAGAAATGGCATAAACTTTTTAGGTTTTTCAAAGTGTAATATTATATGCCAACTAGAGGTGATAATCATTTAGTGATAAGCAAATATTGAAAGAAACATCTTCAAGATGCTTCCAGCTAAATTATACAAATGACTTATATTTGTATGTGTGCAAGCAATCACATTAACAAGTATTTTTCTGTATAAGAAATTTAGAGGCTGGGTGCGGTGGCTCACACCTGTAATCCCAGCACTTTGGGATGCTGAGGTGGGCAGATCATGAGGTCAGGAGATCCAGATCATCCTGGTCAACATGGTGAAACCCAGTCTCTACTAAAAAATAGAAAAATTAGGTGAGTGTGGTGGCACATGCCTGTAGTCAAAGCTGCTCGGAAGGCTGAGGCAGGAGAATTGTTTGAACCTGGGAGGCAGAGGTTGCAGTGAACCATGATTGCACCATTGCACTTCAGCTTGGTGACAGAGTGAGATTTTGTCTCAAAAATAAAAAAAAAAAAAACAATACAAGAAATTTAGAAATAAGAGACAGATGTGTCTTTGAATTCAACAATTATAGTATTTTCAAGGTAAAAAATAGAATAGTAAAACAGAAAAGAAAATTGTTATTTAATAAGCACAGGGCTATTTGTAAAATGAAAATATAAAAGAGGACCATAGTATGATTTAATCAGTGGGAATTATGTGGCCAGACTGCATATATTAATAGTATTCATGTAATTGTCTAACAGAGGCACAAAAAAATATAAGCTTTTATAAAATCAAGCTTGAATGACAAACTCCAAATAATTATCATTACCTTATTATCATCACATAAATGTCTTTTAAAAAAGTTAAATTCATTATTCAGGCAATTGCTACCAATTTCTTTCATGCTGTCCTGTAATAAATAACATAAAATAATATGGTTAAAACTGAGTACTTTTCTAATATCTAGTAATGATAAAAATAATAATCTTATAATATCTGGTATTTATATGTGCATTTTACGGAAAATAACTTTTGCCTGGCTTAGCTTACTATACATGAAGCATAGTTTTCTATAGTTGAAGGATAAATAAGTGTATACACAAACCCTCCCATATTAGAGCCCCTCCCAGATCCTATAATTGAATCCCAGAATTCACTAAGATAATCTGGCTCATGTAGGGAAATAAAAGTACCTACTTTAGAAATTGTGCTATATAGACAAAGTACTATAAAATGTGAGATCATTAAGTTGAGATGTATTTAAGAGATTATTCAGTCCAATTTCCTGCCATCAACAACAAGAAAAGAAGTCTATATCAGAATGGAGGGATCCATACAAAGCTCAACACATAAGAGAAAGAATCACAAATATATAACATACCTAAGACATTTACCCCTTCCTAGACCAAGAGGTGATATTGCTTGTGTCTTTTACACTCTCTTCAGCTGAGCCGAGACTGCAGGCTTATAACTAATGTACTATTTTCAACAGTCACAACTAATAATTTGGATGTGCAAGCAACATAAAACCTGTCTGCATTAGACAGTACTTTGAAACTGACAGCGCAAATGAAGGTTGAAATTTATTCACATTTTTAGCAATCCAATTTTCTGGGATAGTTGAGGTAGAATTTTCCTGGGAAACATTGTAATTGGATGTGTGTGTATTATAAACATAGGAATGGGAAAGCAGACTGGTATATACTCTTTTTTTTTTTTTTTATTTCTAAGGAATGTAGTAAAAGAAGGTAGCGATTACCTAAATCAGTAATATAGTTGATATTAGGAAAACTCCCTAAGGTTTTAGATTTTCTTATGCACTGGGTTGGACTGGCTCTGTCCAGCAAACCAGCAATTCCATGCTATCAGAGTTTCTAGGACTGAAAACAATCTTAGCCTATATAATGTCACCAGAGAAACATGATAAGAAGTGGAGCAATGACAGGATTTGGTCATGGGCTTTGAATCCTCATCTGCCTCTCAGAAAAGTATTCATTGCTCTTATCACCTGTGAAAAGCAGAAATGATCTCTGGGTTTACCCTGATTTTAAAATGTATATGCTATCAGTTTTATCTGCAAGAAATGTCTGAATACAAACATCTCAAGTGTAAAAGATACATTTTCAATGACTATCTTCACATTGCCATTTTACATATTCCTGAAAATGTAGTAGATAATTAATATTTGCCTATTAAGTCATTTTCATGTTGACTTCCACTTACCCCAAGGACCATAAATCATACATAATTTTTTCTTTGATAAAACATAGAGTATTTAATTTTTGCCATGTCATCCTTCAAAAAAGGTGAAAAATGTGCAGTTAATCTATATGATATCTTCCAGTTCACCAAAATATCATATCAGACTATATGTCACATAATGAGTGCCAATTTCTTACAACAGTTTAACAAATTGCATGACACATGAATATTTAAAAAGCCATAGTGGTTAGGCTGCTGTTCTAGGTTATTAATAAAACTTATTTGTGGCAGAGCCACAAAAAGATAATGTTATACCAGTTGATTTGTTTGCCTAATGTTTGATACAGAATGTAAATATGTTACTATACCCTTAAAAGGTTGACTCCTTTAGAGGTCACAGTTATTAATTCATTGACATTAGTATATTTTATTAATGCATCCATTATAGATCTATATGACTGCCAATTACTGTTGCTTTCTAAAATTCTTTTCATTCATGCCATACCAAAAGCATGGCTCAGAGTAAGAATTATAGATACATGGTATTGGAAAGAAACTTAGATGGCCATTTTTTTATTTAGTAAAGAATATAATTACTTAACCAAAGTCACAATAATTGTTTTTTATTCACGTCGCATATGTCAAGATGCATATAAGAAACAAATCACGGCCAGACGTGGTGGCTTATACCTGTAATCCCAGCACTTTGGGAGGCCAAGGCAGGCAGACTGCGAGGTTAGGAGTTAGAGACCAGCCTGGCCAACATGGTGAAGCTTTATCTCTAGTTTAAAAAAAAAAAAAAATCCAGGCGTGGTGGCACATGCCTGTAATCCCAGCTACTTGGGAGGCTGAGACAGGAGAATTGCTTGAACCTGGGAGGCAGAGGTTGCAGGGAGCAGAAATTGCACCACTGCCCTCCAGCCTGGGTGACAGAGCAGAACTCTGTCTTGGGGAAAAAAAAAAAGAAACAAATCACATGTCATATATATCAAGATGCGTATAAGAAACAAATTTCTTCAAAATTTTTATGAATATGGAAAATCAAAAGAGAAAAGCCAAGATTATACAGACTGAATTATAGTATTTTCTACTATAAAAGATGACATTGTAGAAGTTCTTTTTTTTTAGGTGAAGCTATTTTTAATACTTTTGTCTTTTAACTCTCATACTAGAGGAAAAGTGATTTTAAGACTAAAATTTTCTTATATACTATAATTACATACAAATTCATTAGAGCACTCTGAATTTGACTATATTTTATCTTTACATTGAGTTTTATACTTTACGGTGAGTTTTATGCTTTCATTTCTTTTCATGCTTTTAGTGTATTTTTCTTTCTCTATTTTTAAACATTTATTTTAAGTTCAGAGGTACAAGTGTAGGCTTGTTACAGAGGTAAACTTGTGTCATGGGGATTTGTTGTATAGATTATTTCATCACCCAGGTATTAAGCCTAGTACTCATTAGTTGTTTTTTGATCCTCTACCTCCTCCTACCCACCATCCTCCAAAAGGTCCCCAGTATGTATTGTTCCCCTGTATGTGTCCATATATTCTCATCATTTAGTTGCCACTTATAAGTGAGAACATGTGGTATTTGGTTTTCTGTTCCTGTATTTCTTTGCTAAGGATAATGGCCTCCAGTTCCATCCATGTCTCTGCAAAGGACATGATCTCATTCTTTTTTATGGCTGCATAGTGTTTCATGGTGTATATGTACCACGTTTTCTTTATCTAGTCTATCATTGGTGGGCATTTAGGTTGGTTCCATGCCTTTGCCACTGTGAACAGTGCTGCAATGAACATACACATGCATGTGTCTTTGTAACAGAATGATTTCTATTTCTTTGGGTATATACCCAGTAATGGGACTGCTGGGTTGAATGGTATGTCTGTCTTTAGGTCTTTGAGAAATTGCCACACCATCTTCCACAATGGCTTAACTGATTTACATTCCCACCAACAGTGTGTAAGCATTCCCTTTTCGTTGCAACCTTGACAGCATGTTATTTTTTGACATTTTAGTAATAGCCATTCTGACTGGTGTGATATGGTATTCCATATTTCTCAGAGGTTTTGTTCATTCCTTTTCATTCTTTCTTCTCTATTCTTGTCTGCCTCTCATATTTCATAAAGTCAGTCTTCAGGCTCTGAAATTCTTTCTTCCTTTTTGTCTATTCTGCTATTAATACTTGTAATTGCATTATGAAATTCTTGCAGTGTGTTTTATCAGAAGAATTAAGTTTTTCTCTATACTGGCTATTTCAAATTCTTGCTGGAGAGGTAATGAGGTCACTTGCAAGAAAGAGGGCACTTAGGCTTTTTGAATTTTCAGCATTCTTGCTCTGATTCCTTCTCATCTTTGTGGGCTTATCTACCTTCAGTCTTTGAGATTGAGTTTTTTTTTTTTTTTTTTTCTTGGCACAATCTGGTCATTTTTCCATAGGGCTGCTGTGGTTTGCTGTGGGTCTGCTCCAGTCCCCAGTTGCCTTGGATTTTCCAGAAGCTGACAGTATCACCAGTGAAGGTTGCAAAACAGCTCAGTTGGTAGCCTACCACTTCCTCTAGAAGCTCCAGCCCAGGGAGGTATGAACCTGTTGCCAGGTGGAACGCACCTGCAGAAGGTGACTGGAGTTCCTGGCTGGGAGATCTTGCCCAGTCAGGAGAAAGACGATTGGGGACTCTCTTAAAGAAACAGTCTGTCCCTGCTTTTGTAGAGCAGCTGTACAGTACTGGGGTACTGCTTCATTGCTAGTTGGTTTGAGCTCTCCAAAGCCTGCAGGCTGGACAGGCTCAGACCCAAATAGCAGAGATGGCCAGCCCACCCCTCCCTCTGAGACCTTGTCCCAGGGAGTTTACAAATCTCTGCAGGCCAGAGAACACCAGCAGGAATGGCTGGAGGCCCTGGTTGGGAGGTCCTGCCCAATAAGGAGGGATGACTCAGTGACCTGCTTAGATGCAGCCTGGTCATGTGTTGGTAGAGCAGTCGTGCCTTACTGGGCGATCCCTTCTGCCCCTGATAGGTTTGGACTCTCCCAAGCCTTCAGGCTGAAAAAGGTGACTCACTCAAACAGTGAAGATGGCGACTTGCCCCTCTCCCTGAGAACTCTGTCCCAGGTAGGCACAACACTGCTGCAGGTGGCTGGCTGGAATTCCAATCCAATGGGTCTTATCCTTTGAGGCACCATGGAAGTGGGGCCCACAGACTATCATTGCTTGGCCCCCTGGATTCAGCCTCTTTCCTAAGGGTATGCACAGGGATCTAATGTCCCGCTTTGCTGGAGCTACAGTTATTTTTGCTGGGAATCTCCAATGTGTGCCTGAACAGCTGCTCTGCCAAGACTCCTGGTATCTCTGTGTGTTAGACTGAAAGCCCACTGGTGGAGCGGGTTCAGGAGGGGATCTCCTAACTCAAGGTGGCAAAGATCTGTGGGAAGAATGTGGTTTCCAGGGTCACATGTTCACTCTCCGCTTCCCTAGGCAGGGGGAATTCACCTGGCTGGGTGTCACTCCCAGGTGGGCTGTGGTCCTGCCTTCCTTTTCTCTGTTCTCCATGGGTCAAATTGTTTCCTTGATTAATCCCAATGAGAGTACTTGGATGTTTCAGCTGAAGGTGCTGTATTTACTCTCCCCTTTTGTTCCTCTTTGTGAGAGCTACTCACCCTATCTACTTCTAGTTGGTCATCCTGGCCACTTCTCCACTCCTTTTCTTTCAAGTTCTTCAAATACATAATGTTCTTTACATTTGTGAATTAGATCGTCTTTAATTTCAGCATAGTTTTCTTCTATCTTTGCATTTTTAAATTACATTTTAAGTCTCTTCTTTAGAAACACTAATTACATAAAAATGAATCTTCCATTGAACTTTTCTTGTGTGTGTGTGTGTATATATATATATATATATACACACACACACACACACACACACACACACACACACACACACACACATACACACAATTTCGTTTTGTATGGTTTTGCCCACCATGTCTTTTGTATGCCTGTTTTAATGGAGTATTCATTTCTGGTTTTTATTTTGGTCTCTATATTTCCCCTAAATCCAAAGAACATTTGTTTCTTTCTGTTTTCTTTCATACTGTATTGTTTTTAGTTCTTTTTACTTTGGTTTCTTAAAGACTTCATATTTTCCATTGCTTTCATGGATAACTAAACTTTGGTCTAGATACTTCATTTTCCTTTTGCCTATTTTTGTGTTAATTCATTTGTTTATTTATTTTGATAGTATGAGTGCATAATGTTTCCTTTTAACTTTTATGATTATTTTTGAAGGGATGCTAAAGTAGAGTAGATTATTGTTCAGCCAATATTTGACATCTAACTCACCAAATAAGAGGATGTATTCATTCCATATGGCTGATGTAACAAATTACCAAAAACTTGGAGGCTCAAAACAATAAAAAATTATTATCTCACATTTCTAGAGGTTCTGGGAGAGCATGCACTGTTTGCCTCTTCTATCTTCTGGTGTTTGCCAGCGTTCTTTGGTGTGTTCCTTGGCTTGTGGCCTCGTGGCTCCAGTCTCTGCCTCCGTCTTCACCTCACTTCCTTTTTGTGTAATCCAAAATAATCTTATCACATCAACATTCTTAATTCAATCACATCTGCAGGCTCTTTTACCTTATACATTTCCAGAGATCAGAATTTTATATCTGGATGGCCACTATTTGGCCTACTATAGAGAAGTATTCTTCTCTGTCCATTAATGTTGAGTTTGTCCAAAAGACATGTGGCAAGAAATTGAGGCTTTCTGTATAGTTTTTATGGGTCAAGAATTTGGAAGATGCTAAACTGGGAGCTTCTGGTTCAACTTCTTCCATGAGGAGGCAGTCAAGATGTTGACCATGTCAGTAGTCACCTGGACTTGATCAGGACTGAAGGGTCTATTCTCAAGATGACTCATTCATATAGGTATTGGCAGAATGCCTCAATTTCTCACCACAGGAGCCTCTGTACAGGCTTTCTTACAAGATGGTTTCTGTCCTTACAAGATAGTTTCTGACTTTCCCCCAAATATCAATGTAAGAGAAACCGAGGAGGAAGCCATATGTCTTTCCTGCCATTTCTACATACATTCTTTCCTGCCATTTCTACATTCAATTACCTTGCAGTGAGTCACTAATTCCACTCCACACTCAAGAGGAGGGAATTTAAACTCTACCTCTTGTTAGGTGGAGTATCAAGGAATTTGTGGGCATATGTTAAAACTTCCACACAGCTGCTCCTTCTATCTTGTGGCTTGTAATGAAACACATGGAGATAATTGAACCCAGCCCAACTGCATACCTGTGAACCTAAGGTAAATGCATGTTACTGAATGCCTTTCTGTCTGTCTCTCTCTCTCTCTCTGCATGTATTTGTAACAAAAACTGACAGATACAGAACTATTGCTTTTTAGATCAACTAACTGTCCAAAAATAAAGCTGGAAAAAGGTAAAGGTAATGAAATGAAACAGCTGTTCATTCTTACCCAATTTCTAGATTCTCTGTCATAGGACAGTTTTCTTCTTAATTTTTTTCCTATTTTTCTTTTCAGGAGAAAAAGTCAATATGGCTCACAGTTACTCTTCATGGTTACATGTGCTAGAGCTAGCAAGCTAATGTTTAATTATTGCTCATAGCTGATTGCTGCTTCCTTTCTGTTTGTTTGTTTGTTTGTTTGTTTGTTTGTTTTTCTTTCTTTTAGTAGAGCTGGGTCTAAGGATTGGAAAGTTTTGGCAAAGAATATATTCAGTCTCATGTCTCTTGCTAGAAATAAACTTGGTCCCTGTAGAAATATTCTTCATTTCTTTATTGCTTTCTTTCTTTTTTCTTTTTCTTTTCTTTTTTTTTTTTTTTTTTTTGAGATGGAGTCTCACTGTAGCCCAGGTTGGAGTGCAGTGCCATAATGTGCTCACTACAACCTCCACCTCCTGGGTTCAAGCAATTTTCCTGCCTCAGCTTCCTGAGTAGCCAAATTCCAGATATGCATCACCACACCCAGCTAATTTTTGTATTTGTAGTAAAGGTGGTTTTGCCATGTTGGCAAGGCTGGTCTCAAACTCCTGACCTCAAGTAAAGTAAAAATATTTTTCATTTCTGATTATCACTATGACAACCCATCCATGGCCCAAACCTCTTGCCATATGAAGCCTCATTTAGGGGATCTTTTAAAATGTGCTGCTTATTTTTTAGAAAATCTGTACTCTGTATGAAATTTGAAAAAGGCATATATTGTTCCTGGAATTCCGTTATTTTACCACTTGTCAAACATCTTAGCAGATTATAGTATGACTTAATAGTTAATTCTTAGTTTAAATTAAAGTTATTTATTCTTTGATCAAATACTTGAGCATTTACTATGCGCCATTTAGTATTAGGAAATACAATAGGAGTCAAAATCATACATGGCTCTTTCCCTCAAGAAGTTTACTATTTAGTGGCAAAGATATTAATTCAATAATAGCAATAAACTCCCAATTTGATAACTGTTATAAATACAATATATATGCTGCCATGAAAGCCTACACAAGAAGATTTTACTTAAAAGCCTGAATGAATACTTCCTGGAGAAGGGTACACTTCAAAAGAGGTCTGTATAATAAGTACCCTAGGGAAAAGGGGGATTCAGTAGTAAACAGTATATATGACTGCTTTGAAGAAAGAGGGAACATTGCCTGTATGTGGCAGAAAGAAGAGAGCAAGGGAAAGTAGGAATATGGCTGAGAGAGGAAGAGATAGAACTGGTTCCACATAAAGTCAGGGGGCTGGAAGAGATCAAATTATGTGCGGCCTTAAGGACATTTTAAGAAGTTTTATATCAATCCTAAAAGCAATAATTAATGTATTTCTACTTACAAACAGGGGAATAATTTTTCAGGTTTATTTTTTTCAATAATCATATTAACAGCCACATGCTGGATGGTTTGGAGAGGCTCAAGAAAGTATATAGGTCAGTCTTTATGAGGCTATTACATAGTCATTGCTTTAGATAATGGTTTATTGCACTTAATGGTAAGAGAGATTCTAAAAATATGTGAATAGATCTGAGAAACAGGAAGCAAATTTAATGTGATTTTAAAATAAAAATTAACCAAGATGGACATGTCAAGGATAATTCTCGGGTCATCTGGTGTTTACAATAAGAGTCAGATGCTCCTTGACTTACAATTAGTTTACATTCCAATAAACCCATTGTAAATTCAAAAATTATAAGTCCAACCATGGTAAGTTGGTTGCCATCTGTATTGTGTTGCCATTGAGATAGGAAATAGAAGAAGAGTGGAGGGGATAAATTACATCTTAGACTTTAAACAGATGATATTTGAGCTGACTTTCAAAGATTCAGGAAAGATGTCAAGTAGACAAATAGTGAAGCCAGAGAGTTAGAAGGAAAGCCAAGAGAGCAGATCGTTTTGAGGAAGTGGTGGTCCATAGTAAATGCTAACTTAAAGGTCAAGTAAATTGAGTCTTGTTCAAAATTTATCTACATAAAGAAAACAAAGCTAAAGTAGAAAATAAATCTAATGATGGAATGGTAAAATAGATGAGGGAAAATAAAATCAAATATTAAGCAGATATTATATTTGTTTTCAGGTAATGTTTATAAACAAGTGATATATCTGCAATAAAACATTAAGAGTAAAAAGTACTGTGCAGAAGCATATATTTAAATGTGAATGCATATGTACATACATAAACACACATATATAGCAGAAGCTTTTAAAATTAACTTTCATTTACCTGACTTGCTGGGATGATCAATAGTTTCTATTCTTTTTGTCAAAACATATTAACTAATGCCCAAAGAACAATAAAGACCCCCAACTAGTAGTTTCGTTTCTGATGTGCTCATATATTTTTTCTCCCACCACTTCAGTTGCTTATTTACTAAGTCAATTCCTTAATACTAAGTTATATTTAGCATTTAATTGTAATACATAATACTATATAAACCAATGAAATACTGGTATAAAAATATGTTTTGAGAACGTCTACTTTTCAGTTTGGCGTGTAAGAATCTTAGAAGTTGCCAATCCATACTAACAAGTAAAAAGGTGAATCCATTAAAAAATCAACAACTCTTCTTAGATCAGAGAAGTGAGGTCACAGGGCAAACCACTGCCCTAAAGTTGGAGAGACAGAGAAGAGCCCCAAATTAGAGAAACAGAATCACAACTTACTGAAGCAGAGATCCATGAGCAGAATCCTCCATAGCAACCGTTGTGGGGGTAGAAAAAATTAAACTGTAATTGGCAAATTGCTGAAGGCTCAGTGTGAAACAACTTTGAGAGCTAAACACTCCAAGGGTCCCCAGTCATAGTGGGTGGCTACATACTTTTATGAGTTTCACCTTCAGGATCTCTATCCACTAGGTCCTCACAGTAAGTATCAGATGAGAAAGTCCTCTTGCGCTTCTGGTTGGGGGGGTGTGGAACTATTATAAAATAAGTCAGAGGTGGAGGATTACTTGAGCCTAGAAGTCTGAGACCAGCCTGGGAAACACAGTGGGACCCTATCTTTACAAATAATTACCAAAAAATAAGCCAGGCATGGTGGCACATGCTGGTGGTCCCAGCTACTCAGGAGACTGAGGTAGGAACATCACTTGAACCCGGGAGGTCAAGGCTGCAGTGGCCCAGGATTTACATCACTGCATTCCAGCCTGGGTGACAATAAGACCCTGTCTCAATAATAATAATAAAATAATAATAATAATAATAATTGTTAAAAAGCTGAATAGTCTGCTCTTCTTTAAAGGGCCCACCCTCAAGGGAGACTATTTTACCGCTAGAGCCTAACCTTCTGAGGTTTTATCAGAGTCTGACCTGCCTGAGGGAAAAAATACCCAACTCCAGGGTCTTCTAGCCTTTCACATGTTGGAAGGCCGTCCTGTACCACCTAAGGAGGGGAAAAAAAAGAGCAGCACTGGTAAAGTTCACAGTCCAGGGCACAGGCTCACCAAAAGACTAAGACCTAATCACAGGCTTATAAAACACATTCCCTTTTTCTACACCTTTATTATGACATCACTAAAGGCCATTTATCACAGTTTATTTGCCCAGAACATTATAATCAGTTATTAAAAAAAATTACAAGGCATACCAAAGTTGAAAAATACAGTTTGAAGAGCCAGAGCAAGCATAAGGACCATACTTATACATGGCCGTGATGTTGGAATTATGAGAACAGAAATCTTTTTAAACATCTATGATTAATATGCTCAGAGCTTTAAAGAAAAAATTGACAACAGAGAAGAACAGATAGAAAATGTAAGCAGAGAGATTACAATTCTAGGAAAAAAAATTTTAAATGCTGGTGATCAAAAATAGAAATAATTTTTTCATAAGGTATAAGAAAGTGGTACAGTTTCAGTTTTCTGCATATGGCTAGCCAGTTTCCCCAACACCATTTATTAAATACAAAATCCTTATCCATTGCTTGTTTTTGTCAGGTTTGTCAAAGATCAGATGGTTGTAGATGTGTGGTGTTATTTCTGGGGATTCTGCTCTGTTCCAGTGATCTATATATCTGTTTGGGTATCAGCACCATGCTGTTTGGTTACATCCACTTTTGAAAACCAGCACAAGACAAGGATGCCCTCTCTCAGCACTCCTATTTAACATAGTATTGGAAGTTCTGTCCAGGGAAATAGGGAAGAGAAAGAAAGAAAGCATATTTAAATAGGAAGAGAGAAAGTCAAATTATCTCTGTTTGCAGATTACATGATTGTATATTGAGGAAACCCCATTGTCTCAGCCTCAAAACTCCTTAATCTGATAAGAAACTTCAGCAAAGTCTCAGTATACAAAATCAATGTGCAAAATTCACAAGCATTCATATACACCAATGATAGCCAAATCATGAGCAAACCCCCATTCACAATTGCTACAAAGAGAATAAAATACCTAAAAATACAGCTTACAAGGGATGTGAAGGACCTCTTCAAGGAGAACCACAAACTACTGCTCAAGGAAATAAGAGAGGACACAAACATTCCATGCTCATGGATAGGAAGAATTAATATCATGAAAATGGCCATACTGCCCAAAGTAATTTATAGATTCAATGTTATTCCCATCAAGCTACCACTGACTTTTTTCACAGAATTAGAAAAAAACTACTTTAAATTTCATGTGGAACCAAAAAAGAGCCCTCATAGGCAAGACAATCCTAAGCCAAAAGAACAAAGCTGGAGGCATCACGCTACCTAACTTCAAACTATGCTACAAGGTTTTGCTCACCTTTTAATCAGGTTTTTGTTGTTGTTTTGTTTTGCCGTTGAGCTGTATGAATTCCTTGTATGTTGTGGAAATTAAACCCTTGTTGGATAAATAATTCGCACATATTTTGTCCCATTCTACAGGTTTTCTTTCCACTCTGTTGATAGTTTCCATTGCTGTGTAGGTTTTTAGTTTAATAAAGTCATGTTTGTTTATTTTTGTTTTTGTTACTTGTGCTTTTGAAATCTCAGCCACAAAATCTATCCCTAAAAATATTCTGAAGCATTTCTTCTATATTCTCTTCTAGTAGTTTTATATTTCTGGGTTTTATGTCTAAGTCTTTTATCTATTTTGAGTTGATTTTTATATATGGTGAGAGGGGTCTAGTTTCATTTTTCTGCATATGAACATCCAGTTTTTCCAGCACTTTTTATTAAAGAGACCATCATCTTCCCATGTATGTTCTTGCATATTTGTCAAAAATAAGTTGGCTTTAAATATGTGGATTTATTTCTAGCTTCTCTATTCTGTTCCCTTGGTCTATGTGCCTGTCTTTATATCAGCGCTATGTTGTTTTGGCTACTACAGCTTTGTAGTATATTTTGAAGTCAGGCAGTGTGGGACCTCCAGCTTTGTTATTTTTGCTCAGTATTGCTTTTGCTATTCAAGTCTTTTCTGTTTCCATACAAATTTTAAGATTGTTTTTTCTCTTTCTGTGAAAAACATCATTGGTATTGTGATAGGGATTGCATTAAATTTGTAGATTGCTTTGAGTAGTATGATCATTTTAACAATATTAATTTTTCCTATTCATAGGTATATTAGGTCTTTACAGTTGTTTGTGTTCTCTTCAGTCTTTCATTAGTGTTTTGTAGTTTTCATTGTAGAGATCTTCACCTCCTTGGTTAACTTTATTCATAGGTTTTTATTTTATTTTTCTGCTAGAAATTGTAAATCAGATTGCTTTCTTGATTTCTCTTTCAGCCTGTTAATTATGGTTTAAAGAAATGCTACTGATTCTCATATGCTAATTTTGTATCTGGCAACTTTACTGAATTCATTTATCAGTTCTGAGAGTTTTCTGGTGGAGTACTTAGATTTTTCTATGTATAATCATGTCATCTGCAAAGAGGGACAATTTATTTCTTATTTTCCAAATTGGAAGCCCTTTATTTCTTTGTCTTGCATAATTGCTCTGGCTAAGACTTCTAGTGCTATGTTGAATAGGAGTGGTGAAAGTGGGCACCCTTGTCTTATTCCAGTTTTTATAAGAAAGGCTTTCAGTTTCCTCATTCTATAAGTTGATAGCTATGGGTTAATAGTATGTGGACTTTTTGAGTTGAAATATTTTTTTTCTATGCCAATTTATTAAGACATTTCATCATAAAGAGTTCCTGATTTATATCAAATGCTTTTTTTCTGTGTCAATTGAGATAATCATATGGTTTTTGCTCTTCAATCTTTTGAAGTAATGTATCATATTTATTGATTTGTGTATGTTGAACCTTCTTTGCATCCTTGGGATAAATGCCACTTTATCATGCTCTATTAATTTTTAGATGTGTTGCTAGATTCAGTTTGTTAGTATTTTGTTGAGAAGTTTTGCATGTTTGTTTATCAGAGATATTGGCTTGTAGTTTTCCTTTTAGGTATCTCTTTGTCTGGTTTTGTTATGAGGGTAATGCTGGCTTTGCAGAATGAATTAAGAACTCTCCTCTTCATTTTTTTTTTTTTTTTAAGAATAGATTGAGAAGAATTGGCATTTGTTCTGCTTTAAAATTTTGGTAGAGCTCAGAAATAAAGCCATCTGGTCCTGGGCTTTTCTTTTTTGAGAGACATTTTATTATTGATTCAATCTTGTTACTCGTTATTGGTCTCTTGTTCTGTCTTGTTATTTATTCCTGTTCTGTCTTACAGAGTAGGTGTATTTAGGAATTGATTCATTTCCTCTAGGCTTTCCACTTTGCTACTGTGTAGTTGCTCAAAATAATCTCTGATAATCCTTTGTATTTCTGTGGTATCAGTTAAATTGTGTACATTTTTGTTTCTGATTTACTTATTTGGATCTTCTCTCTTTCTTTGTTAGGTAGTCCAGCTAGTGGTTTATTGATTTTATGTTTTCAAGAAATAACCTTTTTGATTTGTTAATTCTTTTTATTGTTTAGTTTAGTTTAGATTTTAGTTTTTATTTCCTTCATTTCTGCTCTGATCTTTATTTTTTCCTTCTTTGTATTAATTTTGGGCTTGGTTTCCTCTTGCTTTTATAGTTAGGCTTGTGGTGCACTGTAAGGATATTTATTTGAAATCTTTCAACTTTTTTGATGTATATGGTTATTCCTATAAATTCCCTTTTAGCATTACTCTTACTTTGTGTCATAGGTTTGGGTATGTTGTGTTTACATTTTTATTTGTTTCAGAATTTTTTCATTTTTATCTTAATTTTGTCATTAATGCAATGATCACTTGGAAGCCTGTTGCTTTATTTCAATAAAGTTTCCAAAATTTCTCTTATTATTAATCTGTAGTTTTATTCCATTGTACTCTGGGAAGATGCTCAATATAAGTTTGATTTTTAAAAAATTTTGAGACCTGTTTTGTAGACTAGCATATGGTTTATCCTGCAGAATGTTCTATGTGCTGGTGAAAAGAATGTGTATTCTGAGCTGTTGGATAAAATATTATCTAAATATCTGCTAGGTTTACTTGGTGGGTAGTGCCGATTAAGTCCAATGTTTCTTTGTTATTTTTCTCTCAACACTGAAAGTGGGGTGTTGAAATTTCCAGCTCTTACTGTATTGGAGTCTGTCTCTGTCTTTAGCTCTAATAATATTTGCTTTATATATCTTAGTGCTCCAGTGTTGAGTACATATACATTTACAATTGTTGTATCCTGTTAATGAATTGATCCTTTCATCATTACATACTAACTCTTTTTATCTCTTGTTATGTTCTTTGACTTAAAGTTTACTTTGTCCGATATAAGTATAGCTACTCCTGCAAGGTTTTGGCTTTCATATGCACGGGATATTGTTTTCTGTCAGTTCACTTTCAGTCTATTTGTATCTGATATAGTTTGGCTGTGTCCCTACCCAAATCTCGTCTTGAATTGTAGCTCCCATAATTCCCATCTGTTGTGAGAGGGACCCATTGGGAGATAATTGACTCATAATTGTGGATCTTTCCTGTGACGTTCTTGTGATAGTGAATAAGTCTCATGAGATCTGATAGTTTTATAAACGAGAGTTTCCCTACACAAGCTCTATTGCCAGCCCTCATATAAGATGTCCCTTTGTTCTTCCTTCATTTTCCACCATGATTATGAGATCTTCCCATTCATGTGGAACTGTGAGTTCATTAAACCTCTTTTCTTTATAAATTATTCAGTCTTGCTATGTCTTAATTAGCAGCATGAAGACAGAGTAATACAGTGTCTTTACACATGATATGACTTTTTTTTTGTGGCAGCATTTGGTTGGGTCTTTTGTGTTTTCTTTTCTATCCATTCAGCCAGTCTATATCTTATAATTATAGCATTTAAATAATATACATTCAACGTTGCTAATGATAGCTGAGAACTTACTACTGTCATTTTGATAGCTGTTCTCTGAATGTTCTGTACATCCTTTGTTCCTTTTTCCTCTTTTACTATTTATCTTTACAATTCAGTCATTTTCTGTAGTTAAAAGCTTTGATTTCTTTTCGTTTTCATTAGTGTGTCTGCTCTACCTATGAGTTTAATTCTTTCTTGTGCTTTCTAAATAGTAGACATCATCATTTTACTTATAGACATTGTACTCCCTGAAGCATTTCTTATATGATTGATCTAGTAGTAATGAATTTCCTTCAGTTTTTGCTTGTCTGAAAAAGATTTTATTTCCCCATCCTTTTTAAGGGATAGTTTTCCTGTGTTTAGCATTCTTCATTGGGATTTTTCTTTCATCACTTGGAATATAGTATCTCATGCTCTCCTGGCCTGTAAGATTTTTACTGAGAAATCTGCTACTAGTCTGATGGGATTTCATCTACATGTGACTTGATGTTTTTCTATTGCTATTTTTAAAATTCTCCCTCTATCTTAAGCCTTTGATAGTGTAACTTTAATGTGCCTCAGAGAATTTGTATTGAATCTATTAGTAGATATTTTAGCTTCCTATATCTAGATGTCTATATCTTGCATAAGATGGAAGAAGTTTTCAGATATTATTTCAATAAAAAGATTGTCTATGGCATTTCCCTTTTCTTATTCTTCTGGAAATTATAAAATTCAAATATTATTTTGCTTTATGGTATCCTATATGTCATGTAGGTTTTCTTCATTCTCTTTTATTCTTTTATTCTCCCCACATTTTAAAAAAATCTGGTTCTGTTATTTTAAGAAACCAAGTTCAAAAATTCTTCTTCTTGAATTACTCTATTGTTGAGTCTCTAGATTGTATTTTTTTATTTCATCCATCTAATTATTTAGTTCCAGAATTTCTGTTGGTTTTTTTTTATGACATATGTTTCTCTTTCTTGAAATTCTCATTGAGGACATGAATTGCCTTCCCAATGGCTTTTTTTTTTTTTTAATTGTCTATCTGTATCCTCTTGTATCTCACTGCATTTCCTTAAGAACATTATTTTTAATTCCTTTTCAGGGTTTTTAACAGATGTACATTTCTTTGGGATATTCTACTGAAGAATTATTGTGCTCCTTCATAAGTGTCATTTTTTTCTTAAATGTTCATATTTCTTATGCTCGTGTCCTTACCTTAGCTGTGCATCTATTTTAACAGTTCTCTTTCAGTTTCATGTATTGGCTTCTTTCATATAGAAAGAATTTTCCTGTAGCTGTATTTAAATTATTGTTTCAGGAGGATGTTTTAGCTTTATTTCTGGATTGGCACAGTAGTGTCGTCTCTATATGATGTATTTGGATGCAATCAATGTCAGCACTGCCTGAGAATTCTTCATTGGCTTGGGCTCTGGTTGTTAGTAAAAATTATGGTGAGATGGGCCTGTCCTCATGCCACCACATGGTGCACATGAGCACTGTCAGCGGTGAGTAGAATTGGCCAATATGCAGGCCCTGCACAGCATTTGCTGGTGCCCTTGATGGCAGGATGGGCTAATCCTCAAGCCTCAAGCTTATTTTTCTTATTCTTAATTGATATAAAAGTGAATACCTTCAAATAATAATGGCAACCATATATTCAATTATGCTTATATATGTTTATGTATACATGAAATGAATAATAGCAGTGATAAAAGGGCTAGGAGGGAGACATTAGTAATATTTTGTTATTATAAATTACTTGTACCTCTATGAAGTGGTATAGTATTATTTGGAAGTAGATTTAGATTGGTATTAAATGCAGTGTATTCATATAAAAATGAAATAAGGACATCACTATAGATCCCATGGACATTAAACAGATAATAAACAAATATGAGCAACTCTAAGTCCATAGATATGATAATTTACATGAAATGCACCAATGACAATCTGCCAAAACTCACACAAAAAGACATAGAAAATCTAAATAGGCCTATATCTATTCAATAAATTGAATCAAAAATGATGTTACAAAACAAAAATACTAATCCCAGATGAGTTTATTGGTTAATTCTATCAAACATTTAAGGACAATATTATATCAATGTTCCACAATATCTTACAGAAGACAGAAGCAGGAGGAACACTTCACAACTCACTCTATACAGCCAGCATTACTCTAATATCAAAAGTCAAAGACATTACAAGAGAAGAAAACTATAGATGAGTACCTCTTATAAACATAGATACAAAAATCCCCAACATAAAAATGTATACTTTTATACATTAATGAATTCAATTTGCTATTGAGGATAGCACC
Source organism: Sapajus apella (assembly GCF_009761245.1). Classification (NCBI taxonomy): domain Eukaryota; kingdom Metazoa; phylum Chordata; class Mammalia; order Primates; family Cebidae; genus Sapajus; species Sapajus apella. Next base: position 20,620,862 of record NW_022436943.1, on the reverse strand, counting down.
TGTGTTCTACACCACAATTAAGTGGATTTTTATCTGAGGTATTGAAAGCTAATTCAACATTGGAATATCATTTAATCCAATCCATCACATCAATAGGCCAATGAAGAAAAATCACACAATCATATCAATAAATGCAGAAAAAGCATTTGACAACATTCAACACCCATTCATGATAAACATTTTTAACACATTAGGAATAGAGAGGGACTTCCTCAACTTAATAAAGGACATCTACAAAAGTCCTATAGCTAATATCATACTTAATAATGAGAAATTTGAAGCCTTCCTGATAACAAAGCAAAGCTATCCCCCTTCACTTCTGCTTTCAACATCTTACTGGAACACTTAGCTATTGCAATATGACAAAAAAGGAAATAAAATGTATCTGGTTTGATAAGAACAAAATAATGTTGTCTTTGTTTGCAGATGATAAAATTGTCCGTGTAGAATTTTTTTTTAATAAGTGAAAAAAAATCTGAGAACTAATAAGCAACTATATAAAAGTTGCAGGATTCAAGAGAAATAAGTCAATCACTTTTCTATGTACCATTAATGAACAAGTGGAATTTGAAATTAAAAATACGTTATCACTTACATTAGCAGCCTTAAAAATAAAATACTTAGGTGTAAATCTAAAAAAAGTGTCCAAGATCTTATATGAGGAAAACTACAAAACTCTGATAAATAATATGAAAAAATAAATGAAGAGATATTTCAGGTCGTGGGTAGGAAGACTCAATGTTGACATGATGTTAGTTCTTTCCAGCTGGACATACAGACTCAATGCAATTTCAAACAAAATTCCAGGAAGTTATTTTGTAGAAATTGACAAATTGGTTCTAAAGTTTGTGTTAAGAGGAAAAAGATCCAGAAGAGTGAATTCAATATTGAAAAACAAGAGCAAAGTTAGAGGACTGACACTACTCAATCTCAAAACCTACTATAAAGATACAGTAATCAAGACGCTATAGTATTAGTGAAAAAACACAGACAAATAGATCAATGGAACAGAAGATGAGCTCAGAAATAGACTCATATAAGTATAGTCAATTGATCTTTGACAAAGAAGCAAAGGCAATAAAATGGAGCAGTCTCTTTTCAACAAATGGTGGTAAGACAACTGGACATGCATATCCTCACCCCTAAAATTAATGTATACACAGACCCTGAACCCTTCCCAAAATTAGCGCAAAATAGATCACAGACTTCAATGTAAAATGCAAAATTACGAAAATCCTACAAAATGACATGGGAGAAATCCTTGATGAACTTGAACATGGAGATGACATTTTAAATAAAACACTAAAGGCGTGACCCATGAAAGACGTGACTGATAAGCTGAACTCCATTAAAATTCAAAACTTCTGGTTTGCAAAAGACTGCAGCAAGAGAATGAGAATACAAGCCACAGATTGTAAGAAATATTTACAAAGGACATATCCGATAAAAGAATATTATCCAAATATTACACAGAACTCTTAAAACTCTACAATAAGAAAATTTACAACCTAACAAAAAATGGACAAAAAGTCTGAACAAGCACGTCAGCAAAGAAGATACACAGACAGAAAAAAGCATATGAAATGCTATTGAACAGCATATGCCATCAGGGAAATGCAAATTAAAACAACAATGAGATATCACGACACCCTATTAGAATAGCCAAGATCCAAAACACTGACCACACTAAATGCTGGCAGGGATGTAGAGCCACAAGAACCCTCATTCATTGCTATTGGGAATGTAAAATGGTACAGCCACTTTGAAAGACAGTTTGGTGATCTTCTACCAAACTAAACAATCTCCTGCCATACAGTGCAGCAATCCTTGCTATTACCCAAAGAATTAAGAAAATTCTGGCCACACAAACTCCCCAGGTGAATAATTATAGCAGCTTTATTCATAATGACCAAAACTTGGAAGTAATGAATATGTCCTTCAGTAGGTGAATGAAACTGTGGTACTTGCAGACAATGGAATATTTTTCAGTTCTAAAATGAAATGAGCTATCAAACAATGAGAAAACATGGAGGAATCTTAAACGCATATTCCTAAGTGAAAGAAGCCAATATGAAAAAGGATATATACAGTTTGAGTCCAACTATGTAACATCCTGGAAAAAGTAAAACTAGAGACAGCAAAAAGATTAGCAGTTGACAGGATTTAAGAAGGAGCAAAGGGATGAATAGGAGAGGAACAAAGAATGAATAGTGAAGTTTTTAGGGCAGTGAATCTATTGTGTAATATAATTTGGATGGAAGACATCTGTCAAAACCCAAGAGTGTACAACACCAAGAGTGAATCTGAGTCTAAACTATGGACTTTGGGTGACAATGATATGTACAATCAATGATTATAACAAGTGTACCACTATGGGAGCAGCTGTTGATAGTGGGGGAATTTGTCTGTGGGGACAAAGAATATATGGGACCTCTGTACTTTCAGCTCAGTAGCCTATGCCTATGCATGTTAGGTCTGCAGGCATAGAAAGCACACAAATACACATGCATATATAGGGTTTTATGAGGGTATTTTCCTTTTTCATTTTAAAGAACAGGATCACAATGTACACATTACACTTAAACTTTTGTATCATTCTCATTTTGCTTTATATCATGACCATCATTCTAGGTCACATATAATAGAACAATTTTTTATAATTGCATAATATTCCACATTAAGTGTATTCCACAAATTATTCAATGCTTCTCTTATTGATGACTCATCAAATATTTGCTCCTACCAACAATTCTATAACAGACATCTTTGTGTCTATATTTGTGTGTATGTGTTTATTATTTCATTTTATATTAATGCTTGCATTTCTGTAGACTTAGTTCCTGAAAGTGAGATTTACTCAATAAAATGATATAAGTATTTTAAAAATAATTTGTGCTTCTACCATCAAATAAAGAAGCCCATTCTGTTACATTTTTATCCGCATCAGATTTCATCAGTCTTTATCATTTTTATGAATCTTGAGAATTGAAAAATTATGCCTCATTATAGCTTAAATTTGCATTTTTGTAACTACTTGAAGATGAACATTATTTTGTGTTAATTAATAATTTGCATCTTCTTTTCTATGAATAGTCTGTTCTTATCCACTTTCTTATATGCTCTTTGTCTTTTAATGACTGGTTGATATTTTTATATGAGAAATTTTAAAAACTTTCAATATTTTACTTTAGGTTTATCTCTTATATAGTGCATACAGTGTGAGTGAGTGTGTATATGTGTATGTTTCTCTTATATAGTGCATACAGTGTGAGTGTGTGTGTATCTCATATAGTTCATACAGTGTGAGTGTGTGTATGTGTGTGTCTCATATAGTGCATACAGTGTGTGCATATTTGTGTTTGTGTGAGTGTGAAAAACCAGGTATTTCAGAGTTAAAGATTGTTTACATTTATTGTCAGATATAAATTCTATTTCTTTTTGTTCCTTTTCCTTAATTTTGGTATGGAAGTGACTACATTTTATTTTCCTTTTCCTATTGTAATTTGAAAGACTATAATTCTTTTAAAAGTGTTTTCAAACAATTATTAAAATTACATTCTCTACCACTCTAATTGGTATACATATACATTAATTATTCTAATATCAGGGAGGGATGGGAGGGACTTATCACCTTTTTTACTTTCTCAGTTTTTCTATAACCAGACACTTTATATCCTTAGTTATTAGGTGAAACATGTTATTTTTGTGTTTAAATATTTCTAATAACTATCTAGAAGCCACTAAATGCTGCAGCATTTAATAGTAACTGTTTCATAACGCCATTTCTCTATTATTGCTATTCATTGATATCTTGTTCAAATGGAGTAATCTAAAAGTCAGGTTTTCATTGAATAAAGAAGCAGTATGCTTGCTGGCCTATGTGCATCTTTATTTTTCTTGGTACAATAATACAATTTGCCTGGGTCTAAGACTGTGAACCCACAGTCACAAACCTTAGCAGTTATCACAAAATTCAGTAGAGATTGTTCAACTGGAGATAAACAATGGTAAAAAATTAGAGGTTAACCTAATTTTATCCTTTTGTTGACATATTTCCCCTCTCTTCCAGGAAGGATGCTTCTTTGAAAAAATTCACCTTGATATATCCTAGTGTTTGTCTCTTACTGTCGAGTCATAATCAACAAGTTTAAGATTTTAATGCAGAAATAGACCTCTTTTCTATTCTGAACTTTTGTTTCTATTTAATTGGTTATTTTCTCTTCAGAAATGCTTATTATTTATAGATTAGCTCTCTGCTCTGTCTATGGTATCAATCAATTTCTCTTGATTATATGTATATACACATACACAGACCAATATGCAAGCACATACATAGGTATATGTGTAGGTATACACACACACACACACGCAAGATAGGTAGGAATATAATATGTAGACATATATACAAATTATTTCCTTTTGCTTTTTAGGAGACCTTTACACTTTTGTCTATCCAGTGATTATATCATAAAATCACTCCTCTTTTTTATATATACATTATTATTATTAAATTCTTTAACTTTCTATCTGATGGAGATAAACTCCTCTCAAAGAGCCATGTAATTTCTGAAATTTCTCATTGTGTTATCTAATGTGTGTTCTATAATAAACCCTTCAGGTTCTTCTTCTTGGTCTCCACAACTTGTCATAGAAATGGTGAACTTCATGAAATCACCACTTTCCTAGGTAAAGCTATTTCTCCAGTGGGAAGCACTGATGTTCCCACTCCAGTTGTGGAGAAGAGACAGATCTTATTATGTCAAAAAGTGTTTTTCTAGCTGTGTTTGGAGCTGTTGGAGCTCCAAAAACTTCTAATGCAATAGACATTGGGTTTTCATTCCATATCTTTCCTGTTTATCCCCTTCCATTATTTAACATTAATTTTTTTAATGAAAGTTAATACCACTTGCACTGCTGGCTTGAGCTTTGATTGGTCTAAAACTTAGATGTAATTTAATAAAAGTTATCACATCTCTCTGACTAGGGCAACTTGCTCAATTAACCAAGGTCAAACGCAGTCAAGACCTTGGTGTTCCACTGGCAAAAGATTGTTTCATAAGTAATCCAATCAGAGTACATCTAAGACCTTAGTTTATTATAAGCAAGGGAATGATCATTCTCCTGGATATGAAAGGAGAAAGAAACTCTTGTGGCTACTAGGTTACATGAAGATGACTGTCACATGGAGAAATGTAGAGCCAAAAATATTGCAAAAAAAATAAAGCTGAAGTTCTAAGCTACAATTAAAATATTCAGTTGGGGTCTTTTGAGTTATACAGGCCATTAATTAACTATTTAATGTTTAAGTCCATTTTTGTTCAGTTTTCTACTAATTATACATGAAAGTATACTGACACAAATGCTTACACCTGCTGAGGAGGCACACCTTTAGCCTGGAAGATTCAAAAGCTAATACCCTGTGCCTGGCTGCTCTAAAAACTGCTCCCCTTTCCATTGCAGCCACTGTTACAAATGAAAGGCTTGTTTTTGCTGTACCCTCACATGGTTGGGGGAATACACTCATAGTCCTCTCTTAGCTGAGATTTTTAAAGGAAGTCATATCCAGCCCAAAAGAGAGGAGGAAGTTCCTTCTCCTCCTGTGAGAGAAAATCTGTCATATTTCCTATCCCAGGAACCCTTCTTTCTAGAATAATGAGCAGTGTAAGCAATACCTAACAACTATCACCACCACCATTACATTCCACAATCCCAGGGAAACCAGATTCACAAAAACACTAAGTGGAAAAACTAATGATTGGCAGGGCTAGAATGCAAATATGGATTTGCCTGCTTATTCAAAGCCTATGCTTCTTCTGTTAACCGAGTTTGTCATAAAAGTAATGTAAGCTTGATTCAAAATTTTCAATAAACAGTGTTTAATAGAAAAGTTGAAAACATAAGTTCTAGCAAGATCCAGGACAACACATTATTTTCTGAATCCTGAACCCTGACCATATGCATAGCCTGTAATACATTTTGTTTGCTAAGTCATTCATGTGTCTACTTTAAAAAAATGTATTGGATGTACATGCATATTCAGATTTTATGCATAAAATGTAGAATGAAACCTTCCTTAGTAGTGTTCAAGATAAAGTGCAACAGAAGACTACTTTTGACTTGTATTATGAATAAAGTAGAACCTGAACTTGATCTTAAGTGATACAGTAAGTCCTCATCTAACATCACTGATAGGTTCTTGGAAACTGCAGCTTTAAGTGAAATCTTGTACAAAGAAACCAGTTTTACCATAGGCTAATTGATACAAAAAAGAGTTAAGATCCTGTGGCATATTTCTGGTCACAAAACATCACCAAACTTCTATATAAAGACCCAAAACATTTCTAATATTAAACACTGAAATAAATGTGAGCTACACGTACATTTAAGAAAGATTAACTAAAACAAGATAGTTATCCATGTTTTTGTGAATCAGTGAGTGTTGATGGTCATAGTGGTGATTAAGTAGAAATAAATGTTTGCAAAGCTAACTTCCTCCCACCACACAGTTAAAAAAAGAATTACAAACAAACAAGGGTGGCTCACAGCTGGATGAGCACTTTCATCTTGCAGCATTTATCATGTATTTGTATGATGACCATCTACTTAACAAATGTTTATTTGGCAATAATTTACATTGATTGATTTGTTCATTTTCCAAACTGCTTATTCCAGTTCAGGGCTGCAGGTGGCTGGAGCCTATCGCAGTGGCTCAGAGTACAAAGCATGGACTAGCCCTGGATAGGACACCCTCCATCACAGAGTGCTTTCATGCACACCTATACTCAGACTAAGACCATGTAGACATACCCATTCTCCTAAAGAGCACACCTTTGGGATGTGACAGGAAACCAAAGTACCCAGAGAAAACCCATGCAGACATGGTGACAATGTGCTAACTCTACACAGACAGTGGCCCAGGGCCAGAAATGGATTTTTTTTCTCATCGGTGTCATAACAAATGTCATTGAACAAAGGATGTTACTCAATTACCTGCTGTCTTTAAATGTGGGTGTGGGAAGATTTGTGGAGTAAGATAGGGGAAGTAGAAAATTCCAGAATGAGGAAACATAAAGCAAAGGCACTGCAGTACAAAAATGTGTAGCATATTTTGGAAACAGTAAGTAATCCAAGTTGATTGTGGTGTTGACCATGTAAGGGACCATACAGAGTGACAAGTAGACTAGAAATGTAAAGAACAGATTTTTCTTCTCCAATGCCCACACAAGGAATTAGTCCTGCAATCACCAATGAGTGGTAAGCCAAGAAAAGTTGTTGAGCGGGGATATGGCATGATATGAACCCTGCTTTGTGATGATTAAGTACATGTTTGGGAAGTGCTCATAATATATTTCTGACTGAGATGCCTATCTACTTTGCCTGGAGAAGCCAATTAGGTAGAGGGTAGATGTGAATTATGGGAGAAACACTGTGAGGAGGAACAAAGGCAGAAGAATCAGAAGGAAGGCTGTTTGTGAGAATTCTGCCCTGTTGGAATATGCACCTGGGGTAAATCCAGCTGAATAAAGGTGTTGGATCCAATTTGGACAAGTTAGGCAAACAAGCATTATTTAGTTTGGAATGCCATTGTGAAAAAAATTATAAAGTAATAAACCCCAACCTTATTAATCATGTTCTACATTTTCTACCAAAAGAGCAGAGAAAAGAAAAAGGAGCTCAACTGTGTTTACCCAAACATTTTGGATTTCATTACTTATAATAATTCTCAATGGATAAGTTTTGAGAAGGCAAGAGATACCAAGTATTTGCAAAGACTAAGACAACAGAGCTTTATCATACCCTGTAGTCCTGTCTCTCCTTCATCTGCTGCCCAACATTGCTAGGTTAACAAGAAGGAAGAAAAGTCTCTGGAATTTTTTAACTTTAGCATTCTTTGTTATGACAGTAAATATATATTAATTATGTTCTAACATGTATGAAATAGGATATATTTAATACAATTTAATATCCCAAAAGTTTTTTGTACTAAATTTTATGTTAACTAAGGAGAATATATACTATGAATTAACAATTGTATTTTAATTAATAAAAGCTCTGCATCTAAAAATGTGACTGTATTAATTTCCCAGTCCTTCCTATGACCAAGAATAGCTCAGTTCTCATGCAATTTATGGCACTGTGCTCGTCATTTAACTTACACTCATAACATAGCATGCATTTTAATGCTTTTCTCTGTAGTACATAAAACAATGGCAGAAATAGGAAGTTAATATTTTAACAATTAATATTGATGGAATCCACTGTAGAGAACACCAGGAAATAAACAGCAAGCAAAGAATGACAATGACTATATTCTTAAATATGATGTTGCAGAATAATATCATCATGAAAGTTACCTCTAAATGCTTTTTTATGCACAAGAGTTAGAAAACTTGTGATTGTGAGTTTTCATTTGTGAAAATACCTCTATAAAATTTCTTTGATGAAGTTCTACTTAAAAAAAATCAATTGGTGAAATTCACTAGAAAATCTAATAATGTAATGAATACAGAACAAAAGAGTGTCTCATGAAAGGGTAAGGAAAAAATCTTAGTTGTCAACCATCCTTTAACTTGTATAAAGTTGTATATGCACTGAATTTCTTTTTCTGGTGGTAATATATATTTTCTATTTAAGGGTAATGAACAAATCTTAATCATTAAACTCATACTTTAACTTGTGTAATGTTGTGTATGCACTGCATTTCTTTTTCTGTAGGTAACATTTTTTTTTTATTCATGAAATTTCTTTTCCAGCTTTACCAACACACCTTAGGTACACAACATGGAATTTTATTAATTTATTTTAATCAAGGTGTGGTTATGTAAGGTTGGAGATAAGAAATGGCATTCCAGGAATTATATAATTAAACAATTGGCAGATTTGCCTAGCTATCAGTGTTCATGTTAAATACAGACACTGCATAACTAATGAAAACCTGACCACACATAGTACCAGACCCTATATATGTGATACTTTTCTTCCTATGCATACATACCAATGATAAAAATTTAATTTATAAGTTAGGCACAGTAAGAGATTAACAACAATAACCAATAATGAAATAGAGCAATTATGACAATATTTCAGCATTACTGCTCTTATTTTGTTGGGCCATTATGAAGTAAAATAAGAGTGACTTGAACATAAGCACTGAGATACCTCTGCCATCCATCTGATCATCTGAAAGGCTACTATGAGACTAATGGGCAGGTATCATCCACAGCCTGGTTCTGCTGGACAAGGGGATGATTCATGCCTTGGATGGGATAAAGTGAGACAGTGCAAGATTTCATTATGCTGCTCGGAACGGCATGCAATTCAAAATTTATGAATTGTTTGTTTCAGAAATTTTCCATCTAATATTTTTGAACCTTGGTTGATGTTGGGTAACTGAAACCACAGAAAGTGAAATGTTGGATAAGAGGGGACTAATGTAAATGTAAAATCATATTGTGTAAGTTTGAATTTTGGAAGAATTTTGCTCTCATAAATCAAGCAATTTCTAGCCATTTTCAAATATTACAGGTTTTTATTTGCATCTGTTCTTAAGGATATGAGATAGGAAATTTAGAGAGCATTGTTGTAGACATTATTTCTAACATGAATAATATTACAAGAACTATCACTTGTTGAATGCTTAAGTTCCAAGCATTGTTCTATGAGCTTTACATATATTAGCCCATTTAATTTATTTAAAATAACCTCATGAATTATGGTTACTAATTTTATCCTCACTTTAGAAATAAGAAAACTAAGGCACAGAAAAGTTAAGTGATTTATCCAGTACAGGTCTTGACAACAATAGACACCTATAAAAAAGGGAATTCTAAAAGTGTCTTCCTTCTTCACTAGGAGGGATTTTGTAATTACGTTGTGGCATTAGCATTTAACTTAGCAGTTTCCCCGTTTTCTCTCCAGGTGCTGAGGGCCATTTCAGTTCTACTCTTCCTTTTGGGAAACTACCTTTAAGAACTCCATGCATTCACTTAGTATTACTCCTTTTTATTTGCTTGTTCCTAGTACAAGAACTACATTTTATCAATCCTCAAGTTTTCCATTGTATTTTCATGTAATAAAAAATTACTGATTGAATGACAGTGTCATCAATCACTCACATACTCCCAAACTTTCAGAAAACATCAGTTGCCATCTGTAAATTTTACTGTGGTTTTTAAAAAGAAACATGCCATACCCAACAGTGCCAACTACAAATGCTGAAATAACTTATCTTTCTGAATGCTTTTCATCTTCAATTTATTTTATATGGCCCACATGAATTGTCTTCCTTTTTTTTTTTTTTTTGTTTTGGTTCTGAAAGAAAGGGTTAAACAGAGAATTAACTTTCAGGTTGGTCTTTATTCTGAGCTATCTTGTAAAAAGGGTATTTTTTTAAATTTATTTTTGAAATTTCAGCTTTTATTTTAGGTTCAAGGGGTACATGTGCAGTTTTGTTACATGGGAATATTTTGTGATGTTGAGGTTTGGGGTGCAATTGATCCCATTACTCAGGCAGTGAGCATAGTATTTATTAGGTAGTTTCTCAGCTCTTCCTCCCAAGTAGTCCCCCATGTCTGTTGTTCCCATCTTTATGTCCAAGTGCATCCAATGTTCAGCTCCCACTTACAAGTGAAAAATACATGGTATTTGTTACTCTGTTTCTCTATTAATTCAATTAGGATAATGGCCTCTAACTATATCCATGTTGCTGCAAAGGACATGATTTTGTAGCCATGAAGAATTATCTTTCTAAATCCCAGATTTAATTCTACCATGCTGCAGTTTAAAAGCCTGATGGCTCCTTATTATCTAGTCCTAAAAGATCAGGTTCACATTCCTCAGCCTGGCATGTAAGGTCTTGCAAGATCTAGTCATACCCTACCTTCCAACTTTTCTACACCCAAATCTCCAGTAGAGCTATGCGGGGCCATTGACTTTAATTACCAAGCCCCCAGGTCAAATTAGTTGGTATCCCTAAACATTTTCAGCTGTAATTATCACCATTATCCCATTGCATTGCAATTCTTTATTTAAGAGTCTATCTCTCTTTCAAAACTAAACTTCACAGTCTGGTAAATTGGTCTTCTTTATACCTGTGCTCATTATTTAACAGCTTACACACAATCTTTAACAGGCATTTCATAATTGCATGTAAAATTGCATGGCAAGGCAGGATTCCAAGCTTTGACTCAAATAGTCCTCTCTGATGAAATGGCATTCCCTTTCATTTTTGCCTCCTTAAGACATATACATTCTTTAAAATCCTATTAAAATTGTAATTCCACACTGAGTAGAGTTCTTGAAGAGGGGAACACATCATTCAGATTTTAGTTGATGAGTTACATTAGCAGATGCTTAACAAATGTGTAAACTAACAAAACTATTAAGGAACCATTTATTAAATAAGGAATCCTTTCCCCATTGCTTATTTTTGTCAGGTTTGCCAAAGATCAGATAGCTATACACGTGTGATCTTATTTGTGAGTTCTCTATTCTGTTCCATTGGTCTATGTGTTGATTCGGTACCAGTACCATGCTATTTTGGTTGCCATGGCCTTGTAGTATAGTTTGAAGCTGGGTAGTATGATGCCTTCAGCTTTGTACTTTTAGCTTAGAATTGTCTTGACTACACTGGCTCTTTTTTGAATCCATATTACTTTTATGGTAGTTTCTTTTTCTAATTTTGTGAAGAATGTTAATAGTAATTTAATGAGAGTAGCACTGGATCTATAAATTACTTTAGGCAGTATGGCCATTTTCACGATATTGATTCTTCCTGTCCATGAGCTTGAAATATTTTTATATTTGTTTGTGTCTCCCCTGATTTACTTGAGTAGCGGTTTGTAGTTCTCCTTGAAGAGGTCTTCACTTCCCCTTGTTAGCTGTATTCCTAGGTATTCTCTTTGTAGCAGTTGTGAATGGGGGTTCATTCATGATTCGGCTTTCTCCTTGTGTATTGTTGGTGTATAGGAATGCTTGTGATTTTTGCACACTGATTTTGTTTCCTGAGACTTTGCTGAGGTTGCTTATCAGCAGAAGCTTTTGGGCTGAGACTATGGGGTTTTCTAGATATAAAATCATGTCATTTGCAAACAGTTTGACTTCCTTTCTTCCTATTTGAATGTTCTTTATTTCTCTCTTTTGCCCATTACCCTGGCCAGAACTTCCAATACTATGTTGAATAGGAGTGGTGAGAGAGGGCATTTTTGTCTTGTGCTAGTTTTCAAGGGGAATGCTTCTAGCTTTTGCTCATTCAGTATGATAGTGGCTGAGGGTTTTTCAAAAATGGCTATTGTTATTTTGAGGCATGCTCCATCAATACTGAGATTATTGAGAGTTTTTAGCATGAAGGGATGTTGAATTTTATCAAAGGCCTTTTCTACATCTATTGAGACAATCATGTGGTTTTTGTCTTTAGTTCTGTTTGTGTGATGAATTACGTTCATTGATTTTTGTATGTTGAAACAGACTTACATCCCAGAGATGAAGCCACCTTGATCATGTTGGATAGCTTTTTGATGTGCTCCTGGATTTGGTTTGACAGTATTTTACTAAGAATTTTTGTATCGACGTTCATCAGAGATATTGGCCTGAAGTTTTCTTTTTGTTGTAGTATCTCTGTCAGATTTTGGTATGAGGATGATGCTGGCTTCATAAAATGAGTTAGGGAGGAGTCCCTCCTTTTTAATTTTTGGAATAGTTTCAGAAGAAATGTTACCATCTCCTCTTTATACCTCTGGTAGAATTGGGAAACTACCTTTAAGGACTCCATGCATTCACTTAGTATTTATTAGGTTTTTTTTTGGTGGTGGTGGTGGTGGTGGTAGGCTATTTATTATTGCCTCAATTTCAGAACTTGTTATTGGCCTATTCAGGGATTCAACTTCTTCCTGGTTCAGCCTTGGGAGGGTGTATGTCTCCAGGAATTTATCCATTTCTTCTAGATTTTCTAGTTTATTTGCATAGAGGTGTTTATGGTATTCTCTGATGGTTGTTTGTATTTCTGTGGGATCAGTGATGATATCTACCTTATCATTTTATTTCTATGGATATCAGTGATGATATCCACCTTATCATTTTATTTTATCATTTATTGTATTCTTCTCCTTTTTCTTCTTTGTTAATCTAGCTAGCAGTCTATTTTATTAAATTTTTTCAAAAATCAACTCCTGGATTCATTAATATTTTGAAGGGTTTTTTTAATGTCTATGTTTGCTTCTGTTCTACTCTAATCTTGGTTATTTTTTGTCTTCTGCTAGCTTCAGGGTTTGTTTGCTCTTGATTCTCTAGTTCTTTTTGTTGTGATGTTAGAATATCTATTAGAGATGTTTTTAGCTTTTTGATGTGGGCATTTAGTTTTATAAATTTCCCTTTTAACACTACTGTAGCTGCATCCCAGAGATTCTGGTACATTGTCTCTTTGTTCTTATTGATTTCAAAAAACTTCTTGATTTCTGCCTCAAGTTTATTATTTACTCAGGAGATATTCAGGAGCAGGTTATTGAATTTCCATGTAATTGTGTGGTTTTAAGTGAGTTTCTTAAAGTTGAGTTATAATTTGTTTGTGTTGTGGTCTAAGAGACTGTAGTGATTTTAGTTCTTCGGCATTTGCTGAGGAGTGTTTTGCTTCCAACGATGTGATTATTTTACAGTAAGTGCCAGGTGGTGCCAAGAAGAATGTACATTCTGTTATTTTGGAGTGGAGAGTTCTGTAGATATCTATCAGGTCCACCTTATCAAAAGCCGAGTTCAAGTCCTGAATATCCTTGTTAATTTTCTGCCTCAATGTTCTGTCTAATATTGACAGTGCAGTGTTAAATTCTCTCACTATTATTCTGTAGGAGCCTAAATCTCTTTGCTTGTCTCTAAGAATGTGTTTTATGAATCTGGGTGCTCCTGTATTGGGTGCACACATATTTAGAATAGTTAGCTCTTCTTGTTGAATTGAAACCTTTACAATTATGTAATGCCCTTCTTTATCTTTTTTTAATCTGTATTGGTTTAAGTCAGTTTTGTCATAAACTAGGATTGCAATCCCTGCTTTTTTCTGTTTTCCATTTGCTTGGAAGATTTTTCTGTTTTGAGCTTATGTGTGTCTTTGCATATGAGATGGGTCTCTTGAATACAGCAGGCCAGTGTTTCTTGACTCTATCTAGCTTGCTACTCTATGCCTTTTAACTGGGTGCATGTAGCCCATTTACGTTTAAGGTTAATATTGCTATATGTGAATTTGATCCTGTCATCATGATGCTAGCTGGGTATTTTGCAGACTTGTTGATGTAGTTGATTCGTAGTGTCATTGGTTTGTGTACTTCAGTGTGTTTTATAGTGTCTGGTATGATTTTTCCTTTCCATGTTTAGTGCTTCCTTCAGGAACTCTTCTTTCATGACAGGCCTGGTGGTGACAAATTTCCTCAGCATTTGCTTGTCTGAAGAGGATTTTATTTCTTTTTTGCTTATGAAGCTTAGTTTTACTGGATATGAAATTCTGGGTTAGAAATATTTTTCTCTTAAGAGTTTTGAATACTGGCCCCCAATCTCTTCTGGCTTATAGGGTTTCTGCTGAGAAGTCCACCATTATTCCGATGGGCTTCCCTTTGGCCTTCCTCTCTGGCTGCCCTTAAAATTTTTTCTTTCATTTCATCCATGGAGAATCTGATGATCATGTGTTTTGGAGTGGTTCTTCTCATGGAGTATCTTACTGGGGCTCTCTGTATTTCCTGAATTTGAATGTTCTCCTGTCTTTCTAGGTTGAAGAGATTCTCCTGGATGATATCCTGAAGCATGTTTTCCAACTTAGTTCCATTCTCCCTGTCTCTTTCATGTACCCTAATCAGGTGTAGGTTCTGTGTTTTTATATAATCACATAGTTCTTGCAGGTTCTGTTCATTTCTTTTCATACTTTTTTCTTCAATTTTGTGTCTTATTTCAGCAAGATAGTCCTCAAGTTCTGAAATGCTTTCCTCCACCTGGTCTATTCAGCTATTGATACTTGTGGTTGCATTGGGAAGTTCTTGTGTTGTATTTTTCAGCTCCATCAGGTCATTTATGCTTCTCTCTAAACTGATTATTTTGGTTAACAGCTCCTATAATGTTTTATTGTGTTTCTTAACTTCTTTGCATTGGGTTAGAACATGCTCCTTTAACTCAGTGAAGTTCATTGTTACCTGCCTTCTGAAGCTTACCTCTGCTAGTTTATCCATCTCAGCCTCAGCCCAGTTCTGTACCCTTGTTGGAAAGGTGTTGCCATCATTTGGAGAAGAGGTACTCTGGCTTTTTTCAGTTTTCAGTGTTTTTTCATTGATTCTTTCTCATCTTGCTGAGATTATCTATCTTTGATTTTTGAGGCTGCTGACCGTTGAATGGGGTTTTTGTGGGTATTTTTTTTTTTTTTTACCTTTAACAGTCAGGCCCTTCTTCCATAAGGCTGCTGTGGTTTGCTGGGCGTCCACTCCAGGCTCTATTTGCCTGGGTCTCTCCTGTTTCTGGGGGTGTCACCAGTGGAGGCTGCAGAACAGCAAAGATGGCTGTCTGCTCCTTCCTCTGGGAGCTCTGTCCCAGGGGGTTATTGGTCTCATATTAGTGGGAATGCTTCTGTTTAAGTTATCTGGTGACCCCTGTTGGGGGTGGTCTCAACCAGTAAGAAGAACAGAATCAGGGACCCACTTAATGAAGCACTCTGGCTGGAATTTCACTTGTCTGAAATGTCTGGATTCCTCAGAGCCAGCAGGGGAAAATACTAAGTCTGTTGATTCATGGAGACAACAGCCGCTTCTCACTGCAGAAGCTCCATCCCAGGGGGATCAGGGTTTTGTCCGTAAACCCCTAGCTCAAGTTGCTGAAATTCCCAGAGGGAGGCCACATCCAGTGAGGATTGATTGGTCCAGGTGTAGCCTAAACAGGCAGTCTGGTCATGATCTGCCACTGCTGCTGTGTTATGCTGTGGAGAATTCCTCCTAGATCCAAACCACCTGATCCCCAAGCACCAGCAAGGACAAAGGCAAACTGGAGCTGCGGTGAAGGTTGCTGTCCCTCTTCTAAGCTCAGTCATCTTAGGCAGCAGGCAGCCACAGTGATGGTGGCTTCTCCTCCCTCTAGGAACTCGGTGGTCTTAGGCAGCCCTCAGTTAAGCAGGCACTGAGAGAGTCTGCACAGCTCTCTGCTTGGAACCCAAGACCTTGTTGGCATAGGCTTACAAGGGGAATCTCCTGATCTGCAGGTTGCACAGATCCACGGAAAAAGTGCACTGGCAACTAAGTGTACTGCTAGGCAGCACAATCACTCACTGCCTCCCTGGGGATGGGAGTCCCACTTAGCCCCTGTGGCTCCCAGGTAGGCCATTACTCCATCTTGATTGTTTTGCTTTCTGTCAGTTGTGCCAACCATCTAGTCAGTCCCAATGACAGAACCTGGATACCTTAGTTGCCAGTGCAAGATTCATTTGCTGTTTTTGTTATTCTTGGCGGGAGCCTCCAACTGCAGCTGTTTCTAGTCAGCCATTTTGGCTCAGCCCTCACTCATTAGTCTTAAGGTTAATATGCAGTGGTGTTTATACACTATACTACAAGCAGCAATATAATTAGCAATTAACATATGTGCCAACTGTAAATTCAGAATCACAAGTGTTTATATGCTGTATTTATAACTGTTTTACTATTTACTTGAGCTTTGTGTATCAATTTCAACTACAGAACCCATAGGATTTAATTAATGAGACAATGTGAGAGATGAAGTATGAGATGGAATATATTAGAAGATTCTGGTGAGTGGAAGTGGGGTGGTAACAGACAGATAAAATATAAAGATTTACTAAATAAATATGTAAAGCAAAGAAATGTAATCAAGTATGGTAAACCAAACTGTCAGAAGAGAGTGTTTTGTTTTGAGAACATAACTCTAAATACTACCTGGTTAAGCAAAAATAAGCCATTGGGTAGACTGCAAGTAAATGTATGAGTAGCACATAAACCAATAGTGAGAAGTCACTGATATAGCCAACATGGTAAAGACTACAAGTCACATAATGATTTTATAATGTCACTATTATGAACTGAATATTTGTGTTTCCTCAAAATACATATGTTGAAATCCTAACCCCCAATGTATTGGCATTAGAAAGTGAGGCCTTTGGGAGGTAATTACGTCATGAGGGTGAACCTCTAATGAATGGTTAGCAGTGCCCTTATAAAGAGACATCAGAGAGCTCTCTAGCCATCTGAAACTTTCACATTCTGCCACATAAAGATATGAGAAGCTGTCAATCAGCAATGTAGAAGGGCTCCTTCACCAGAAACCAACCACACTGCCCCCATTCTTGGACTTTCAGCCTCCAGAATTACAAGGAATAAATTTCTGTTGTTTATAAGCCACCAAAGTACCAAAGTTCATGGTACTTTGATATGGCAGCCAGAGTGTCTAACACAGTCACTTATGTATATCAAAATCTTTACAACATAATTTTGAATTATACTACATGCATAATATAACATATAATTTTATGTTACACTGTGATTTTATAACTTTAAAATACCATTTAAGTTTTTTTCAATGTAAATATAAAGGATGTTCATTGATTCATTCAGTCAATAAATATTTATGAAGGGTCTCGTCTGTACTAGTAACATTCTAGATGCTGGGGATTACCAAAACAGAGAGTTTCTGCCCTAAAAATATGATAATTTCAGACAGTAGTAAGAACCATGAGGAAAATAAAAGAATATAATTTGAAGAGGCCACTCTAATTCTACAAGGAACTAAGTTTTGTGTCATCAATTGACCTTTTACTACAGTGTCTGCATTTTTCTCTTCGTTGGTTGGATTTTATATCCAGTAGTGCCCCCTCCCGCCGCTGCTCTCCTTCAAAAGGTTCACGAGTTCTCTATTGCCTGAATTCTGACATACATAAATTTCTGCCCGTGCACTTTATATTTGACAATAACTTGTCAAGTATCAAATTCCTAAGTCACATTTTTATCTCTCAGAATTTTGTGAGAGATAAAATGGACATTATTCCATTATCTTTTGCATTTAGCTATGGGAAATCTGAAGCCACTTTGATTCTCCTCCAAATGACTTGCCATTTCCACCTTTAGAATTATTCTTCCTTGCTCTTGGAATTCAGTCACTTTACCAAGATATAACTTAGTAACAATCATGTTGAATTAATTTTTTATAGTACCTGATATGCTATTTAGCACTGTTCATTCAATTTTTCCTTAATTTGTGGGAAAACTCCTCTATCATAGTTTATTTTATGCTTCCATGTGATGAATTTTCTTTGGTAGCAACAATTATCGATAAAATGGCTCACTATTATCTCTTCTTATCTCTTATTGTTTCAGCAACTGTTGATATTTGTATTTTAACTTTGCATTTAAGGTGAGTATAGCAAATCTATTTTATATATTTTTTTGTTTATTCTTGTTATTGCTAACATTTTTGTCATGTCTCAAATGGAGGGAGTGCACTATTTTTGATTTCAATGTATTTTCTTGGTTGTACAATATCCTTTTTCATCTTATTCTATTATCACCTACTCTTTGATATTCTTTGGTAAAATTAATGTGTACTTTAAAACTATGGTTGAAGTACAAATGAAGGTTTTATTCTCTTGCTTGGTGGCCAGTCCCTCCCAGAATGGACTCTTCAATTCTGTTTATAGTCTTTTTACTGTGGCATTTCTGTATGGTTGTCATGTTATTTTGTCTTAAATTTAAAGTGGACCACTCTGTGCTGATATTTATTTGACTCCATATCTAATGATCCTCTTCTCATTTATCACAGTCTCTTTGTTGTTGAATTTCTAAGTGAAGCCACAGTATTGCCTGCTCTGTGTGCTCTTAGAAGGCCTGGGAACACAGCTATATGGGAAGGGGTATGCAGCAGTTGTAGTGCACTGAGAAGTGGGAAAAGCTCTGGTCAATTTTATTGGTGGACAAGGACTGTGCTCTTTCTTTTTATTAAAGACTATTTTATAGAGCAGTTTTAGTTTCACAAAAAATGAGAAGATATAAAGATTTCTCATATATATCATGATACTGTGAAATACAGTTATGTATTACTTAATGATGGGAGATATATTCTGAGATATGTGTCATTAAGTAATGGTGCCATTAGATGATTTCATCATTGCACAAACATCGGAGAACCCAAACCTAGATGGCATAGCCTACTGCATACCTAGGCTATATGGTATTACCTATTGCTCTCAGGCTACAAACCAATACAGCATGCACTGAATACTATAGACAATAATAACACAATGTTAAGTATTTGTGTATCTAAACATATCTAAATATAGAACAGATACAGTAAAATTAAAGTATAAAATATTAAAAATAGTATACTTGTATAGGGCACCTTCCATGAATGAAGTTTGCAGAACTGCAAGCTGCTCTGGATGAGTCAGTGAGTGATTGATAAGTGAATGTGAAGGCCTAGGACATTACTGTACATTACTGTGTTGTACCTTTATATGACTGGTAGTGCAATGGGTTTGTTTACATCAATGTCATCTCAAACAGGTGAGTAATGCATTCTAAGACATTACCACAACTATGATGTCACCAGGCAATGTGATATGGATGTTTCAACTCCATTATAATCTTATGGAACCACCATGGTATATGTGGTTCCTCATTGACTGAAACGTTGTGTCATATGACTGTTCATGTTTGGTTTTTGTCCCAGATTCCTGACACACAACCTTTAAAATCCTTGAAATCTCCAAAGGGATGTCTTTTTATGTGCTAATAAGATGACTGGTGTCTGGTAGCCCCTAGGTAGCCCCTAGCCCCAGTGCCAGTCCCAGCCACTAGGATAACAAGGTGTAATTATAGGGTTGGGACTTTCAGCACCACTCCCCCAACCTCTGGAGAGAAGAGAGGGTCTGAAGGTTATGTTGATCACCAATGGCCAATGATTTAATCGGTCGTGCCTAACTCTCTAGAGAGCTTACAAATAGCTGAACATGTGGGAGTATTCGGAGGGTGGCACACCCAGAGAGGGTATGAAAGCTGCTCACCTGTTCTCCCATAGCTCGCCCATCTGTACCTTTGTGATATCATTTATAATAAAGGATAAATATTAGTATTTTCCTGAATTCTGAGACCTGATCTAGAAAATTTATTAAACCCCAGGAGCAGATTGTGGGATCCCCAATTTACAGCCATGGGTCAGAAGCACAGGTTAGACAACCTAGGGTTTATGATTGGCATCTGAAATGGGGGTGGAGCAGGAGTCATGAAGACAGCCTCAAGCTGTGCTATATGATGCTCTTTCCAGGTAGATAGTGTCATAATTGAATTGTCAGCCAGTTTTTGGACTTTGCAGAATTGATCGCTTGCTTAGAGTATGAGCGGGGAACCCCCACATTTGGTCACAGAAGTCTTCTGTGTTGATTATTGTTGAGGGAGAACACAGGAAAACTGGTTTTTTTCCACAGATACTTTCTGTCCCCACACATGTGTAGCTTTCCCTGTTATCAACACTATGCTGTCTTTTTAACAATTTACCTTTTGTTAAAGTACATTATGGTGTATGGTGAGCTGGCCTGCACGAGAAAAGAGTGGTCATTTGGTTTTCAAGCTTCCTCCCAATTGAGAAAGTAGTGTTTTGCTTTTCATAGAGACTACCATATTTAGGGGTCATTTCCCCAATTCACTTGCTTTTCCCTAGTAGACATTTCCACTGCCTCTCTTCAAAGTGGAGTGTTAGTGAAAGTTTTTTCAAGATGTTGTCCGCTTTTGCCACCATTTATTTGAGTTTCCTAGGGCTTCCTTTACAATTGTCCATCAACGCGGTGGCTTAAAACAACAGAAATTTACTCTCTCACAGTTCTGGAAGCCAAAAGTCTGACATCAAAGTGTTGGCAAGTTGGTTCCTTCTGGAGGCTCTGTGGGTAAAACCATTTCATGACTTTCTCCTAGTTTTTGGTGGCTGCTGGCAACCCTTAGTGTTCCTTGGCCTGGCCAAGGAACATAATGCATTATGTTGCATAAAATTAACCATCAAACTCATATGACCTTATTATCTTTTTAATACCTATGGAATCAGTAGTTATGGCTTTCTTTCTACTTCTTATATTAGTAATTTTTGTCTTCTTTCTTTTTTTCATGGTCAGCCTGGCTGGAGCCTTATTAATGTTATTGATCTTTTCAAAGAACCAGTTTGGGGTTCATTGATTTTCCTCTGTTAATTTCTTATTCTCAATTTCATCTCCAATTTCATTATTCATTTTCTTCTGGTTTAGTTTTAATTTTCTCTCTCATATCTGTTTTCCTAAGGTGGAAGCTTAGGCTATTGATTGTACATCGTTTTTTTCTTTTCTTTCTATGCATTTAAAACGCTAATCATTGCTCTCACTGTATCACACAAATATGTATTTTCTTTTCATTTAATTCAAAATATTTTAAAATGTCTTTTGAGACTTTTTGTTCGAGCCATATGTTATCAAAAATGTGTTTTTAATCTCTAAACATTTGGGAATTTTCCATCTATTTTTCTTATTTTATTAATTTCTACTTTAATTACATTTTGGTTGACAGCATGCTGTGCATGACCTGTACTTTATAAAAATTTGTTATGATGTATTTTATGGCTCAGTACATATTCAATCTTGGGAAATATTCCATATGAACTTGAGAAAAATGTGTATTATGCTGTTGTTTGCTGCAGTATTTTATAAATGTCAATTAGATCAAATTGATTCATGGTGCTTTCAAGTTGGCAACCTTACTGATTTTCTCTCTGCTGAATCTGTCAATTACTGACAGAAGGCTGTGAAGTTTCCAACTATAATAATAGATATGTGTATTTCTTGCAGTTTATCAGTTTTTGCTTCACAGAGTTTGATGTTGTTAGATACATACAGAGCAAGGATTCTTTTTTTTTTCACTGTCACAGAGTTGCATTAATTTTGTAGAGAGACTATTTACAATAGTTTCGTCTCTGTTTCTCAGATGACCAATTCATTGCTCAAAATTGTCAGTTCACTTTGAGCAGTAATAACACGCTCAGAAAATCACTAAACAAACTAGGTAAGAAATCTAGGTTCTTTCATTCATATATATATATGAAGAAATCTAGGTTCTTTCATATATGTGTGTGTGTGTGTGTGTGTGTGTGTGAGAGAACCTAGATTTCTTACCTAGTTTAGTGATTTTCTCAGTGTGTTATTACTGCTCAAAGTGAACTGACAATTATATATATATATATATATATAATAATATATATATATAATTGTACTTTAGGTTCTGGGGTACATGTGTAACATGCAGGATTGTTGCATAGGTTCCTACATGGCAATGTGGTTGGTTGCCTCCGTCCCCCCATCACCTATATCTGGCATTTCTCCCCATGTTATCTCTCCCCAACCTCCTGACCCCCTACTGTCCCTCCCCTATTCCCCCGAACAGACCCTAGCGTGTGATGCTCCACTCCCTGTGTCCCTGTGTTCTCATTCAACACCCGCCTATAAGTGAGAACATGCAGTGTTTGATTTTCTGTTCTTCTGTCAGTTTGCTGAGAATGATGGTTTCCAGATTCATCCATGTCCCTACAAAGGACCCAAACTCATCGTTTTTTATGGCTGCATAGTATTCCATAGTGTATATGTGCCACATTTTCTTTGTCCAGTTTATCATCAATGGGCATTTGGGCTGGTTCTAGGTCTTTGCTATTGTAAACAGTGTCACAATGAATATACATGTGCATGTGTCTTTATAATAGAATGATTTATAACCCTTTGGATATATACCCAGTAATGGGATTGCTGGGTCAAATGGAATTTCTATTTCTAGGTCCTTGAGGAATTGCCACACTGTCTTCCACAATGGTTGAATTAATTTACACTCCCACCAACAGTATAAAAGTGTTCCTATTTCTCTACATCCTCTCCAGCATCTGTTGTCTCCAGATTTTTTAATGATCACTATTCTAACTGGCATGAGATGGTATCTCAATGTAGTTTTGATTTGCATTTCTCTGATAACCAGTGATAATGGGCATTTTTTAATATGTTTGTTGGCCTCATAAATGTCTTCTTTTGAAAAATGTTTGTTCATGTCATTTGCCCACTTTTGAATGGGTTTGTTTGTTTTTTTCTTCTAAATCTGTTTTAGTTCTTTGTAGATTCTGAATATTAGCCCTTTGTCAGATGGGTAGATTGCAAAATTTTTTTCCCATTCTGTTGGTTGCTTGTTCACCCTAATGATTGTTTCCTTTGCAGTTCAGAAGCTCTGGAGTTTAATTAGATCCCCTTTGTCTATTTTGGCTTTTGTTGCCAATGCTTTTGGTGTTTGGGTCATGAAGTCCTTGCCTACACCTACGTCCTGAATGGCTTTGCCTAGGTTTTCTTCCAGGGTTTTTATGGTGTTAGATCTTATATTTAAGTCTTTAATCCATCTGGGTTTAATTTTAGTGTAACGTGTCAGGAAGGGGTCCAGTTTGTGCTTTCTGCACATGGCTAGCCAGTTTTCCCAACACCATTTATTAAACAGGGAATCCTTTCCCCATTGCTTGTTTTTGTCAGGTTTGTCAAAGGTCAACGTTGCCTCCGAGGCCTCTGTTCTGTTCCATTGGTCTATATCTCTGTTTTGGTACAGTACCATGCTGTTTTGATTCCTGTAGCCTTGTGGTATAGTTTGAAGTCAGGTAGCATGATGCCTCCAGCTTTGTTCTTTTTGCTTATTGTCTTGGGTATGCAGGCTCTCTTTTGGTTCCACATGAAGTTTAAGGTGCTTTTTTCCAGTTCTGTGAAGAGGGTCATAGGTAGCTTGATGGGTATAGAGTTGAATCTATAAATTACTTTGGGCAGTATGGCTGTTTTCACAATATTGGTTCTTCCTAACCATGAGCATGGAATGTTTTTCCATCTGTTTGTGTCGTCTCTTATTTCCTTGAGCAGTGGTTTGCAGTTCTCCTTGAAGAGGTCCTTACATCCTTTGTTAGGTGTATTCCTAGGTATTTTATTCTCGTTGTAGCAATTGTGAATGGGATTTCACTCTTGATTTGGCTCTCTTTAAGTCTGTTATTGGTGTGTAGGAATGTTCGTGATTGAGGAAGGATTCTTATGTCTTCTTGGAGAACTGACCCTTTATTATTATGTAATGCTCCCTCTCCATATCCATGATAGTCCACCTTGCTCTGAAGTTGGCTTTGACTGAAATGAATATAGCTACTCCCTTTTTGATTAGTGTTAACATCGTGTATCATTCCCCATCCTTTTACTTTTAATCTATGTGTATATTTACATTTCAAGTAGTTTTCTTGTAGACAACATATAGTAGGGTTTTTAAAATCTACTCAGGCAGTCTCTGTCTTTTAATTTTTATAACTGAAAAAGTTATTCCTAAACCAAAAAGCCTTTCCTCTTAAAAGGCAATGTCTCTTGTTAAATTGCAACTGATTAGTCATGCTACTGAGTCATATAAACAGGAAGTTTATATTTTACTCTAGCATAACTTGATATTAATAAACTAATTTTTATTGTAATCAATTTACATTTTCTTTTCTGTTTTAATTATAATTATTTAAACATTGTCCATTTATTTACACATATTTTTGAAGCAATATTTGACTAGAATTTGATCCTTCTTTGGCTACTTCTGTTAGCAAACCATTCAAATGCAAGACCAAATCCTGATAGGTACTTGGAGAGAAAGACTTTATTAAAAATTTTTTCAAAGAAGGAAAAGGTACCAGGTTTGAATTGAGACAGATAACTCAAGTACCATTAAAGAGGCCAAATGTGCAGAGGAGGCAGGAAGATTAGCCAGACCCCACTGAAGGCTGCAGAAGTGGTCCCAGTGAGATCTGACAACTACTTGAACTAAGATTGGTAGTAGAACTCTACAGAGTAAATAAAGAATACAGTTGTTAATATGATATACTAAAATACAGAATTTGGTGATGGATGAGATGAAGACTATCAAAGATGATTTCAGGCTTTCAGAATTGAAAGACTGGGAAAATACTAAAATTACCTAAGATAGAGAATTTAGAAGCAGGAACAGGCTAACCGTGATGGTAATTAATTCACTATTATGCATGAGGTGCCATAGTACATCTGGGTAGAGATCTCTACTTGATATTTGATTTAAATGGTCCTAAAGCTCATGGGAGAAATGTAAACTTCAGGTTATAGGAGACCTGTCAATGCAAAGACAGAAGTTGAATCTCTGAAAGTCTCTAGAATACAGTCAGAATTAAAAATTTTGAAAGTTGTAAAAGTATATTATAACCTATTAGTCATTAGATTTATAAGTTTATAACTTAAAATAAAGGGACAGCCTACAATTAGACTGAGTTATTCCTAAAAAATGGCCATTTCTAACAGCCTTTATATTTTGAAACAGCCTCTGCTCTGGTGACTAAGAGTTACATAGTTTAACATGTGTTATATTCAGGTAAAATAACTTTTTATGGATAAAAAATATTGTATAACATCCCAAACTGGTTCACATTGATATCAAAAAGTTCCTGACATTTGATTCATAACAAATTTCCGAGGCAACATATGTTCCAAAAAAGGCTTTCTAGATTATTTGAAATTAGTTCTGGGTCCTCATTAATTTATAGTGTTGACTAACAATCCATAAATTATTTATTGAATATTTGAAAAACTAAGATGCTGGGCTAATTGTGAGATACAAAGATGACTCAAACATAAAATCTGTCTTTAATATACATATAGACTAATTTGGAGAAATAAGAAACATACTTAAATATACAAGGAGTGGAGAGTTAGAAATCATAGATAATTTTAAAATAAAATAAGGAAAAAGTTCCATTTGCAATAGCATTAAACAGAAAAGATACTTAGGAATAAATTTAACAAAAGAAGGGTAAAACCTATATTCTGAAAACTATAAAATATTGTTAAAAGAAATTTTAAAAGATACAAATAAATGGAAAAAAAACCCCATGTTCATGGATGATAAGCATTTTTAAACATTATTAAGAAGATGATATTCCCAAATTAATTTATGCATGAAACAAAATCACTATCAGAATCCCAGCTGACTTATTTGTAGAAATTTGACAAGCTGATTCTAAAACTCATTTGGAATTGCAGGGGACCTGAAATAACCAAAACAATCTCAAAAAGAAAAGACAAAATAGAAGGATTCACACTTCCTGATTTTAAAGCTTATCCAAAGAAAGAGTTTGGTACTGACTCACGATAGATATATAGATCAACAAAATGGAATTGGAGAGTCCAGAAATAAACCCATACATCTCTGGTCAAGTGATGTTTGATGAGGATGCCAAGATTATTCAAGGGGGAAAAACCAGTCCTTTCTTCTCCAAGTATTGCTTATTTGTGGCTTTATAGGAAAACTGTTTCTGTATAAATTTCACATCAGCTCCTGATCCTTCCCACCTTGGTGCCCACATTGTACCCTCTGAAATTTTATTCTTTAGATGTCACTACATAAAAATAAAGTTATTTATCAAAATTAAGAAAATTGTGAATGAAAAGGTGTTTTAAACAGATAGGACAACTACAGAGTTATACTTAAGCCAGGCACAGTGACTCATGTCTGTAATCCCAGCACTTTGGGAGGCTGAGGCAGGCAGATTGCTTGAAGTCAGGAGTTCAAGAACAGCCTGACCAAAATGGCAAAACCCATCTCTACTAAAAAGTAAAAAATTATCTGGGTGTGGTGGCACATGCCTGTAATTCCAGCTACTTGAGAGGCTGAAGCACAAGAATCGCCTGAACCTAGGAGGTGGACATTGCAGTAAGCTGAGATCACACCACTGCTTTCCAGTCTGGGTGATGGAATGAGACTGTCTCTAAATAAATAAATAAATAAATAAATAAAGTTATACTTAATATATTATAATGTGCTCTTACCAAATGATGAGAATATCATCAAAATCTAATGGGAGAATGAAAACTGATCTTGAGAGCTATAACAAAGAGAATACCCTTAAATTCCCTGCCACTTCTCTATTGTCTGTCATTGCTTCTGTCCATGCCACTCACTGGACCATACTTACTAGTATATGGAGTCACATGGTTTAGTAATTGCACAGACATGTGATATCACCAGAGAGCTTCAGATTCCATTTAAATTATAAACATATTTAATATACTAATCCCAAGAAAAGGTAGGTAATCCATAAGATAAATAACAGTAATTTCATCAGTATAAAAGATTTTAAGAAAATAAAAACATAATTGAAGGACAAAACTGATTTCAAAACTAAATACCAAAATATAGTAATTGAGACAGTGGTCCTGGCATAGGGATTATATATCAATGGGTTATCATTGAGAGGTCAGAAGTAAACCAGTGCATTTGAGTTCAATTAATTTTCAACAAGGATGCCAAGACATTCAGTGAGGGAGAATAGAATTTTCAATATTATGCTGCAACAACTGGATAGCCACATGAAAAAGAATGAAGTTGGACCCCTACCTCACACCATATACATAAATTAACTCAATATGAATCAAAGACCAACATATGAGACTAAAACTATAATGCTCTTAGAATAAAAAATAGGTGTAAATCTTTGTTGTCTGGATTAAGCAATAGTTTCTTTGGTATGAAAACAAAAACATGAGCAACAAGAGTAAGTGAACTGGAAAAAAAATTAAAATGTCACAACAATTAAAAATGTCCTTAAAAGGACACTATCAAGAAAATAAAAAGTATAAATGATGGGAGGAAAAATTATAATATCTGATAAAGGTCTAGCATCCAGAGCACATAAAGAACTCTTACAACAGTAAAAATGAAAAGAAAACCCAGTTTAAAAGTGGTTGAATGATTTGAATAAAGATTTCTGCAAAAGATGATATACAAAATGGCTAATAATAACAGCCAATAATGAAAAGATGCTCTTGACATCATTAGTCATCAAGGAAATAGATATCAATATCACTATGAGATACTACTTCACACCCACAGAGATAGCTGGAATAAAAAGTTAGATGATAACAAGTTTGGTGAGAATGTAGAGAAATCAGAGCTTCCATAAAATACTGGTAGAAATATAAATGGTACAGCCTCTTTAGAAACAGTTTGCATGTCCTCAAAAAGTTTAACAGAGTTCCATACAGTCCAACAATTTGACTACTAGGTTCATACCAAGAGAACTGCATAAAAAGTTGCATAGCCAAATAATGGAAAATGCAAATGGCCAGAAATTGATGAATGGATAAACAAAATGTGGCATATCCATGCACAATTTTATTCAGCCATAAAGACAAATAAAATACTAACTCCTGTTATCATACAGATTAATCTTAAAAACATTAAGCAAGGCAAACAAAGTCAATACAAAAAGCTGCATTTCATACATATGAATTATATATATAAGACATATATGTAATGTCCAGAATAGGCACATTTCTAGAGACAGAAAGCAGAGTAGTGGCTGCCAGAGACTGGTGATGGGAAATAAAGAGTTACTGCCAATAGGTAGAATATTTTTTTTGGCAATGATGAAAATATTCTAGAATTAGATAGTGATAATGATTGCATAATTTATTGCAGGCATATCTCAGAGATATTGTGGGTTTGGTTCCACTGCAATAAAGCAAGTATCACAATAAAGTGAGTCACACAATGTTGTTTGGTTTCCCAGCACATAAAAGTTATGTTTGCACTATACTGTAGTCTATAATGTGTACAATAGACTTATGTCTAAAATAAGATATATAAAACAATGCGTATATCTTAATTTAAAAAGAATTCATTGCTGAAAAATTCTGACAATTATTTGAGCCTTCAGGGTGTTGTCAACTTTTTTGCTGGTGGAGGGTCTTGCTTCAACGTCAGTGGTTGCTGACTGATCAGAGTGGTGGTTGCTGAAGGTTAGATGGCTGTAGTAATTTTTAAAAAAAGGCAACAATAAAGTGTGCCACATAGATGAACTCTCTCTTTCACAAAGA
This sequence comes from Sapajus apella, assembly GCF_009761245.1. NCBI lineage: Eukaryota > Metazoa > Chordata > Mammalia > Primates > Cebidae > Sapajus > Sapajus apella. The sequence continues at coordinate 20,591,956 of NW_022436943.1, read as the reverse complement.
TTCCTCTGTAGCGTGTGATCCTGTTTGAAAGCATTTTATCCACAGTATAACTTCTTTCAAAATTAGAGGAAATTCTCTCAAATCCTTCCATTGCTTTAACAACTAATTTTATGTTATATTCTAAATCTTTTCTTGTCATTTCAACAATGTTTACAGCATCTTTACTCCAAGAAAATTCACTTCAAAAAACCACTTTCTTTGCTCATCATGAGAAGCAACTCCTCATCCATTCCAGTTTTATCCTGAGATTTCAGCATGTCAGTCACATCTTCCGGCTCCACTTCTAATTTTAATTCTCTTGCTATTTCCGCTGTATCTGCATTTACTTTCTCTACTGAAGTCTTGAACCCCTCAAAGTCATCCATGAGGGATGAAATCAACTTTTTCCAAACTCCTCTTAATGTGGATATTTTGACCTCCTCTCATGAATCACAAATGTTTTTAAGGGCATCTATTACGGAATAATGAATCCTATTCACAAAGTTTCGATTCTTTGCCCAGATCCATTAGAAGAATCATTTATCTTTGGCAGCTATAGCTTTCCAAACGTATTTCTTAAATAATAAGACTTGAAAGTTGAAATTACTCTTTGATTCATGGGCTGAAAAATAGATGTTATAGTAGCAGTTATGAAAACATTACTATCCATCAGCACTCTTGGGTAACCAGTTTTGCATTGTCAATGAGCAGTAGCAATACTTTGCTAAAACTTAAAATTACCAGCTGCATTTGTCCCTAACAAGAGTCAGTTTTTTCTCTTAAGCTTCGAAGCCAGGCATTGACTTCTCTTCTTTAGCTATGAAAGTTCTAGATGTCACCTATTTTCCACAGAAGGATGTTTCATCTACATTGAAAAATCTGTTGTTTAGTGTAGCGACTTTTATTAATTATCTTAGCTAGGCCTTCTGGATAACTTGCTGAAATGTCTGCATTAGCACTTGCTGCTTCATGTTACGCTTGCATGTTATGAAGATGGCTTTTTTTCCTTAAGCTTAATAAACGAACGACATCTGCTAGTTTCAAACTTTTCTTCTGCAGTTTCCTCACCTCTCTCAGCCTTCACAGAATTGAAGAGAGTTAGAAACTTGCTCTGAATTAGGTTTTGCCTTAAGAGAATGTTGTGAGTGGTTTAATCTTTTATCCAGGCCACTAAAACATTCTCCATGTCAGTAACAGGCCTGTTTTGCTTTCTGATCATTGGTATGTTCACTGGAATGGCACTTTTTTCTTCAATAACTTTTCTTTTTAAAAAAATGTTTATAGATTTAGTGGGTATATGTGCAGGTTTGTTACATGGATATTTTGAGTAGTGGTGGAGTTTGGGATTCTAGTGAGCCCATCATCCCAACAGTGAACATTGTATCCAATAGCTAATTTTTTAACCCTCAATCTCCTTCTACTCTCCCTGCTTTTAGAATACCTATGTATGACCATATGTACCTTTCCTTTGCATCCACCACTTAGCTAACTGTTTTGTGCAAGAGGCCTAGCTTTCAGCCTATCTCAGCTTAGAACACACATTCCTCACTAAGCTGTATCATTTCTAACTTTCAGCTTAAAGTGATAAATGTGTGACTCTTCCTTTCACTTGAACATATTATTGTTTCTCAAAGAATAGGGAGGTTCAAAGGGAAGGGAGACAGATGGGGAATGGCCAGTTGGTGGAGCAGTCAGAGCACACAAGTATTTACTGATTAAGTTTGCTGTCTTATATGAGCATGAGTGATGATCCCCCAAAACATTTACAATAGTGAAATCAAAGGTCACTAATCAAAGAGCACGTAACTGATATAATAATAATTTAAAAGTTTGAAATATTACAAGAATTACCAACAGGGACAGTAAGTGTGCACATTCTGTTGGAAAAATGGTGCCAACAGGCTTACTTGATATACGGTTGCCACAATCTTCACTTTGTAAAAAACAAACAAACAAACACACCCAACATCTGCAAAGTGCAATAAAGTGAGGCACATTAAAATGAGTTGTGCCTGAAGATGCTGAATTGTATATGTTAAAAGGATAATTTTGATCTCAATGAGAAACAATTAAATAATGAAAATATAAATGATGAATAAACTTAAAAACATCCAATGTTTCTAGCAAAAGATAATTGCACTGGAAGATAATTTTAAAAATAAAAATAAAAGCTGACAAGAATATTGATCTCATATACTGCTGTGAGAACTGTAAACTGAGTTATCCTTTCTCAAAAATAATTTGGTGATAGTATCAAGATGCTTAAATGATGATTCGGTTTCATTTTGTCATCCCAATTCTAGGAATCTGCATTCCATATTTGGCAGAACCACCTTTTCCCTCTGAGGTGGGTAGAAATAATGAGTCTCATCCTTACCCTGGGTCCAATTTGGACTCTACTATTATAGTCAGCATTATTTCTGTTTTCTTACTTCCTCTACTCTACTCCATGGCCACTGGACAGAAATGTGAGAGGTTCTATCTATGTTTTGTTTTTATCTCATTCTTTGTAAATTGTCATTGTATGTGTATTATTACTAATGTACATGGAAGTACTACAACATGTAAATATCTACAAATCAATGCTAAATGTATATTGGAAGTGCAGGCTTATCCAATTGTACTGAAGGGGTATACTATCTAAAAATATTGGAGATCGGCTCAATTTCCCACAACATGTTGTCTCTACACAGGCTAAAATGGCTACTTTACTACTTCTAGAACACCATTTACATCTTTTCATTTCTGAGCTTGGTTTACAACCAGTCTGTTTGTTAGATGATAAGCTAACATGTAACAATCAGGCAGTCACTCTTCCCACTTTTAAAATTGTAACTTCTGTATGTACCACCAACCCTTAACCCCCACCAAAATGTAAGCTTCTTAAAAGAAGGATCTGTACTTGGTCCATCATTGTCCCTATACCCAAATCCAACATCACCCACACAAATGGGTTTTCCATAGTAATTTGTACATATCAGGTCCTAAATAAATGTTAGCTGAATGAATACACTATCACAAAGATTGTCACTGGGAGGTAGGAGGGTGCAGTAGAGAGCATAGACAAAGATACTGGCTTGGTCACTCACAAACTGGATAACCCTGAGCCTCAGATTCTTCTGTTATGAAACGGCGGTAGTAAGAGTGTCTTTCTCAAGGAGTGTTGTAAAGATTAAATTAGTTAACAAATGGAAAGCACTGAGAACATAATAAGCACTTCATAGCTGTTAGTATTATGGTCTCCCCAAGACTTAAACACTGTAATGTTTGCAAAGCATCTAGTACACGCTGAGTGAATGAGTAACTAAATCTGTTCTACCAGTCATGTTGATATTAATAATTCATAAAGACTTTCTTTCTCCTTCCCTCAAATGTATCACCTTCTATGTACAGAAAACATTCTTAAAGTTGCTGTGGAGCTATTCAGTTGGACTGATTAGCTGTGTTCTCTTCCATGCCTTGTGAATTAACCTCCTTAAAAAGAATAGCTATGTTTCATTTGTTGAAAATAGTACCACTGGTGCTGCTGATGTACTTGTTCCTGTTTTGTGTGTTAATGTGATAAGCTCCTCTATAGTCCCCCACCAAAAAAAAATGTATCATGACTCTGTTGGATAAAACTCTCCTTTTATTGAATTTTTAATAGCATCTTCTTTTGCAGTTTTACACACATATAGTTATTTATAAACGTTGAACTAGCACTAGTTTTTCTGTCCAATAAAATTAAAATTATACGAGAAATATTATCTTAACTCAAAAGATTAATCTAGTAGCATCATCTAATGCAGACAATGTCCAAATTAGCAATAAATGTAAATGGAGCAATTAGCATTTACTGTGCACTATTTTTTTTTCTCGTCAATGGGCAAAATCAGGGACCTCTGGATTACAATTTACAGTGTAGTATAATATTTCTTTGAAGTTCTCATATTCCTACAAGAGGTATAACACTAAATTCCTCAAGGCATCATGACACTTTGGTATGAGTATGTGGAAGAGACAGTAGAGTAAAAGAGGGGACAGATTAGACAATTTCTCCCATCTTATGAACATTTGAAAGAGTTTTCCTTTGCTATTTGGAGTTTCAATCTGATTGAAAAAAGACAGATTATCTGTTAAAACAATTCATCAATCATATTGTGTTGACATAGTTCTGAAACCTTAGAAAAAATTAACTCTTGCAGATAACATGGTTGTCTATGTAGAAAATTCCAAATAATCAACAACAGACTTCTGGAACAAACAAGTGATTATAGTAAGTTTGCAGGACACAGGTTAATATACAAAAATCAATTGCTTTCCTATATGCCAGCAATAAACAACTAAAATTTGAAATTAGAAACACACAATTTACAATAGCACTAAAATATGAAATACTTAGGTATAAGTGTAACAAGATATTTACAGTATTTATATGATGCAAAGCACAAAGCTCTGATGAAAGTTTGCATTTTCAATCACATCTATCACATCTTCTTTTGCAGAGTTTTACACACATATAATTATTTAGAAATGTTGCCAAATTAATACTCATTGGTTCTCTGTCTAGATAATATAATTAAATGATGAAAAAAATTTTAAAAAAGATAGTTCATAGTAATGGATAAAAAGACTCAATATTGTTAATATGTCCATTAAGATGTGAGTTCAGATACTGCAGCAAAGCAGATATACAAATGGCAAGAAGTATCTGAAAAGATGGTCAACATCATATGTCATTATGTAATGGAAAATTAAAACAACACTGAGGTATGACTACAAACCTATTAAAGTATGGTCAAAATCTGAAACATTGATAATACCAAAGGCTGGCAAGGATGGAAGGCATTAGGATCTCATTCATTTTTGGTAAGAATGCAAAATGGTACAGCCACTTTGGAAGAAAGTTTGGCAGTTTTGTACAAAGCTAAACACAGTCTTACCATATGATCCAGCAGTCATACTTGTAGCTATTTACTTGAGTTGAAAACTTATGTCCACACAAAATCCTGCATGTACATGTTTACAGAAGCTTTATTCATAATTTCTAAATATTGGAAGCAACTGAGACATATTTTTCAATCATTGAAGAAATAAACTAATTGTGGTATATGCATTTAAATAGGCTGTTATCCAACAATAAGAAAAAATGAACTATGACGGTGCAAAAAAAAAAAAAAAAAAACATAGGGGAAGCTGTGATTCACATTGCTAAGTGAAAGAATCCAGTCTAAAGAGGCTGCATACAGACTGCATGATTCCAACTGTGTGACATTCTAAAGAGGGAAAAACTATAGAGAAATAAACAAATCAGTGGTTACTAGGAGTTCAGGGGAAGAAAGGGAAGGATGAGTCAGTTGATAGAGGATTTGAATAATACCTTATGATTTGTATGATATGTAATCATGGATACGTGATGTTATACATTTCTCAAAACCCAAAAATGTGTAAAACATAAGGAATGAACCCTAATGTTCACTATGCACTTCAATAATAATGTGTCAGTGCTGGCTCATCAATTGTAATAAATGTACCATACTGATGTAAGATGATAAGGGAAACAGTGCAGAGAAAGGGAAAGTATATGGGAATTTTCTACTTTCTGTTCAAATTTTCTAGAAACCTAAAATGGCTCTAAGGTATAAAATCTATTAATTAGTAAAGCTTTACCCACCATGAATAGAACATTTAACTCACGGCAAAGTATAGATAACACATAGATGTAAAATACACACATATAAATAACCATGCATATACATACACACATTCAGATAAAATATGCATCTATTCACCATAAGTTTTAAATATTTACTCTGTTATTTTCCCTCTCTTAATGTAATGCTTCTACAGGGACTAACATGGTAAATGGGAGGTGAGTAAATGCAGGCAGTGATACTGAATTATGCTTAGGAGAAATTTAGTAGTGAAGGGAAATAGGACTGAAATGAGTAGTTGTGAGAATCTTAAGAGTTTAGGAAAGAATTATTTTTAAGCTACATAATTATGTCAACTATAAAAATATATGGTTAGTAGCTCATTGAAATTTATTCTATAGTTATTTCACTTTCTTGTCAAGAAAGATGAATACTTGATTATAAAACTGCATACCAAAATAGTTCTTATTTGCCCAATGCATGAAAAGGTGAGAAAAACAAAATAGGCACATACCAATAATTGATCGATGCTGATCATTAGAACACTCTCATATTGTTTGCCATCTTTACCTTCAATATCACAATCAGATGATGCTACTGGCAACAGAACAAGGATCAGGGGAGGAAGTCCAAAGATATACCTAAAAGAAACTAAATTCAACAGTAAATAAGAATTTGCTAAATGTTATATCATACTGCATTTGATTGTGGGGTTTCATGGATGGGACCACTTATTTCTAATACTTTAAAAATACATCTCAGTTTAGAGATAATACAGGAAGAGCCCCAAAAGTTGAACTTATGTAACAACCAAAGTGGAACAGCATTTTGGAGTGTAGCGTCCTTTCACTTTTTTATTTTGCAATTACTCATTAGAAAAATGCAAAGCAAGTGTGACGAAATCAGAGATTGCTTTTGAAAAACACTCCAAGATGTTATTCAATTTGGATTTATGTTAAACATCCCTGTAAGGAAAGGAATCTACAGGTACAGAGGTGCACTATAGTTTGAAGAGTTATTGTTGGAATTTTATGATGTACTGCAAGTAATTGTATATTTTTGTAAGACTTGATTGTCGTCTGTATGTCTATTTGCTTCTTGGAGGCAGCACTATGGGAGGTTAATCTCCCTGGGATTGTACTATAAATGTACTCTTTCTTTATAATAATGAACCCTGAAGGGTTTACAATCCCAAAACTCTTACAAAGGTTATATTTGTATTTTGGGACTCCTTTCCTATTCTTTCACTATCTTCTGTCTGAGTGGCCAGAGACTCAGATTCTTTTCAAACACAGTGCTGTCCAGCTTCTTGCCATGTTAGAAAAACTCAGTCAATAAACTCATATCCTGGTAACCAATGATTTCTATCTGTTTTTAATAACTCTTCCCAGTTAGGAGCAATTGTCTAATCAAAAGGACTGAAAAAATAAATGTTATTATTTCAGGCAGAAAGATGGAAAGCCAGTGATTCCCACAAACATTAAAATCTGGTCATTCAGGAATCTATTTCTTCATAAACCTGCCATAGTGTCTTGTTTGTATCTTTTTGTAAATTCTGAGGTATGTTGACAATATATTTTCTGTGAATTTCTCAAATGAACTTTAATTGTACTTGAATACAAGCCATTTCGCTTGTGCGCCTTCTCTGATTAAGACTACAAAAAATACTCCTTGAGTCCCAATGAACTAATATTCTGACAACAGCCTGAAGACTGTTAAGGGTAGTTTAAGGTTTCCAGTAATATTGTTATCTATTATATGGTGATCTGTCATGTAAAAAATCAATAGCACTCCCAGATAAATCAAGTGACCCATATTGGTACAAATAGAGAAAATTGCCTGAGTAGCAGTTATGAAAACAAACATAAATCTAACTTCTCATTTGCATTTGTAACAACATCATAAGAGAAATAAAAATCTAAGATTTTTATTTATATAAATCTATTCATAACTCTGCCACTAAGTGCCTATATGCATGATGAGCATGAATTAACTTAGGAGACAAGTAATGATGATGACACTAGTTACCTTTAATTAGTACCTACCATGTGCCAGCAATTTCATATATAAAATCTCTCTCTTTCTCTCTCTCTCTCTATATATATATGTGTATATGTGTGTGTGTGTGTGTGTGTGTGTGTGTATGCGCGTGTGTGTAATTTATAAATATCAAAAAAGTCCTACAAGTTAGTCTTTCTGTAACACATACATAGTAGGTACCAGGTCTGGATGCTAACCTGAATTTGTTGCTTTACCAGGATTTGATTAGAAATGGCCGTAATTATTGATAATATGTAATTACGTTTGTCCTCTGAATGAAGTTTTGCCTCTCTCTTCTACTACTGTTCCTTCATCCTAAAGATTCTCATTGATCAATTGCTAATTAAAAAAATTGGTAATTAAACAAGTGTACACTCATAGATTTAAGGAGTACCAGAGTATATTACTAATAATACATATTTAATATACTGTACAGTGGTGAAGTCTGGGCTTTTAGTGTACCTACCACTTGAATAGTTAACATTGTACCAATAGGCAATTTTTCAATCCTTATGCTTCTCCTATTCTCCCACCTTTAAGAGTCTCCAGTGTGTATTATTCCACTCTGTATATCCATCTGTACTACTGTTTAGTTCCCAGTTATTAGTAAGAACTTGCAGTATTTGACTTTCTGAGTCAATCTACTTAGATAATGTCTCCAGTTTCATCCATTTTGCTGCAAAAGACATGATTTAACTCTTTCTTATGGCTGAGTAGTATTCCATGGTATACATATACCACATTTTCTTTTTTCCCTCCCCTCTCTTTTTGAGACAGGGTCTCATTCTGCTTCCCAGGCTGGAGTACAGGGGCATGATCATAGCTCACTGAAGCCTCAAACTCCTGGGCTCAAGTGACCCTCCTGCCTCAGCATCCTGAGTAGCTAGGAATACAGTTGTGAACCACCATGCCCAGCTAATTTTTAAAAATTTGTTTTTAGAGGAAGGGTCCCACTCTTTTGCGTGGGCTGGTCTTGAACTCCTGGGCTCAAGCAATCCTCCTGCCTCAGCCTCCAAGTGTCAGAGTGACAAGCATAAGCCACCACACCCAGCCATACCACATTTTCTTTATTCAGTCCTCTGTTGATGAACATTTGGATGATCAACTGCTAGTTATTTACCAGATTCTGACCTTGTAATCACATTTGTATGGATTGTATGGAATCATACTTTTTATTTTTTCTGTCATCTTAAGGTGTCCAAAAGGTATACTTGGGGAAGAATAGATGATAGGGAAAAAATTATATAACATATAACTTGAAATGAGCTTAAAGGAGAATATAATAAAATAATTAAATGCGAGAGTGAAAGAGATACTTTTACCATTATCATATATGTTATTTCAAAGATCCACCTTCTGTTTTAATACATGTAGTTATTTTACTTTCTATGAGTACTAGCTGTCTTTTTCACTCCAATTTTCAGTAATTAAGTGCTTGCTCCCCAAATTCATATCAACCTATTTATTCACTGGGTGGCATTTTCTCCATTTTTTTTTCCAGTGAAAGTTTGGTGTAAAATTCAGTCTTTTTGTGTATTACATGTGCTTTCTCAATTTTAAAACATAATTTGCCTTGTCTGTAGAGAGTGTTTTATGTTGCCATTGCTGTCATTGGATAATTAGCCCCAGACACTCTATGACAATGCAAAGCACAGAGGTTTTGGAATATAGACACTTGAGACTTTTGTCTTGTTATGACAATGGTTTGTGTGACTGTGTAAGTGACAGAGCATCTCTTAAGCTCCTCTTTCCTGATTTCCAAAATGAAAACTTTAGAGTAAATGATCTTTTTCTTCTTGCAGATACCTTATTCTAAGAATCTACCTGGCTATTCAAATGCAGAAACCCTTTAGATCTGAAATTGCCTCAGAGACAATGCTGCAAACATACCCAGGGCCTTGGACCTACATCTCATAGATTCCCAGCTCTCTCATTAATGATGTGTAGCTTGGTAGTTTGGTCTGTAATGGAAGACCTTTCTCCTATATCACATAGGGAGTAACATATTAAGATTGGCTGGTTTGAGAGTGCTTTTGACATTGTTGTCACACCAACTCCCCAACAGCCTTAACTTTTCATTAGATTACAGAAAAGATAAACAATATGGAATATGCAAGGCAAGCATGGGCTTGTGGGATTGCCCTTATATCTTCTGAAGGGATTGAAACTGGAAATTTGTTTTCAGTAGAGAATTTGGTTAAACCAGAATGAGGTCTATCTAAAAATTCTTGTTGATTTTTAATGTAAGCCAAATAATACATTCAATACTCAGCTACTTAAGTTAGAGGAGTCAAAGTGAAGATCGTTTTCATCCATCAACTCCATCTTTATCAGTCTTTAAAACCAGTGTTTACTGAATGTCTATTGCATAGACTTATTTTCACTAATAATTTAATTCCATAACCACTTCATGAGGAAGTAGTTAAGTACTACAAGTTATTCCCAATTATAGATGCAGACTGTGGGGTACCAAGACATTTATATAGGCAAATTCCTTTTGTTTTGTTTTTTTTTTGCTTTGCTTTTTTTTTTTTTTTTTTTTGAGATGGAGTCTCACTCTGACACCCAGGCTGGAGTGCAGTGGTGTGATCTCAGCTCACTGCAGCCTCAGCCTCTAAGGTTCAAGCAATTCTCCTGCCTCAGCCTCCCTGAGTAGCTGGGATTATAGGCAGCCACCACAATGCCCAGCTATTTTTTTTTTTTTTTTATGGAGTCTAGCTTTGTTGCCAGGCTGGAGTGCAGTAGCACGATCTAGGCTCACTGCAACCTCTGCCTCCCTGGTTCGAGTGATTCTGCTGCCTCAGCCTCCTAAGTGGCTGGGATTACAGGCATGCGCCACCATGCTGGGCTAATTTTTTTGTTTTTTTTTTTTGTAGAGATGGGGTTTCACCATCTTGGCCAGGCTGTTCTTGAACTCTGGACCTCATGATCCACCTGCCTTGGCCTCCCAAAGTGCTGGGATTATAGGTGCCCACCACCACACCCGGCTAATTATTTTATATTTTTAGTAGAGACAGTGTTTCATCATGTTGGCCAGACTGGTCTCAAACACCTGACCTGAGGTGATCCACCTGCCTTGGCCTCCCCAAGTGCTGGGATTATAGGCTTGAGCCACCATGCTTGGCCAGAAAATTCCTAAATATAATATAGATATGGGATTCAAATCCAAATTTATCAGGTTGAAGAGTCTAGAACCTCAGCTTTTAGACACTAAACTACACTGCTTCCACAAAAAAATAACCATATATGTATAGTCAAGGGGAATGAAGAAAAATCCATCTTCCTCTGCATGAACCTCACTAAGGTACTGCCTGGCCAAGCTGTGAAACTGCATCATGTGCTCCTATTTCATAAAAAGACACTAAATATTTCTTCTTCTTATAGTAGGTTATGTGTCAGGGTTAAAACAAACAAAAAAAGCCACAAACATGAGTGTGAACATGACATGTAAATTTGTTCTATGAAATGGCCTTTTCCATTTTTAAAAAAATATTCAAACACTGATTTGGTGCAGCTTGTAATTCTCCTTTATACCTGCTCAGGCTTTCTAATATTAGTTCTCTATTATTACTTTTTGAGACAGGGCATCACTCTGTTGCCTAGGCTGAAGTATAGTGGTAAGATCATGGCTCATGGCAGCCTTGACCTCTAGGTTCAAGCAATCTTCTTGTCTCAGCCTCCTGATCATAGTCTGTTTTTATTGCTATTCAACTTTTTGGTCCTAAAATATGATGAAATTACCCAAACCAGATAAGACAGTTGGAGACCACATAGAAGGTCCTCAACTACTTCAACTCTCAAAAGAAATGGCAAAGAAAAAAGAATAAAGAGTAACCTTATGTGCACTCTTGATGGAATAAGCTTCTGGTGAAATCTCTTGAAATTTCAGGAAGCCATGCATTATAATCATTATTATTAGAATTCTAATATTTTGTCTGCTAATGAACACTTACAGCCCATGATTCATATAGCTGCACTTCAGAAAGTAAAGGCTCTTTCTGAAAAATGCACACACTAGCTTCCTTTTCTCAGTTTACCTTTCTACCTTAAATCAGAGATGTGGCAAGGATTAGAGCCAAGGGTGGTCCAGAAAGAAGAAACTGCAGGAGAACTATGAACATTGCAAGGAAAATAGCGTTGAGCTCAATTATTAGTTTTAAATTAAGCTCCGAGAGGACACTCCTTACAATTATTCCATAATTATGTTGGATATTCTTCCCATTCTCCCTATCTTTGTTTTGTTACTGAGTACTTTGTTTTGGTACTCCTTGGTTATGTCAATTATTGGTTCTTTACCCACGATAGTGGAAAGGAGTCTTGATCTAACGGAGTAGCCATCAAAAGAAAGAGAAGTCCGTTTCCTATTCCCGTACCCTCCCCCCAGCTGTCCTCTTGCTTGAGGAAGTACTTACTGTAAAGCATTCCAATTTTTCTAAGCAGATCTTTTCCCTTTTTAAATTCTTTTCCTCTTTTTTTATTCCGGTAAGTTTTTTTTTTTTTTTTTTTTTGGCCTTTTACATTAGCCATACATGACTGCCATCCGAATCCAACCCTCCTGAATTCTGCCCCTTTCCATTCTAAATCCGTAAACTGCACAAATAAGACATATTAGGTCTCATCACTGGTCTAGAAGTTAGAGTCATGCCTATTTAATCCTGCCTCCATCAAGAAGCTCCTGTAGGAAAAAAATATAGAAGCTGACCTTTCTCAGCGCCAGCCGCAGGACTGGTTTCCCAGCAATAGGCGCAAGGTACAACCCTTGTTGGAAACTCCCAGCCTTACTCAGGGGGAAAAACGGGGTTTTCCGGAGACCTGTTCCCCTAGGGTTTAAAAGCGCGTCCCGTGGGAGCTTCGCTTTCACTTCTCTAGGGAGTTCTGAGCTGCAAGAGCCCAGCTACTCGCGGAACCCCGGCCGCCTGCATGAGTAACTTGGGGCTGCCAGAAGCACACGAAGGGCGGACAGATGGACAGAGAGCCATTGGCTGCCTCTGAGACCGGCTACTGGCTGCCACCGCTGAGCGGCGCGGAGGCTGGAGCGTTCCGTCTCGGGACAGAAATCAGGCGTTGGGACTGCTGCTAGGGACAGCAGCAGTTTCAGGTTCGAGAGGCTATGGGCCAGGATACTCAGGCGCGCCTGGCAGCTGCCCATGGGAGAGCCAGTGCTCTCCTCAGGTGCAAAGTGCAAGGCTCGGCTATTCCCGGACGTGCCTTGGTGCAGGGGCCCCCAGTGCGTCCCAGACTGCCCCGGCGCGCCGGGCGCGCGAACTTGTGCGCAAGGGAGAAGAGCGCTTACCATGGAACATGGTCTGCGGGAGGCAGGCGTAGTCATGATGACCGCAACTGGAGCGGGAGCAAGCTCTCACCGTCCATAGTCACTCCCAGAGCCCTGGTCTTCCGCGGAGTTGCCGAGCCTGTGAGTTTGTGCTGGGCAGGGTGATCTCTGCAGCTGGTTCCTCTTACCCACGCCGCGCCTGCTGTTTCATCCATCCCAGTGGGGGCGTCACACACCACGGCCTGGCTCCGCGCTTTGCCTTTTCCATAACTTCCGTAGGACCCGCCGGCAGCGTACTTTCAGTTTCTACTTTGCGCTTGGTCTGCAGGTTCAATCTGGGATCATCAGCAGGGAACCTTCATTATCCCCTCTCTCCTGGGCACCTGCTTCCCCCGCACCTGGAGGAGAATCAGAGCAGGGAGCGAATTTCCATATCACCGCGGGAGAATCCAGCTGGCCTGAATCAAAATGATTCTGAGTAAAAGTCTTTCCAGATGACCTCTCCAAGCTTTGGCAATGCTTGGCGACTGACAGCTAGAACCATGAGTTGTTACTATGTGCACTTAAGCCACAAGTGTGCAGGACCCAAGCTGGGTTATTGGAAGCGGACAACACCAAAGAGGCGTTGCTGCGGATGTGGTGGACGATGCCAAGTCGTCTTGTAAAAAAAAGGAAGTGAAGAATGATTAAGAGGGTCACACCCTCTACCACTCCAGCCTCTCTAATCAGTCTCTTTCCGCTCTGTCTTCTGTACATGCACCTGCTCAGGTGAGACCTCAAGGAAAAATAATCCCGTGGGTCCATCTTATCTGGTAAGTGTTATATTTGGAAGATCAAACCTCAAATTAAATGCAGGACGTGGAAACTGGCAGTAATATTTAATAACTACGACTTGCACATGCACACTTATCTGAATTGGCTAATAAACTATCCATCTTGAATATGTGCCACTGAGATGTTAATTTTTTCCTGGGTCTGAAATATGTAGCTTATTTGCTACATTACTTTGATTTCTGCTGTTCTGCAGAATCACCGCTTAGACGAAGGTGGATAATGTAAACTAGTAACAACAATGATAATAATAACGACCATTTATCTAGCATTTGCTTTACGCCAGTATTGTGCTAAGCATTTTGTGTATATCATCTCATGCAAAACTTTGTGTGAGACAGACCATTTGCTTATGTGCACTTTATAGGTGTGGGGACTGAGACTTCCTTAAATAACTTGCCAAAGTTCACTTAGCTAACTGAGCTTAGACACAGATTTGCTGTGTTTGGGCTGTAGAAACTCCTGCTTGGAACTCCTGTGAATAAAGTAATAATGTGCACATTGATGCCGGGAGGGAGACGACAGCATGTGTGTGCCTTTGCCTCCGTGTGGGGACTTCAGGAAAGGTTTCTGGAGTTTGTGACTTATAAATTGAAACTTGAAGAGGAATGAACTTGGGACTGGTAAGGAGTATGCCACATTCTGTTATAGTGTGAACAAGGAAGAGGAAAAGAGGAGGGAAGGAGAAAGAAAATGAGGATGACAACAAACTAGTGAGAACAGAGTTACTCAAGCCTGAATTTTAGATCTTTGATTCCTGTTTTCGTCTTGCTTCCCACATCCAATCCATAGAGAAGTCCTCTCTGCTTCACCTTCAAAATAAACCCTAAGGTGGTCTAAGGGATCTTCTGGCTTTCATTTTTACCCGAAACCCCTTCATTCTTCTCAGAGCAGCAGGATATCTGATTCCACTTTGTGCCCCGCCCTCTGACGACTTTCCACTGGCTACCAGGCCCCCAGGGCCCTGGTGATCTGGGCCCTGCTGCCCTCTCTGACGTTTCCTGGCATCACATCACTATCCTCCAGCCACACTGGCCTTTCTCTTCCAGCCCCGCATCCACTTAGTATGGTCCCTAGTCCGTGGCTGGCATTCAATAAGTACTGCGAGTGACAGAGTAAGAGAGAACGGGTGAATGGGAATGCATGAGTGAATATGTGCGAAAGAGAAAGTGCATGGAAGAAGAAAATAGAAAAAAGAGAAAGAGAAGGGGGGAAGCAAATGGAAACAGGAGACAGAGTGGAGTGAGAAAAGCCATGTGTTTCCATTTCTCTGGAACCTAGAGTGGGAGTTGGGGAGGGGGACAGACACGACACTGGAGTGACTTTTAAAAATGAGTTCTATAATGAAACATGCCTAGCTTGGGGATTCATTTATTTATTTAAAATCCCTGACAGCAGCACTGAGGTATGTAACTGTTCATAGCCTGTACCTCCCCACCAACCCTTTTTTTTTTTTTTTTGAACTTTCCAGGAGCAAAGTAAAAGAGTAACTATCAATAACTTGCACAAAAGGAAATCCTTTCTTTTTATCACAATCACCATAAATCCGGGCAGAATAAGGGTTGTGCATACCTGAACTTTTGGGAAGCATGAGGGGAAATTATTCAGAGCTGCAGGAGAGGCAATGCAAATGTTACACTGGATTCTGCCCCCAATTATGAAGAATATCTCTGAGGAGAATATTCATAAAGCTTTGGGAATTGTTATATGAAATGGGCACATTCTAAAAACATCAAGTAATGACTTTTCTGTCTATAATATCCTTTAGAAAAAAATCCAAAATGAAGTCTTCAAATAGTTTTTGACATTTTGATAAAGTGAATATTATTTTTTATAAGGTAGATGAACAAGGATAAAATGTTTTCTAAATGTTTAAAATGTTATTGTTTTATGATTAAAGAAATGGAGTGGTTACTACTATTATGTTTGCTCATAGACTCAATGAACTGGGCAGAAAAGCCTTTAAGGGGGACAAAATAGTAGATATATTTTACGAATAATACTAAATAAATGTTAAAAGGGAAGACAACATTCTCTGAATGATGAATACAATGTAATAGAAGTACAAATAAAATTAAATGATATCAATTTAAAGAGAAAATTATTGAACATTAACCAATGTCTTTTAATGTTCTACAATTTTCAGTCAGAATAGTCAATTATTGTTAACCAGAAAATACTTTCTTGATTAATATCTGAAGTATTTTTACTCAACCTAATGTGACTACTTTTTACAGTCTGTGAACTGAATTAATATCTGAACTATTTTTACTCAACCTTATATGACTACTTTTTATAGTCTGTGATCTGAATTCTATCAATCATTCTAACTAAGGGTAGTATGAAGTTATTTTTATTTAACTTTCCAGTAATAATATTCAACATATTTCAAACACACACACAGCCGCACAGCCAACATTGTGGATATGTGATCTGTGTAGTTATGTAGTTGCACAAGGGCTTGTCCTTCATTTGATGCTCTGCTGTCACCGTATTGAAATTCTTTATTTTTAAATAAAGGGACTCTTATTTTCACTTTGCAATGGGTTTCACAAATTCTATAATTGGCCATGCACACTCACACGTGTTAAGTTACACATTGTGGACAGTACTGCATGTCTTTTAGGTGATTTCAGTTTGGTAGGAAAAACAGATGTTAAATGCTTAATTTCAAAGATAAAAATATTATTAAAAGAGAAACGCAATTTTTAAAAAAAATCAGAAGTTTAAAGTAATATAGACCCATTTTTATAGTTAAAGATCCAAATAGGTTAATTTACCTGTTCAATGAACAAACAGCTATGAGAGGATTATCTGTAATTTAATAAAATTTAAATTTTATCAAATGACTAATGAACATCTATTTACATGGTCATGGTTTTTTTAATGGCAATCTGAAATAAACCATAAATTTAACATAATGCAACATTCAAATTCCTAATACTTAACTTAGAATTTTACAGTTATAGTCATAATCAGGATATGTTTATTTTTCATATTATATTCAACTGATATTAGGCTAGTTTTGTCAGGTTTTGTTAGTTTCATAAAAGGAATTGGGAATTCTTTTGTTTTCTAAAACTTCCAACTGTTTAAACATTATGTGAACTATTTGTTTCTGGAAGACTTACTAGAGTTCAACAATAAAACTTGATTCCATGGTTGAAACCCAGGGGTAGGATAAGACTGGCAGTTTTAAGCATTACAAGTGTGAAAATGAAAAAAGGTTTATTTTGAAGGCCAAAACAAAATGGACGTGTCAGACTGTCAGAACTTTGCTGGAGATGGGTATGTTAGCATACCACTAATGGTCAGAGCCATGGAAAAGAATGCACTTACTCAACCTGCATGTTAGAAGGCAGAAGAGAGAACTAATGCTAGCAGTAATCTTGAGGCATGAGCAACCCTAAAAAGTAGTTGGCGAAAGGGGTGCCCATCAACGAAACAGACAAATACATAGTAGGCAGCAAACTGAGAAGTCAGAAGTCAGGGTTCAAGAAGGCAACAGATAATAGAATTTCAAAATAGAATAAGTAGTCAGTATTTCCAGATGTCACAAAGAGGTTGAAATGAAAAGTGTGTCTGTTGAAGATGGAGATTGGAAAGTATGTTTGTTGAATTTAGCAGAGCAGAAATTGTCCATGGTCCTCATGGCAACAGTTTGAGAAAAGCAGTATAGATGCAAGCAGTATTTTAGTTTGCAGGGGTTGAGACCAGAGAAGTAAAGAGATTACAACTTTTACAAAATGTTAGATAAGAGTAAAAGGAATAGACTCATGATTTGTAAGACATGGAAGCTTTTATTTTCAATTATGAGAAACATTTGAGCATATTTATATATTAATTGATAAAATTAGGTTCTGCAGAACAGGGAAAGAATGGAACCAAGAAACCCAAGATACTCCATTGACTTTATTTTTCTTATTCTCCCTCCATTTCTCCCTCCTCTTTAATTTCAGTTCCAAAGTTCTATAATTCTAAACAATCAGAATCTACTCTATATCTAGGGCCTAAATTTATGTTCTTAACTGAAATGTTCCCATCAGCAATCGTCTACTTCTGGATTGAGTGTTGGCTTGTCTAAGAAAGAAGTCTAATACTTCCCAAATCGCCTTTCAGAGAGGGCAGCTGTAACTTTTACAGGCATTGCATTATCCAATCCCTTCATATGCTAATGTTGCATTGTTGGCAATCAGAGGTTTCTTTTACATACAGTCTTGCATCATTTAACAGTGTATTCTGAGAAATAATAAATTAACCTTGCTTACTATAACTTTTTAACTTTATAAACCTTTAAATTTTTTTCAACTTTTGACTGGTGTCATAACATTTAGCCTAAAACACAAACACATTGTACAGCTGTTCAAAATATTTTCTTTCTTTATATCCTGATTCTATAAGATTTTTTTTTTTTTTACTTTTTAAATGTTTTTGTTAGAAACTAAGACACAAACACACACATTAGCTTAGCCCTACACGGGGTCAGAATCATCATCACTGTCTTCCATCTCCACATCTTGTCCCACTGGAAGGTCTTCAGGGACAACAGCATGCATGGAGCTGTAATTTCCTATGATAACAATGTCTTCTACTGGACTACCTCCTGAAGGAGCTGCCTTAGGCTGTTTTACAGTTAACTATTTTTTTTTAATAAGTAGAAGGATAAGGATAAGGATAATAAGTCTAAAATAATAACAAAAGTATAGTAAAAACATAAACCAATAACATAATTGTTATGTTATGTACATAACAGTATTATATGTGCTATATGTACAATATTGTATGTGCTATACTTTTTATATTATACATACAATATTATATTATATATACAATAATATTATACATGCAATATTGTATGTACTGTACAGTATTGTATGTGCTATACTTTTATAAGACTGGAAGTGCTGTAGGTTTGTTTACACCAGCATCACCACAAACATGAGTAATGAGTTGTGCTAAGTTGTTACAATGGCTACAGTGTCACTAGGTGATAGGCATTTTTCAACTCCACTGTAATCTTAGACCACCATCCTATATGCAGTTCTTTGTTATACAGTGCATGATTGTACTAGATTTTGGAGGGACTATACTTTTAACCACTGCCTTTATAGAAGACTAGTTAGAAAAGAATACACCTACAACAATCTTTTTCATGCAAACTGAAAAAAATGTAAAGATATTGTGCTTAAATCACAGGATAGATTCTCTTTATATGATCCAGTGAATACATGTCATATTGTTCTTATGAGATCTTAGAGAGAGCAGTCACTATCTTATTCAACCTGGAATTCTGTATAGTCAACAGAATACCTTTCAGTTTACAAATTCTAACCAAGTATGACTTGTGGAAAAGGGAGACATCAGACTGCATAAGTCTTGACTTGCTGTTATTACACAAAAGCAGTATCTGTGCGAACTTGTGTTAAAGTCCAGGACAAAACCAACTACTGATTAATATTGATATCTCTAAAGTTTTGATAAGGTTGTTAAAATTCTAATATTTAATATAGACTTAGACTTCTTTTCCTACTATGGAAGGCTGTCTTCTCGAAATCACTTTATTGTTAGATTAGAAATTGACCCAATCTACGTTTCCTTCAGGCAAGCCAGGTTTGGTCCAAGCCAAGTTTGTCATTGCCTTAGACTATGTTCAGACTACTAGTACATCCATTAACTCATATACAATGTAAAATGATTAGGTTTATTGCAACAGTAATGAAATATTAATCTAGAAAAATATTGTATGTCTCTGAGTTTCTAGGGTAGAAGTCATTGTTCTATGCCAATAATGTGTCAATTAACTGGCATCCTAAAAACCTGCAACTACCATTAATGTTCTCTCCAAATAATTTAATATATTTGCTGGCATTTATATATACACACTTCAATGAGAAAAGCACAAATATGGAAATTTTTAAGAAATGAAAATACTAAGCCATGGAGTTTCATTTGCCAATGATTTCTTTTTCAAACCATGGCACAGTGTGTCATATATTTCTTGAGTAACACGTTTTATTGAATGGCGGCTGTATGCTTTCATTTTTTTGTTTCTTTTTGTATGCTAACACTTCTCCCCTATGTTTTACTAAAATGTTTTTCAATTATGTATTTCTCATTTAATGTTTTTAATTTTTTACATTGACTGATAAAATTGTATGTTTTCAAGTATATATAAATTGTGAAATGAATAATCTACTAATTGTCATATGCATTATCTCACATAGTTATCATTTTTGTGATAAGAACACTTTCTTTCACTCTCATCATTTTTCAAGACTATATCATTATTAACTATGTCATCATATCGTACACTAGACATCTTGAACTTATTCCTTCTGTCTAACTGAAATGTTGTATCCTTGGACAAACATCTCCTCAATTTCCCTCATAATCACTCCAGCCCCTGGTAACCATGATTCTGCTCTTGACTTCTAGGAGATCAACTTTTTTAGATTCCACATATGAATGAATGTGATCAGTCAGTATTTGTCCTTCTGTGCCTGGCTTATTTCACTTAATATAATATCCTCCAGGATCATGAATTTTATTGCAAACCACAGAATTTCATTCTTTTTATAGCTGGATAATATTCCTTTGTGTATATACAACATATTTTCTTTATTCATTTATCCACTGATGGACATTTAGATTGATTCTACATATTGTCCATTATGAAAATGATGCTATAAAAACAGGAGAGCAGATATCTGTTTGACATAATGATTTCATTTCCTTTGGATGTATACCAAGTAGTGGGATTATTGGGTTATATGGTAGTTCCGTTTTTATTTTTTTTGAGAAACTTTCACAACATTTTTCCATAATAACTGTATTAATTTACATTCCTACCAACAGTGTGCAAGTGTTGCCTTCTCTTCACATTCTCATTGAATTTATTATTTTATGTCTTTTTATAATGACCATCCTAACAGGAGTTAGGTGATGCCTCATTATGGTTTTAGTTTGTATTGCCCTAATGATTAGTAATGTTGAACTTTTTTACATGTATATGTTGATCATTTGCATGTTTTCTTTGAGGAATGTCTATTCAGATCCTTTACCCATTTTAAAATCAAGTTATTTATTTACTGGCTATTGAGTTGTTTGAATTCCTTATATATTTTTTATATTAACCTCTTAACAGATTTATCATTTATAAATATTTTCTTCCATTTTATAGGTGTCTCCTCCCCCTGTTGATTGTTTTGTTGTTTGTATAGAAGCTTTTTAGTTTGACATAGTCCTATATTTTCAATTTTTGCTTTTGTAGCCTGTGTATTTGGAGTCATATCCAAAAGGTCATTGACCAGAGCCATGTCATGGAGTTTTTCTCCTGTTTTCTTCTGGTAGTTTCATAGTTTCAGGTCTTATATTTAAATCTTTAATCCATTTTGAGTTAATTTTGTTATATGATCTGAGATAAGAATCTAATTTCATTCTTCTGCATTTGAATATCTAGTTTTCCTGAAATCATTTATTGAAGAGATTGTGTTTTCCCTATTGTGTGTTTTTGGCTCCTTTGTCAAAAATTAGTTGGTTATAAATATGTGGATTTTTGTCTGGGCTTACTGTTTTGTTCCATTGGTATATGTTTTGTTTTTATGCCAATACCATGATGGGTTTTGGTTACTATAGCTTTGTAATATATTTTGAAGTCAGATAGTGTGATGCCTTTTGCTTTGTTCTTTTTGCTCAAGATTGCTTCTGCTCTTTGGGGTCCTTTGAGATTTCATACAAATTTTAAGATTTCTCTTTGTATTTCTGTAAAAAGTGTCATTAGTAATTTGACAAAGATTGTGTTTTATCTGTAGATTGCTTTTAGTAGTGTTGATTTTTTTTTTTTGAGACAGGAGTTTCACTCTTATTACCCAGGCTGGAGTGCAATGGCACGATCTCGGCTCACCGCAACCTCCGCCTCCTGGGTTCAGGCAATTCTCCTGCCTCAACTTCCTGAGTAGCTGGGATTACAGGCACACACCACCATGCCCAACTAATGCTTTTTGTATTTTTAGTAGAGAATGGGTTTTACCATGTTGACCAGGATGGTCTCGATCTCTTGACCTAGTGATCCACCCGCCTCAGCCTCCCAAAGTGCTGGGATTACAGGCTTGAGCCACCGCACCCGGCAGTAGTGTTGATATTTTCACTATGTTAATTCTTCCAATCCGTAAGCATTTGATATCTTCCCATCTGTTTGTTTTCCTCAATTTATTTCATCAACGTTTTACAGTTTGCAGTATATATATCTTTCACCCCCTTGATTAAATTTAATCCTGAGTATTTAATTCCTTTTGTAGCTATTGTAAATGGGATTGATTTCTTGATTTTTTTTAGATTGTTTGCTGCTAGGGTATAAAAATGATAATGATTTTTGGATCTTAATTTTGTATCCTCCAACTTTACTGAATTTCTTTATTAGTTCAAACAGATTATATGTGTATGGTTTCTGTATACAAGACCATGTCATTTGCAAACAGGGAAAATTTAACTCCTTTCTTTCCAGTTTGGATCCTTTCATTTCTTTCTTTTGCCTAATTGTTCTGGCTAGGACCTCCAGTCCTATATAAATGGATGTGCCAAGGATGCTCATCCTTGTCATGTTCTAGATTTAGAGAAAAACCTTTCAAGTTTTCCCCGTTAAGTATAATGCTAGCTGTGGTTTTGCCATATATGACCTTTACTGTATTGAGATACATTCATTTTATACCTAATTTTTTTAAATGGATGTTGCACTTTGCCACTTTTTCTGCATCTATAAATGATGGTATGGTTCTTGCCTTTAGTTCTGTTAATATGATGTACCACAGTTATTGATTTATGAATGTTGTACCATCGCTGCATCCCCAGGATGAATCCTACTAGATCTTGGTGAATGATTTTTTTAAATGTAGTATTGAATTTGGTTTGCTAGTATTTTGTTGAGGATTGCATCTATGCTCATCAGGGATATTTGCCTGTAGTTTACTTTTTTTTTTATTTTTTTATTTTTTGTAGTGTCCTTCTCTGGTTTTGGTATCAAGGTAATGCTGGCCTCATAAAATGAATTTGGAAGTACTATGTCCTCCTCAGTTATTTAGAGTAGCTTGAAAAGAATTGGTATTAGTTCTTCTTTGAATGTTTGATAGAATTAACCAATGATGCCACCTGGTCCTAGGTTTTATTTAATGTGAGGCTTCTTTATTACTGATTCAATCTCCTTACGTGTTTTTGATTTGTTAAAATTTTCTACTTCTTGGTAAATTGATAATCTTGGTAGGAGGTATGCATTGAGAAATTTATCCATTTTTTCTAGATTATCCAATTTGTTATTTTGTAATTGTTCATAACAGTCTTATATGATCCTTTGTATTTTTGTTATATTGGTTGTAATGTCTCTTGTTTTTTATTTTGGATTTTATTTTACTTTGTTTATTTATTTATTTTTATTTTACTTTAAGTTCTAGTGTACATGTGCAGATCTCGCAGGATTGTTACATAGGTATACACACACCATGGTGGTTTGCTGCCTCAATTTCCCCATCACCTACCTTAGGTATTTCTGCTAATGTTATCTCTCCTCAATCTCCCCATCCCCTGCTATCCCTCTGCTACTCCCCATCCCCCAACAGAACCCAGTGTGTGATATTGCCCTGTGTCCATGTGTTCTCATTGTTTGACACCCACTTATGAGTGAGAACATGTGATGTTTGGTTTTCTGTTCTTGTGTCAGTTTGCTGAGAATGATGGTTTCCAGCTTCATCCATGTCCTTGCAAAGGACATGAGCTCATCCTTTTTTATGGTTGCATAGTATTCCATGGAGTATATGTTTCACATTTTCTTTATTCAGCCTATCTTTGATGGGCATTTGGGTTGGTTCCAGGTCTTTGCTATTGTAAACACTGCCACAATGAACATATGTGTGCATATGTCTTTAAAATAGATTGATTTATAATCCTTTGGGTATATACCCAGTAATAGAATTGCTGGGTCAAATGGTATTTCTATTTCTAGATCCTTGAGGAATTGCCACACTATCTTCCACAGTGGTTGAACTAATTTACACTCCCACCAACAGTGTAAAAGTTTTCCTATTTCTCCATATCCTCTCCACCATTGTCTGTAGATTTTTTTAATGATCACCATTCTAAATGGCATGAGATATGACCAGTGATGATGAGCATTTTTTCGTATTGTTGGCTACATAAATGTCTTCTTTTGAAAAGTGTCTGTTCATATCTTTTGCCCACTTTTTGATAGGGTTGTTTGTTTGTTTCTTGGATATTTGTTTTCATTCTTTGTAGATTCTGGATATTACCCCTTTCTCAGCTGGGTAGCTTGCAAATTTTTTTTCCTATTCTGTTGGTTGCCAGTTCACTCTAATGATTGTTTCTTTTGCTGTGCAGAAGCTATTAAGTTTAATTAGATCCCATTTGTCTATTTTGGCGTTTGTTGCCATTGCTTTTGGTATTTTAGTCATGAAGTCCTTGCCTATGCCTAGTCCTGAATGGTATTGCCTAGGTTTTCTTTTAGGGTTTTTCTGGTATTAGGTCTTATGTTTAAGTCTTTACTACATCTGGAGTTAATTTTTGTGTAAGGTGTAAGAAAGGGGTCCAGTTTCTGTTTTCTGCACATGGCTAGCCAATTTTCCCAACAGCATTTATTAAACAGGGAATCCTTTCCCCATTGCTTGTTTTTGTTTGGTTTGTCAAAGATCAGATGGTTATAGATGTGTGGCATTACTTCCGGGAACTCTGTTCTGTTCCATTGGTCTATATCTCTGATTTGGTACCAGTACCATGATGTTTTGATTACTGTAGCCTTGTAGTATAGTTTGAACTCATGTAGCATGATGCCTCCAGCTTTTTTTTTTTTTTCCTTAGGATTGTCTTGGCTATGAGGGCTCTTTTTTGGTTCCATATGAAGTTTAAGGTGTTTTTTTTTTCCCAGTTGTGTGAAGAAGATCAATGGTATTTTGATGGGGATAGCATTGAATCTATAAATTACTTTG
Source organism: Sapajus apella (assembly GCF_009761245.1). NCBI lineage: Eukaryota > Metazoa > Chordata > Mammalia > Primates > Cebidae > Sapajus > Sapajus apella. Next base: position 20,567,213 of record NW_022436943.1, on the reverse strand, counting down.
GGCAGTATGGCCATTTTCACGATATTGATTCTTCCTAACCATGAGTATGGAATGTTTTTCCATTTGTTTCTGTCCTCTCTCATTTCCTTGAACAGTGGTTTGTAGTTCTCCTTGAAAAGGTCCTTCACATCCTTTGTTAGTTGTATTCCTAGGTATTTTATTCTCTTTACAGCAATTGTGCATGGGAGTTCACTGATGATGTGGTTCTCTGTTTGTCTGTTATTGGTGTGTAGGAATGTTTGTGATTTTTGCACATTGATTTTGTATCCTAAGACTTTGCTGAAGTTGCTTATCATCTTAAGCAGATTTTGGCCTGAGACAGTGGGGTCTTCTAAATATACAATCATGTCATCTCCAAATAGAGACAATTTGATTTCCTCTTTTTCCAATTGAATACCCTTTATTTCTTTCTCTTGCCTGATTGTTCTGGCTAGAACTTCCAATACTATGTTGAATAGGAATGGTGAGAGAGGACACCCTTGTCTAGTGCCAGTTTTCAAAGGGAATGCTTCCAGTTTTTGCCCATTCAGTATGAGATTGGCTGTGGGTTTGTCATAAATAGCTTTTATTAAGAGTTTTAGCATAAATGGCTGTTGAATTTTGTCAAAGGCCTTCTCTGTATCTATTGAGATAATCATGTGGTTTTTGTCTTTGGTTCTGTTTATGTGATGGATTACGTTTACAGATTTGCGTATGTTGAACCAGCCTTGTATCCCCAGGATGAAGTCTACTTGATTGTGATGGATAAGCTTTTTGATGTGCTGTTGCATTCATTTGCCATATTTTATTGAAGAGTTTTGCATTGATATTCCTCATGAATATTGGCCAGAAATTTTCTTTTTTAGTTGTATCTCTGCCAGGGTTTGGTATCAGGATGATGTTGGTCTGACAAAATGAGTTAGGGAGGATTCTCTTTTTTTTGTATTGTTTGGATTAATTCCAGAAGAAATGGTACCAGCTCCTCTTTGTATATCTGGTAGAATTTGGCTGTGAATGCATCTAGACCTGGACTTTTTTTTATTGGTAGGCTATTAATTACTGCCTCAACTTCAGACCTTGTTATTGGTCTATTCAGGGTTTCAACTTCTTCCTGGTTTTGTCTTGGGAGAATGTAAGTGTCCATGAATTTATTCATTTCTTCTAAATTTACTGGTATGTGTGCATAAAGTTTGTAGTAATCTCTGATGGAAGTTTGTATTTCTGTGGAGTCTGTGGTGATATCCCCTTTATCATTTTTTATTATGTCTATTCAATTCTTCTCTCTTTTCTTTTTTATTAGTTTGATTAGTGTTCTATCTATTTTTTGGTAAGGTTTTAGCCGTATTGAAACTTCCTATATATTGTTTGTTTATTTTCTTCTGCTGCTTCCAATATTCTCTCTTTGTCCTTGATTATTCATAGTTTTGCCATATATGTTGGAGTAGTCTTATTTGAATTAAATCTGTTTGGAAACCTTTGATCTTGCCATGCCTGGATATTTACAACTACGTTCAGGTCTAGAAAGTTTTCTGCTACTATTACTTTAAGTAAGATTTCTGCTTCTTTATTTTTTTCTTTTCTCTCTTGAAGTCTAATGCCTTGAACATTTAATGTTCTTTTGAGACTATTTCATAAATGCTGTAATATTTATTTTTTTTTCTCTGATGGTGTATTGTCAAATAACCTAACTGAATTCAAAGATTCTTTTCCCTACCTGATCAGTTCTGCTATTCATGCCCTCAATTGCATTTTAAAATTTCTTTTATTGTATTTTCAACTCCAGAATTTCTGTCTGTTTTTTTTTATTACTTCAATTTTTCTACCAAATTTTTCATTTTGGTCACATTGTTTTTCTCATTTTATTGAATTGTGTTTCTGAATTTTCCTAAAGTACTCTAAGCGTCGGTAAAAATACTTATTTTTGAATTATTTGTTTAGTCGTTCACACATGTCCATTTATTTAGCATCTAATACTGGCACCTTATTTTGTCTCTTTAGTGATATATTTCCCTGATTGTCTGTGATCCTTCTGGTTGTGTATTTAAAGTAGGTACTCATTTTATTCTTTATAGATTGTGTTCTTTTTTTTTCTTGGAAAACTCAGTGATAAGCATAGCACACTGAAGTATGCAAGAATTTGGGGAAATTGTGACTTACTTGCTGCCTCCAAATGCTTGAGGCCCACTGTGGTTGGTGCAGCACTGGGATGGACTAGGAACCAGGGGCAGATGAAGCCAGTGCAGTGGTAAAGTGCACCAGGATTTTAATGCAGCTGTGGCTGACATGGCACTGCCAGAAACCTGAAGCCTGCTATGACAGACACAGTGCTAGAATGAGCTGGAAGACCAGGGCCACTGAGGCCTGTCTTCTACTGAGGGCTGTCTGGAGCCTTGGTCTGCTGACATCAGCCAGTGGTGTAGGCTAGGGATTGAATTTGTCACATAAGACTGAACCCTGAGGCTGTGTGGTCCTGCTGGTTATGAGGGCAGGCAGGCCTATAAGTTAATTTCAGGGGTGCAATCTGGTATATGGGACCATGGGGTTCTCCCAAGTACTGGTTTTACAGTGGTGAGCCCTGTGTTGGGGTCTAAGGCAGAGTCCTGTGCTTACTTCCTTCTATTTACTCCAAGTGTACAATATCTCTCTACATGCTGTGCTGCCTGGGTTTGGGGAAGGGATGATGCAAACAATCCAAAACTGTCCTTCCTACCCTCTTCAATGCATCTTTTCTCATTATTGCACTACAGTGAGAACTATGATCTCTCACCTTGCTTCTCTAGCTCTTATGAAAGTATGTGAAGAGTTATTCAAATCGATGTGTCTGCAGAGGGATTATCACTGGAGAGTTCTACCCTGCAATTTTGTTCCCTACCTGGATACATTATGAATAACTATAAAGCTATCATTTAAATGAAAAATCAGCAGAAGAATGTAATTGTGGAGGCTAAGAAGTTCCACAATAGGACATTTATTGGCAACCTGGAGAGCCAGGAAAGCCAGTAGTATGGCTTAGTTTAAATCTGAAAGCCTCACAAGCAGGGAAGCTAATGGTGTATACCTATCAGTACAAGGCCTAAAGCCTAAGAACCTTGGGGCCACTGGTCCTGGACTCTCAGTCTCAGAGTCCAAAGTCTGATAAATCTGGAATTCTCATTTCCAAGGGAAGGAAAATAAGTGTTTCCCAGTTACAGAAGTGAGAAAGAGATAATTTGTCTTCCCTCTATTTTTGGTAACCAAATAGTGTTGTTGTTGTTGTTGTTTTCCTGATCTTCCTTGGGAATGCATTGCTTTCATCAGTATAATGTAAATTTTTATATTTTTTGTTATTTTCCTCATTTCAAAATGATATTTTGAATTATTTTCATTCTCTGAGAGCTTTATATTTTTATATAAATTAGTAAAGTATGATCACTTTGATTCTATTTGTAAACAAATAGAAGCTTTTATAACCTTTCTATTTTAAAATAAACTTTATAAAATAGGGCTCTTTTTTTGGAAAGGGAGTTTCACTCTTTTTGGCTAGGCTGGAGTGCAGTGGTACGATGTTGGCTTACTGCAACCTCCACCTCCTGGGTTCATGTGATTTTCCTGCCTCAGCCCCTAAGTAGCTGGGATTACAGGCACATGCCACCACCCCCGGCTAATTTATTATTATTATTATTATTATTATTTTTGTATTTTTAGCAGAGATGGGGTTTTGTCTTGTTGGCCAGGCTCGTCTCAAACTCCTGGCCTCAGGTGATCCTTTCACCTCAGCCTGGAATTAGAGGTGTGAGCCACTGCACCTGGCTGAAATTAGGGCTATTTACCAAACACAAATATGTCTGTCTATATTAAGCTATTTGAATTTTATTTTTAAGTTTTTCAATACATGTAGTTTTCCCTTTATTTGTATGGTCCTACAATAAGTCCTAACTGAAAAACAAGGCAAAAACAAAAATATCGTACGTTCAGGTGTTTCGATCATTTAAGAATGAGCCAATGGTTGAGACAAGAGGTTTTTGCAGTCATTCTCCAATATTTACCAGATTTAAATCAGTGATTTTAAAATAAAATCCAAAACCAACCAAATCCCCAAACATAAAACAATAAAATGAAAGACTTCCAACAGCCCATGGGTCAGTATTACAAGGTAAAAAAGAAAAAAAAAAATCAAGGAAAACTCCAGAGGTTAAATCTAGAAAACATCAGGAGATACCAAGCAGGTCAAATTTATAGTTTTTTGCTTGTTGTTGTTTTAATCTCGACTAAAACTACTGTCTTCTTTATGACTATTTTTTTTTCTGAGTCTTTTTAGGTGCTTAATACCCTTAATAAATATTTGTTTTCTTGGCCTGAATTTGAATTCATACAACCTTCTTTTCTTCATCCTGTAACATATTTAATGAATATTAAACTGCAAAAGGAAATAATTGAACTCTATGACAAACCTGTTCCTAGAAGGAGACTTCTTTGGAAGGTCTCTTTCAGTATTTTCCCATTGTTTTGGTGCAGCTACTTCAATATGCTGTATCAGGAAATGGGATTAACTGGAATTTTGATTATCATGATAGTAAGTATTGGTTCAAACAGTGTGTGTTTCCCAAACATTTTATTGAAAAGACAATGAGTTTCTTCCTGTGAAAAATCACTACCAAAGTTTTTGCATAGCTATTTTTTCTAACAGTTCACATTTTTCATTACTAGAATTAAAAGCCAGGCTGGATGCAGTGGCTCACGCCTGTAATCCCAGAATTTTAGGAGGCTGAGGTGGATGGATCACAAGGTCAGGAGTTCAAGGCCAGCCTGGCCAACCTGGTGAAACCCAGTCTCTACTAAAAATACAAAAATTAGCCAGCATGGTGGTACATACCTGTAATCCCAACTACTTGGCAGGCTAAGGTAGGAAAATTGCTTGCACCCAGGAGGCAGAGATTGCAGTGAGCTGAGATTGCACCACTGCATTCCTGCCTGGGCAACAAAGCACGACTCCTCCAAAAAAAAAAAGTGGTCGAAGGGAGGACTGAAATAAAGGCCAAATGGCAAAGACACATAATGGTAATCAGGTTTACTACTTACTGTCTTATCACATTTCTTGAATAGTTTTTATCTCCTTACTACTATAAATGTACTATATGTACTCTATGAAGAATCAAACTAAATTTTATAAGGATTGCTTCTATTGTCCTGCACTTCATCGATCAGACTCATTCTTCTTTCTGGAAATAGTGAAGTTCACCTTATAAATGTGCTCAAGTCTCTCCAATCCTCTTTTAATCCAACAAACAGCTATCAAGTAATTTTATGTGCCATACACTGTTGTAGGTACTCAAGGTATATCAGTGTCCAAAAGAAAAAAACAATTTCTTTGAAATTGAGTTTACATATTAGTGAAAGAGCTAGGCAGCATATAATAAAGAATATAAATTATCTAAAATTCTAGATAGTTATTAAGTTCTATGGGGAAAAATGTAGAATCAGGGTAGGGAATTTGTGTGGGGGATGTGGAGGAAGAGCGTTATGATTTTAAATAGGCCTTAGTGGGAAAGTGACATTTGAGCAAAGACATGAGTAATGTGAGTGAGTGAGTCATGTGGATGTGAAGAAGTTATCTTCTACAGAAAGCAAAGTCAGCACTAGAGCCCTAGGGCAAGTGAATGCCTGGAAACTTTGAGCTGTCTGCTCTCAATTACTTTCCTTTCTCTTTCTGTTCTTATATACTGGTCTCATTCTGTGTAGCTGACACTTACTGTTTCTGCTCCTATTATTCTCCATTCCACTACATCCTGCTTCTGTCTACCATGTCAGAAATCACCAACAAACTAGTTGGCTAGCTATTTTTGATGTTACTACTTAAATAGCCATTTAAACATTATAAAAAAGAACAAGCAAAATATAAATGTTTAATAAAAGAAATTATAATTTTAAAAATAAAGCTTCATATAATTAGTGACAATCATGCTGTTGATACATGACTACATAATTGCCCTCTGCACACATAAATGTTTATGTGCAGTGTGATACCACATGACAGTGTTTCAATGAATGACCACATATATGACAGTGGTCCCATAAGATTATAACACTGTATTTTTACTGTACCTTTTATGTTTATGTATGTTTAGATACACAAATACTTATCATTGTGTTACAACTGCTTACAGTATTTAGTACAGCAACATGCTATACCTCTAGGTTCATGCAAGGACACTCTGTGATTGCACAATGACAAAATTGTCTAATGATGCATTTCTTAGAACAAATAGCTGTCATTTAGTGATGTATGACTGTACATATATATTTTCAATCCAAAAGAGATGATATTATACATATTGTTTTGCAACATGGTTTGTTTTCCATCAATGATCTCCAATTTATATGTCAATAAGTTCTTTATCTAATGTCTGAATGGTTAAATTTCTAAAATTGCTCCCAAATGTTAATTGTATTGGAGTTCTTTTTGTTTTGTTTTGTTTTGTTTTGTTTTGTTGTTTTTTAGTGGATTATTGTATTGGCAACTACCATTTGGGCACTAGAAGTGTTAAACATTTCTGGACCAATTCTGTGGTTATAACTAGAAAAGTTATCAGTTTGTATTCACATTTCCAATCATATTTTAATTGATAGTTTAGTTTTTTTACTTCATTTAAAATAATAACTTTGCTCTTTTCACTTTCATTTAAAATATTAATTTAATTACTTATTAATAATAGGTACTTATAAAGTTCTTATAAAATATCAATATTGATATTACACCAAACAATATAACTTATAAAGGAAGTTTAAGTTGTCTTCATAGGTATTTCTGTTCCTTGAATGCATCTGATATGGTTTGGCTGTGTCCTCACCCAAATCTCATCCTGAATTTTAATTCCCATAATCTCCACATATCATTAGAGGGAACAGGTGGAAATAATTGAATCATGGGTGCAGTTTCCCTCATACCGCCTTGTGATAGTGAGTTCTCACAAGATTTGATGGGCTTATAAGGGGCTTCCCCCTTTGCTGGGCACTCATTCTTCTCCTTCCTGCTGCCATGTGAAGAATAATGTGTTTGCTTTCCCTTCTGGCATGATGTAAGTTTCCTGAGGCCTCTCCAACCACACTGAACTCTGAGTAAATTAAATATCTTTCCTTTATAAATTACCTCTGTACTTTTAGCCTAGAGTTACCTTTCCCACTCCATGCTTGAAGTTAACTAAGGTTTTATTTCCTCAGGGATGTTTTGTTTTAAGTTACTTGTATGGATTAGGTCTTTATTCTCTCATATACCTATTGGAGATAGTGCAGTTGTTTTGACAATTGTATGCCCACAGTGGATCTTTGAAAGCACAGACTTCTCTTTTGTTTGTGGTATCTTTTGAATCTAGCACAATACCTATCTTGCTTCAGGTGTCTAAGGTAAGTTTGTTGAACAAATGGGTGGCTACTTCTACTGTTACATGTCAAACTATATAATAAATATAGTTTGACTTTCACAGTGTCCTGAGGCAGATACCTATCTCGTTTGTGGTTCTATTCTCAATTTAATACAGTCCCTGGATATCATGGTTACTCAGTAAAGGTATAATCAATATCACATTTAAATGTATTAATTCATTCTGTTATCATCGGCTGGCAACTGGGATATAGATTAAAGTACCATACTACTAAGAAATTCTAGATGTAGACTGACTCTCCTTTTGGACATATTAAATTTAGTCATATATTTAAACAACGAACCCAACATTATGATTCCATCATGCATATCTGATATCAACAGTGGTATCTAGTGTATATGGCTATGCTCAAAAGGCAGCTCTAAGTATAAGAAATAATTCCTATCTTGGGATATTTAATATTCAGAAATCTCATACAATCTAGGTAGGATAATATTATTAATGCAAAACAAGACTTTATTTTAAAAAATGGTCTCCAGATGGATTTAATGTCAGCCTAATGTGTGTGTGTGTGTGTGTGTGTGTGTGTGTGTGTGTGTGTGTTTTGTATTATAGTGAGAAATAGAAATAATAAAATAGGACTGTAAAGAGGAAGAAAATTCAGCTAAGTATGAACTAGCTTCTATTGTTTAACATTTATTTAAACATTTCCATTTAAATAACATGATTAAATTGGAAAAGTTTTTATTTTAATTATTAGATCAGCTTTAGATTTTAATCTCTTCCTATTCCTTCTCAAAAACAAATGAGTTCGTGTCCTTGGTAGGGACATGGATGAACCTGGAAACCATCATTCTCAGGAAACTGACACAAGAACAGAAAATCAAACACCACATGTTCTCACTCATAGGCAAGTGTTGAGAATGTGAACACGTGGACACAGAGAGGGGAGCATCACACGCTGGGGTCTGTTGGTGGGGGCTAGGGGAGGGACAGTGGGAGGGATGGCGGGGAGGGATAACATGGGGAGAAATGTCACGTATAGGTGATAAGGGAATGGAGGCAGCAAACCACCTTGCCATGAATGTACCTATGCAACAATCTTGCATGATCTGCAAATGTGCCCTAGAATCTAAAGCACAATAAGAAACAAACAAACAAATCATTTTAAATTGAGGATCCTGGCCCTAGAAAGTATTCCAGAATCACTTGTTTTTATTTGCCACGTTTGGTTTGTTGGAATTATTTGTTATAGCAATATTTATAATGACCAATAGTGGTTTCTATTAGCACTGTAAATAGAATTTTATAAGTTTCTTGGCAGATGGAAGGTTATGTTGCACAAATTGAGTCCATAAAATATGTTCTATAAACTAGTGTAGGTGTTAGTTTTGAACTTTATTTATATTTTAGAATTGTGAATTTAAAATATTCTAACTGTAATACAATAATAGTAGGAGGGACTTCATAACCCTACTTTCAACAGTGGATAGATCAACTGGACTGAAAACCAACAAAGAAGCATTGGACTTAAATTGCACGATGGATCAAACGGACCTAACTGATATTTACAGAACATTTCATCCAACAGCTGTAATATACACAGTCTTCTCAGTAGTGCATGAAGCATTCTTTACAGCAGATCATACGTTAGGTCACAAAATAAATTTTAACAAACTTAAGAAGATAGAGATTCGGTCAAGAATCTTTTCTGACCACAATGGTATTAGATTAGAAATTAATATTGAATAGCAGTGGTGAGAGAGGGCATCCATGTCTGGTGCCACATTTCAAGGGGAATGCTTCCAGTTTTTGCCCATTCAGTATGATATTGGCTGTTGGTTTGTCATAAATGGCTTTTATTATTTTGAGATACGTTCCATCAATACCTAGCTTATTGAGGGTTTTTAGCATAAAGGGCTGTTGAATTTTGTCAAAGGCCTTCTCTGCATCAATTGAGATAATCATGTGGTTTTTTGTCTTTGGTTCTGTTTATGTGGTGAATTACATTTATAGACTTGCGTATGTTGAACCAGCCTTGCATCTCCGGGATGAAGCCTACTTGATCATGGTGGATAAGCTTTTTGATGTGCTGTTGCAATTGGCTTGTCAGTATTTTATTGAAGATTTTTGCATCTATGTTCATCATGAATATTGGCCTGAAGTTTTATTTTCTGGTTGAGTCTCTGCCGGATTTTGGTATCAGGATGATGTTGGTGTCATAAAATGATTTGGGAAGAATCCCTCTTTTTGTATTGTTTGGAATAGTTTCAGAAGAAATGGTACCAGCTCCTCTTTGTATGTCTGGTAGAATTCGGCTGTGAACCCATCTGGACCTGGGCTTTTTTTGGGTGGTAAGCTCTTAATTGCTGCCTCAACCTCAGACCTTGTTATGGGTCTGTTCAGGGTTTCGGCTTCTTCCTAGTTTAGGCTTGGGAGGAGGCAAGTGTCCAGAAATTTACCCATTTCTTCCAGGTTTATTAGTTTATGTGCATAGAGTTGTTTGTAATAATCTCTGATGATGGTTTGAATTTCTGTGGAATCTGTGGTGATATCCCCTTTATCGTTTTTTATTGCATCAATTTGGTTATTCTCTCTTTTCTTTTTTATTAATCTGGCTAGTGGTCTGTCTATTTTGTTGATCTTTTCAAAAAACCAGTTCCTGGATGCAACAATTTTGCATGTTCTTCACATGTACCCCAAAACCTAAAATGCAATAAAATAAATAAATGGGAAAAAAAGTAAAATAAATAAATTAATTAATTAATAATAAGAGGAAGCCCAGAAATTTTATAAATACATGGAAATTAAACAACATGCTTTTGAATAAATACTGAGTAAATGAATAAATTACAAGGGATATTAAAAAATTATTGAGATAAATGACAATGGAAACACAACATACCAAAAGCTATGGGATATAGCAAAGCAGTTCTAATAGGAAATTTTATAGCAGTAAATGCCTACATCAAAATATAAGAAAGATTTAAAATAAACAACCTAACATTACAACTCAAGAAACTAGAAACAGTAAGCCCAAAATTGGTCAAAGGAAGGAAATAATAAAGATAAGTGCAATAATAAATGAAGGAGAGACTAAACACACACAAAAGATCAACAAAACAAAGTGTTGGCTTTCATAACTTAGTTGAAAGAATGATAGAGAAGGAAAGGCAAAAGGCAACAAATGGGCTTTGAAGTAACTTGGAGATATTTAAAAACCACATAAAAGAAGGAGAAAATATTTTACTTCAGGAATTCAACATCAAGAATCCTACTCCCTTTGTGAAATCAGAAACGGTTTGCATGTACTTCATGGACCTTGGAAAGAGAGAAGGCATACTGTTGATGGTCACCAGCTCACTGAAGGCTGCAGCCTGTAGGAACCCGTCTCATCAGAGTAACTGGAAAGAGTCCACAGTATCCAAAAGCAATGATCTCAATGGTATGAATAGTTAGGAAAAAATGTTTTGCAACTTCCTGTCTCAGCTACAATATTAACTTTGAATTTTGTCATATGGTTGACTAAGTTGCTTTATAAGACTAAACTTTATACAATGTATACATAAACATATGACTTCCTTCTCCTAAAATTAACATAACAGATGTTCTCAAATGTGTTGTGAAGTTGACATTCCTAATTACATATATATATATGAATATATATGTATTTTAAGACAAACAAAAATTGTAATATTATCTCAACATGTTTTGAAATATGTGTACATTATGGCTAAATCTTTATTTATAGCTTTATTACTCCCTGCAACAGTATCTTCTTTTATTTCCCAGTCCCCAGTTTTTCCATTTTGTTTACAGTAGCCAGAGCAATCTATCAAAATGCATATTTGATAACAGCATTCTTTGGTAATTACCATTATCTTTATAGTGACAAAGGTCACTGTTTAAGTGTCCTCTCTTTAGTTCCTACACCTATTTCTTACCATTCTTTATCTCCCAGCTAAATATCTTGGAGAATTCCAACTGCATTATCCACCGTATTAGTCTGTTCTCACGTTGCTAACAAAGACATACCTGATACTGGGTAACATATAAAGGGAAAAGGTTTAATGGACTCACAGTTCCACATGGCTGGGGAGACTTCACAGTTATGGCAGAAGACAAAGGAAGAGCAAAGGGATGTCTTACATGGCTGCAGGCAGGAGAGTTTGTGCAGGAAAACTCCTGTTTATGAAACCATCAGATCTCTTCAGATGTGTTCAACACCATGAGAACAGTATGGGGAAAACTGTCCCCATAATGCAATTTCTTCTCGTGTCCCTGTTCTTGACACATGGGGATTATTACAATTCAATGTGAGATTTGAGTGGGGACACAGAGCCAAACAATATAATCCACTTTTATGTCTCTCTTTACTCGCCTGCTTTTTTGACAAGAAATATCTTCATCAGCCTTTCCTTCCTCTCTCCCTCCCTGCTTCCCTCTTTCCTTCCTTCCTTCCTTCCTTCCTTCCTTCCTTCCTTTTCTTTTTTTTACTTGTTTTTCTTCTTTATTTCCTTTGCCAATTTGAAAGACTGGCAAGGAGAGTAATGCTGGAATTGGAAACACGTATAACTAATACCAGCCATATAATTGTGAGCAGAAGTTGCACGCCTTCTGAACCAAGGCAGAAAAAGATTATATGTGATTCTCAGACCTCTTCTCAGCCTCATAAGCTAAGAAGGGCACAGGTTCCAGATGGAACAGTATAAGTTGGTGGGGCCTTCCTCCATCTGGATCCTTAAGTAACTTTGTGAAATGGAGCCCCTCTCCAACCTGTGATAAACTTGTACCACAAAGGAGAACTTAATTTTCTTGTGCTAAAATACTGAGATATGGAGATTAACATGTGCTGCATTATAAGCTAGGTTATTATAAAGATATTATTGCAAATTACTTTTAATATTCATTTTTGTCATTATTAGAAAATTTGAAGTTTCATATATTTATTGAACATTTATATGCCATTTATATATTTATCATACTTAGTTCTTTGGTAAAATTCTGTTTATGTCCTTTGCCTATTTTTCTACTAGGCTGTTTATGTTGATTTATGAAACATATTTATATATTAGGCTACAGTAACCCTTTAATGTCATTGGTACTGAAATAGTGTTTCCAGTTTATTAAGTGCATTTTGTTATTTTTATGATGTATTTTGGGTCCAAAGGTTTAAAAATTATACACTGAGTAATCTATGAATATTATTTTATGATTCTAAAATAATATTTTATTATTCTAAAATCTGATGGTTTGATTTTTCTCTGGATTGACTATTTTCTATTTTTTTAAAACTTGAAATTCTATACTCCATTATGATTTATATATTTGCATGCTATCTGGTCAGAATATAGCTTTGTAATGAATACATTTATCTTAGAACTGACTTGGCTTTTTCTCCTAAATTAAAAAGACAACTCTGATGATATGCTTTTGAGTTATTCCTTAAGCTACCTTCTAATGATATTAAATATCCATTCTGAGGATTCAGGACACCTGTCCATTTGGCTCTCCCCTGGAAGTCTACTCCAGGGATGCAGAGCTCACCAAAGTAGTATAGGCAGGAAGCAAGGACCTCTGTGGAAGTGAAAAGGGGAAATGCCTGACTCAGCGATGCAAGTGGGCTGTGAGTAGAACAGGAAACAGTTCTCTTCCTCAGTAGCCCTTTAGTTAGCAATTTATTTCTTCACTGAGTCATTCAGACTTTTCTGTGGTAGTAAAATAAATTGAAAATCAAGAAACATTTTACCAGGCAAATGAGAAACACTTTAGTTTTTTTTTTTTTTTTTTTTTTGGCAGTTGTATAATTGAAATAATAAGTAATTTACAGTCATTGAGACTTTCATTATACTTAGAGAAAAACACACCACAGGTAGTAAAAACTTGCCTCACTATATTTTTCATCACATGTTTTGTGTTCTAAAATTTATATTAGGGTATAATACTTGGTTCTCTCACCAAGTACATGTAGATGTTCCTACTTTAACACAAAGGTCTAATGAGGACCACAAGATCTATAAAAGCCAATAAAACTGAAATTCTACAAATCTTACTCAGAAATGTGTAATTAGAAGTATGTCTGAGTTATGATGGTGGGGTATGGAATTCTGTGTGCATGCTTTCATAAGAAAGGGAGAGAGAGAGAGAGAGGGAGGGAGAGAGAGAGAGAGAGGAGACAGAGTGAAAGGAAGATATATATATATATAAATAGAGATGATAAAGACTGAGAGACAGAGAAACAGAGGACACTGAGAGAATCAGAGAAAGATTGTGAGAAAAAGCTAGAGACAGACAGAGATAGGCAGCAAGAGAGTCAGAAAGACAGAGAGACACACAAACAGAGAAACAGGACAGAGAGAAAGAGAGAGGATAGACAGAGGGAGAGACATTGACAGAGACAGAGACATAGGCATACATACAGGGAACCCAACCAGATGCAGCCTGATCAGAGGCAGGTTTACTTACCAAGTCACTAGTCTTCTGCTTTAATAGTAGGTCTTCCTTATTCACGAAATGGACATTCCAGCATCTCACCTTAGCAAGACTCACCTTACAAAAAATTTTCAATGGCTCTGGGTTGTGACAGTTTTGGGAAAGAAGGAAGACGGATATTCTTAGTACCACCACTCAGAGAGCTGGTAATAGCAGCCACTTACCAGTTTTGGTTTTTTTTTTTTTTTTTTTTTTTTTTTTTTGCATTCATAGAAAACACCAGACTCTGCCATGCTAGCTCAAAATATTACTCTTACTTTGATCTCCTAGCAAGTTGGTAATGAAACTCTACATGGAATTGGTCCGTTGGAGAGAAGTAAATATTGGAGAGAAGTAAAAATGATGGGCATTAATTCTATCAGTTTTGGTTTTGTGAATTTCCTTGTGTTTTAATATCTAGTGGAAGGTGACAAAAAACACTTACATGCATAAATGATATTTTGTGCATTAAATAATAGTTTCCCAAATATTGAGAGTTATATTTCTAATCTTAATGCACAAACCATTTTTAAACATCTTATTTCATTTTTCCAATTTTATCTTTTGGAAGATTATTAATTATCTACTATGTTTCAGGTATAGCCCTAAACAGTGGGGATAAATCAGTCAACAAATCAGCAAATATTTGTGCCTTTATTGAGCTTCTATTATGTTATGGGGAGACAGACAATGAAACATAATACATGATTAAGTTGCATGGCATTTAAGAAGGTTATAAGTACCATGAAGAAAAGTAAAGCATCTTAAGGTGGCTAGGGAATAACCAGAGGGTTAAGGGTTGCAGTGGGACTCTGGAGTTAATTGAAGGTAGAGTCATAAAGATTTGTTAACAGATTGGATGTAGGACATAGAATAGCAAGTGCAAAGGCCCTGAGATACTGTAAATAGTTTCCTCATTTATTTCAAGAACACCAGGAAATCTATTGTGGCTGAAGAAGAAAGATCAAGGGGAAGAGAAGTAACAGAGGAGATCAGAGGGGTAATGGTGGGGCCAGAAATGTAGGGCTTTCTAGGCAATTTTAAGAATCTGGCAGGACGTATTTAATGCAGTGGTTTAGGCAGAAGAATGGCATGATATTGCTGACACTTTAAAGTGACCACTCTGGTTGCATTGCTGAGAACAGGCTGGAGTGGGTAAAGGGTGAAAGCAGAAAAACCAATTAGGAGGATGGTGTGATAAACCAGGTAAAAGAAGTTAGTGCTTATTGCAGGGTGGTAACAGTGAGGATATTAGAAAGAGGCAAGATCCTATGATTATTTGAAGGTAGAGTAACCAGAATTTGTTATCATATTAGATATAGGGTGTGAAGAACAGAGAAGAATAAAAAATAAGTCCAAGGTTTTATATGTGAGCACCTGAGTGATGGTAATTTCATTAACGGAGATAAGAAAGGGGAGCGGTATTTGGAAGAGAAGTAAAGCCCTGTTTGTATAGGTTCAGTAAATGTGTAGGTATCATTTTAGATCTTCAGGTATATGAATGTGGAATTCAAGGGAGAATTGTTAGCTGCAGATGCAAATTTGAAGGTTGTTTGTGACTGGGTGATGCTGAAAGCTGTGAGTCAAGATATAATGATCGATGCAGTGAAGGTAGGTAGAGGAGAGGCTAAAGCACCGAGCTGTGAGGCACTTGGGCATTAAAGGTCTGGGAGAAGAGGAAAGGCTTACACAGGAAACTGTATCGGAGTAACCAGTAGCGGAGGAATACAATAAGGAGCTTGTCTTGGAAGCCAAGTAAAGAATAATTTTAAATGCTTCTAGCTAATCAAATAAGGTGGAAACTAGAAATTTGCCAGTGCTTTAGCAATATGGTTTAGCAGTACATGACACCAATATGCCTTGATCAAAGTCTTCAGTGACTTCCATATTGGTGTAGAGCGACAAGAGTAGGAGAAAGAGAGGAATACAAAAGTACAAGAAGCAGATAAATGAATGCATGTTTCATTAAAAAAAAAAAAAAACTAGTTTCAGCGGGCATGGTGGCCCACACCTGTAATTCAGCACGTTGGGAGGCCAAGGTGGGTGGGTCACCTGAGGTCAGGAGTTCGAGACCAGCCTAGCCAACATGGGGAAACTCTGTCTCTATTAAAAATACAACATTAGCCTGGCGTGGTGGCACATACCTGTAATCCCAGAGACTTGGGAGGCTAAAGCAAGAGAATAACCTAAACCTGGGAGTCGGCAGGTGAGGTGAACTGAGATCATACCATTGCACTGCAGCCTGGGCAAAAAGTGAAATTCCATCAAAAAAAAAAAAAAAAAAAAAAAAGCTTCATATGGTAGAAGTAACAATACACTTGTATGCTGATGGAAATGATAAAATATAGAGGTGGAGAAGTTGATGTTGTGGGAGAAAGAGGAAAGATTTAGGGAGCTGGTTCTTTGAATAGGTTAAACATAACCCAAGGCAACATAGTGAATAGTTGAGGAGTTGGCCATGGGTAAGAATGCAGGTAGTTTATCTATAATAAAGGAAGGCAGAGTGAAGGTAGTTATTAGGGGCAAATATAATTATGGGAGCTAGTTAGAGTGTCTTCTGATTGCTTCAGTTTATTTTTATTTTTATTTTCAGCTAGACAGCAGAGCCATTGGCTAAGAGTGACAATAGGAGAGGTATTGAGCATGAGGAGGGAGAAAGACATTTATGAAAATAGTCATCCAGAGAATGTATTAGATAATCAGCATGCACAAGTAATATGGAGATGGGGCTGCATGAAGGGTGTCCTTCTGGCCATTGTTGCTCAGGGTAGTTCAGTACTTTTAGGCTGGTCAAACGTTATTATTGAGTTCTACTCTTAGTCTCTCTCCTCTACTCCTCTGTTTCCCAAGGAGTCCAGCCAGAACCTCTGTCTCTTTTCCTGCCTAAACTGAGCTGCTTGCACTCCTGTGATTTATATACTATCCTGTCTCCAGTTGTTCACACTTTGTAACTTCCTCCATTATTAGTTATTATATTAAGAATTAATGTTGTCCATAGAGGTTATGATTGGCTAACCTCCTTGGATATATAAATAGATTTAAAAGAAGGAACTGTTATCTCCGAATCAAGTTTGTGAGTTGGAATTATGAAAACATGATTATAAGTTAATATATCCATTTAAAAATAAACATTATATAGCATCTGGCCATAAAAACCTTTTATTCTGGATATTTAATGAAGAAGCAAGAAGGATATATACTTTTGTGAATGTATAGGAAACGTCTCTTTTATCTATTTCTGTTCTTAGGTGGCTAGGAAAGAAAATGAGGGCTAGAGGATCCCCCTAAAAGAGAAGTATTTTATCAACTTAGCAGAATATGAACACCTTATGGCTGTAGCGAAATAGTACCAGATGAGCAAAGCCAAACGCAAGAATTTGCAGTGCCAGTTTCCACTGAATCCCCAAATCACCACTGACACACTGACAGGTCTTGATTCCAAGCTCAATGTTTTAGTGTGAGGTGAGCAAGTGTTTCACTAATACTCTAAAATCTAAGGCAAATTGAACAAAAATCATGAAGAGTTAAGAATTACTCTTGCAAGTATAATGAAGAGTGGAACGGGTAAGAGAAGTCAGGAGAAACCAAAGAAACCGTGGACTCAAAGTCAGAAGTCCTGAGTTTTAATTTTGGCTTTGCCTTTGACTAGAAACCTTAAACAAATCCTGTAATCAATAAAGCCCTGAACTTCTTATTTGAAAATGCACCCTTGAGTTAGATGTCTTCTAAAGACTCTTCTAGCACTAAAAGTAATTCTATGAAGTTAATTTTTATTAACTTGTCCTATCTATTAAAATATAATGATAAAATGTCTTTATGCTTATCTTAATGTATTTTGTTTTTTAATTTTTAAAGAAAACAAGTCTTTAGTTTTGGATAAAATGTTTTATTTTTGTTAATAAATCCAAAGGATTATAAAATTAACACTTTTAAAAACAGCATGGAAAACTAAAAAATAAGAAAGTGGGAAGGAAGAAAGTACATGCAATCTTAGCTCTTCCTAGTAACATTTGATGTCTATAAGGCTACTATATAACAGGTGCTATTGTGAATGAAATATCTTTGTTTTATTTTAACTAGTTGTTTACTTACATAGAAAGGCTACATTTAAAAATACTAATTTCTTAACTGATTGTCTTTGCTGAACTCTCTATTTTTTTTTTTTTTTTCCTTTGAGACGGAGTTTCGCTCTTGTTACCCAGGCTGGAGTGCAATGGCGCGATCTCGGCTCACTGCAACCTCCGCCTCCTGGGTTCACGCAATTCTCCTGCCTCAGCCTCCTGAGTAGCTGGGATTACAGGCACGCGCCACCATGCCCAGCTAATGTTTTTTGTTTTTTTTAGTAGAGACGGGGTTTCACCGTGTTGACCAGGATGGTCTCGATCTCTTGACCTCGTGATCCACCCACCTCGGCCTCCCAAAGTGCTGGGATTACAGGCTTGAGCCACCGCGCCCGGCCTGAACTCTCTATTTTAAGCTACTTTTAGTCAATATTCTTGTTTCCTTATATAGCAAACTATTTTATCTACAAATAAAATTTCACAATTTTTGAGTCCTTATGTAATGCCTCCTTTTGATTGTTTATACTTAACATTTTTAGAAAAATTTTTTCAGTGATTTATTTGACTAGCATTCTTTGAACAATATTAATAGTAATGGGGAGATATAAAATTTCTGGCTGTTTAAGATTTCTTTCTTTAAAAAACATGCTAAAAGTCTTTATTAAGAAGTTTTTTAAAATGTTGTATAAGCATTTGATGACTTTTTAGAACGTATGTGACTACAGATTCTTTTCCTCATTCTATTTATGGGAGAAATTGTATTAACAAACCTTCTAGCATTAAACCATTTTACACTCTGCAATGAACATCGGTTGATCATATAACAGAATTTCAGTACAGCAATGCATTACAAATATTAACATCTTATTACTAATTTTTGCTCTTAAATTTATGTTGAAATGGGTCTGTGGTTTTATTATTTGTAGGTTGTTTCGGTTGAGTTTTGCTCCAGTGTCCCATAAACTTTTTATAAAATCGTGTGAAGGCTTCCTTCTTCCTCTGAGCTCATAGAAGTAAACTCTTCCTTGAAACCTGAAAGAATTCTTCTATAACATTTTGTTGTTCTGTAATAGCTTTGTCTGCTTTCTTTTATTATTGATTTGTTTTGGTTCACTTATATTTTTACAGGAAAAAATTGTCTTTCAAACAGATTTTTAAAGTTACATACACAGAGTTGAATACGCAAAGTTAATAACTTTCCTGAGAAGTTGAAAAAATGGGGAATTATCTATATGATAGTTTATAGTATTGTATAACTTTATAATTTCCTTGACACTACAGTTCCTGCTTAAATTTCTCCTCTTTCCTGAGATAAATCTATTTGCAAAGAATATGCTTAATCTATGTTTCACATGCGGTGCTTTCTGCCATATTTTTAAAACAATTTTTTTGCTTGTATTCATCTTTGAATAAAAACTGTACAAGACAGCTTTTTTCCCCAAAATAGCAGGGATAGATCTTTCATGGTTTCTTTTGTTTACCTGGCTGCCATTTCAATTCATCCTTCAAATTTAAATATAAATTCAGTTATGCTGCACCTGGGCAGGTAGGAAAAGAGCTATGGCCATGAAAAGCTTTATTTCTGCACTTTTTCTATATATATTTGCTGGGACAGAATGCACCAAATTTCAGTTCTAGTGTGTTGTGTGAGCTCTAGTGTGTGTGGGTTGGTAGAGGGAGCTAGGAGGTGAAGAGGGAAGTGGGTTGTGTGTGGCCTGCATTGAAGGTACTAAGGAACATGCCTTTGATTTTGGATTATTCAGGTACATTAACTAGATAGGTTAGAAGTCAGGTTGGATAAAAGCCCTGGGCCTATGGGCTTTCAGTATGGTGAGGCTACAATTTCCCCCTGTTTCTTGCATAACTTTTACATATGTGAAAATTGCTCACCCTTGCCTCAAAAGTATCTGGACTCTGAGGATCCCTTTCCCACTGCCATGCTGAAAAAAGTGTTACTTTTAAGAAGAGTGCATCAATGAAAAGCAAACAATAACAATACACTGAGGAGTGGCTGTTCATTTTTCTGAATTTCCTTAGCTTGGGGCAGGGACAGTCTATGGCAGAAACCCATTTCTCCCAAGGCTGCCTGTGATGTCAGCCTGTTCTCCAATTACTTACTGTAAGTGAGAAGTGGCAGAATTTGCTTTAATTACTTCCCTGAAAACTGCACATTTTCACGAAGGGAAGTTGCACGTCAATCTTTGATGGTTTTTCTTCACACTGATTCAAATTTACTGTATCTAGCAGCAACTCCTGCCAGAAAGTTGTGATACAGGGTAAGTGTCCCTTATCTGAAATGCTTGGGACCACAGTGTTTCAGAGTTTGGGTTTTCTTTTGGATTTTGAAATATTCAAATATACATAATGAGATATCTTGGGGATGGGATCTGCATCTAAACATAAAATTCACTGGTTTCATATACGCCCCATGACCATGGTCTGAAGATAATTGCTCTTAATAATGTTGTGCATGAAAAAAATGTTGTGTACATTAAATCATCAGCAAGGAAAAGTGTCACTAACTCAGCCACTCATGTGGACAATCTGAGGTTGTTTGGTTTAACGGTCATGCTGTGCTCAGAAAAGATACATTGCAGCAGGAGAGTGTTGGGGGAGTCTTTTTTCTCTTGGGGATGCTTGAGAAACTTTGCACTGTGTGTCTATGCTTTGACTGCAACCCACCACATGAAATCAGGTGTGAAACTTTCCACTTGTGGTGTCACATCAGCGCTCAAAATTTTCAGATTTTGGAGTATTTTGGATTTTGAATTTTTGGATGAGGGGTTCTCAACCTGTGTATTTACTGGTTTTAGAATTGATAAACATTTTCTTTCTCATTTGTATTCATTTTTGGTTATCTCTCTCAGTTTCTCAGAGGAGTCTTTTATAAGAAATTCTCATAAGAAGCAACCTATATTTTTTCTTTTATATAAAAATGAGTGAATAAAACATCTATAGGGTGCTTGATTATTTGAACCCTGAGACAGTTAATATTTCATGTAGCGGTTCTCAAAGTATGTTCTACAGAAGTCAGTTCCAAATCATGTCAACAGCATTTATAGGAGAAAAAGTTTCCATGCCCAAAAAGTGTTAATAATGGAAGCGAAAACAAAATTAAACATGATTATTTACTGAAGGACTTTTTTTTCCAGATAGAGAGGTTTTTGTTAATTTTTTATTTTTTTTAACCTTTATATTAGGTTTGGAGTTATATAGGAAGATTTGTTTCATAGGTAAACAGGTGTCACGGGAGTTCGTTTTACATATTATTTCATCACCCAGCTATTAAGCGCAGGACCCAATAGTTATCTTTTCTGCTCCTCTCCCTCCTTCTACTCTTCACCCTCAAGTAGACCCCAGTGTCTGTTGTTTCTTATTGAAGGACTTTTCGAAACCGTGAATATGCAAAAGAACACTGAACTTACAAGACAGACATAATATGCAGCATTTCCTAGAACTTATTTAATTCAGTGCCTTTATTTTTTTCTATAAATTATCAAAAAGAAAAAATAAATTAGTATAACAAACACTAGAAACTACTGGTATAACAGCATCATTTCCTAATTATAGGTGAAGGAGTTAAGAAGAAATAAAAAATCTTCTAAATGTTAGTCTTACAAATGTAATTATAAAAATAATTCCTTCCTCTCTTCTCTGGTATCCATGCAGCAAATATTTGCCCCATGCTTAATTCATGATCCCATAAATGTGTGAAAGGAAATTTTAATATGAGAGAAATTATAGGTTCACCTGCTACTTTATAAGGATATTGTGAGAACTAAATGAAGAATGCATGTAAAGTGCTATAAAAATCCCATTGCTTTACGTTGAAACCTATAGATCAACACTTTTAAAACATGCTCTTGTAATATACAGATGTATTGTGAGTCATTGTGAGATATTTTGCAAGTTACTAATATTTCTAAGTTTGTGATATTACATGGTTTTTAAAAATATAAAACATAACATCTAGGTTATGCTTATATTGATGTCATTGTCACTGATTTCTGACATAATCTCTCAAGTGAGAGTAAGAGGGAAAATGTTTTAACTACTCTGTTAGAAATTCACCTGGGAATGGATTGTCGTTGCTATTTAGCATATGCTGTGATTTGAATGTGTATCCCAAAGTCCACGTGTTAGAAACAATCCCAATGCAATGGTGTTGAGAGGTGTGACCCTTAAGCTAAAACTAAGCCATGCCCTCATAAGTGGCTTAATACCATTATTGCAGGACTGCATTCCTGATCAAAGCATGAGGTTGGCCTCCTTCCCTTTCTCTCACCTAAGTGGTCTTTTGCCCTTCTGCCATAGGATGATGCAGCAAGAGGGCTCTCACCAGGTACTAGCTCCTTGATCTTGGACTTCTCAACCTCCAGAACTTTAAGAAAATATATTTCTGTTTATTATAAATTATTCAGTCTCAAATATTCTGTTACAGAAGCACAGAATGAACTAAGACAGCATATGAGCTGCAACCTGTAAAGGTTGTGAATTAAAGCAGCAGAACCCTCTATCTTGAAGCAGCAACTTTTCACAGTTTTGATCTAGAGCAACCCCATAACTGCCCAATGTGGTGACTTGTAATATTGCTGAGACATGGCTTTGAGTCACATGTGTTGTGAGGTTGCATAGCAGGATGTGTCATTTGGTTCTTGGCAGATGTATGATTTAGGAGAAAGTCTGAAGTTTATGCCAGTAGTCCTGATGAAGACACTCATTTGGCTACTATAATTTTTTGTGATTAGAATGTGAAAATTTTTAGAAGATAATTTTTGTTTGCATAAGTTCATGTTAACAGAAACTATTGTGCTACATTTTCCACAGCAGCTTTTTCTTTAGGGGCTAAAGAATTTTGTATATGGGAAAAGTTATAAGGTAGCTGAAACTAATGGCCTGTGAGAATGAAATCAGGCAATACTGAAGAATAGATATGAACACACATATGCACACATTTACTGTGGAGATGTCAATCTCAGTGTTTAAAGGTGTAAAGGCACACTGACTTTTCTACTTAGTTGCATTTTAGCAAATTTTGTGATTAAGGGCAGACTTGTTCTACCTTTTGACTAACCTAAGGACATCTAGAAGAAGGGCATTGTGCCTACATATTAGCAGCTCATTACATTACATTGTGACATTGCACAGCTCCTTTGGACAGATTTCATTAAGGCATACTCTCTTGCAGACACTAGAAACAAGAAGCCAAGTAGAGTTTGTATGCTAATTCTCCATATTGAATTGTCTCTTATTTATTTTGATTGGCAGATATTCTTTTAGATGCAGAAAAAGTATCAAAATGATGACAGAATCTTATTGTTTCATGCTTCCTTTTTGGAAAACATGTTGCAACACAGCACCTTTTACCTATGCCTACCAAGTGCTACTCCTTTTATAGTTAGTTCGACTAGCTGTTCAGGGAGTGAGCCCTGCCAATGGCTGCTTCGGAATTTAGTGCGTTTTGTTTGAAAAACAACATTTAGTCATGACATCCAGAATCTCAGAAAGACCCACAGATTTTATTTAATATATAATGTGTCTGATAGGACTCTGTATTAATGGAAATGCAAAACTAATTGCTGTTAATTTGTAATGTACATGAGTTTTACAGTTTTAGAATGTTTTTCTCATACTAATTCTCAATATTGTTGTAGTAGAAATAATTCAGAGTTATATGCTTGGATACAGGTATCTCAACTGAACCTTTGGTATTAGGCTGACTGAGGTCTTGTTGGAATCTGGGGATTGAGCAGAGTTGTTGAGAACACTGACCTCACTGTCAAAATTGGCCCATTGGAGGGTGTTCAGGTGGTGACTGGAGTAACTGGAATACTGAATCCCTCTTGTTCTTAACTCTGGAGGTGTGCACACCAAGTGATACCATCCTGCAGGTGGGGCACAAAAGGTGTGATTCGCAGCATGGTTGGAAAGGTGGTGCCAGACAGTCTTTCCTAGAGAGCTAAGGCTTGACAGCAGGACCCTCATCCTATGGTACAGATGCAAAAAGAAAAGGACTGACCTACATATGGTCTCTGGTCTCTGGCACATAACCCAGAGTTCAGAAAAGTCTTCAAGTCCTAGTGGGAAACAAAGTGTTAGGCAAAGGGACAGGGCAGACTATGGAGTGGGAGTCAGTATTTCAGGAGAAAATCGGGTCCTGTGCATAGAGGATCAGTCACTAGGGCTTGGCAATGGCACAGTACTTCCTGGCATCATTGTGTGAGTACTCAGTCCTAGAGTCCAGTAGTCATGGCAAGAGCCTATAGACAATGTTTAGATGACAACACCTCATCCAGTTAAAGGGCAGAGGCTGCACATTAGGATTTTCTCAGGAGATTTTAGGGTTAAAAAGTGTATCACTGGAATATCTCATTCTGCTGGCTACTCTGCTTGCTCTGGTTAATAGGAAAATTAGGTAAAACGATAAGTTGTTGGGACACATTTGTTGTAATAATAAAAATGTTATTACGTAGCATCTTCATTGTTCTTGATGCCCTGTTTGTTGGAATATTTTGTACTATTGTGAGCCCCAGGATGTTTTACCAATTTCCATTTTATTTTATAGAATTTTTTTTTAAATTTTAAAATTTTGCACTATTTAAAAATGTACAATTTGTTTCTAACAGATTTTGCCTTTTCTGTTTTTTTTTTTTTTTTTTTTTTGCTAGGTTGTTTCCAACCACATTGTCTACAATTATGGCAATCAATAGGCATCAAAGAGTTGAATAAAAAGAATCTTTCTTTATATCATCATCATCATCAATCACTGTCATCACCATATCATAATGGGTATCATATCTTAAAAATAGAAAGACTTTCATATTCTTCAGGAAGTAATTTGAATGTAGATCATAGCTTTTTATTTTATTTAAAAATGTTTAGCATGAACTAATATGAAAATTATATTTTATTCAACCACCAGAGGGAGCTCCCAAATATATGGATTCTAAAAGGGAAGGAGTAGTAATTAAGTAGGCAGCTTTCTATGTTTTTTAGTTGAAAATCAGAGATTTAATCAGCTGTGTGTCACGGTTTTGTGGGATCATGTGTTGGGTTTTAGTACATCAAGTGCTTAAAATCTTGTCCTACTATAGATCATCTTAATTGTTATTGAATAATAATCTTGTTTTTATATTTTTTTAAAAGTTTGAGTAATTGTGTTATTTTAACTTTATATTCTAATTTTGGACAATATTGATTAATGCCATGCTTTGCAAATATAATTATACTTCCTGACTTCCTCTCTTAGGTATTCATTTTTCTTAAGTTGTGTTTTTATACTGTCAAATTTATGATACATTCTTTTTTGTAACCATAAATTCAATGCTGACACATCTCGTTTTTGTATTTATTTGCTTTGATGTATTGCTTGACTTGTTAAATTTTATTTTTAAATAGTTTATTTGAGAAGAGTCTTTGGGATCTAGAATCCTTGATATCTTTCATGTTTGGGAAGGACTGCTTGCTGCTTTACACATGTATGACATATAGAGTGGGCATAACATTGTGAGGTCATATTTTCTTTCTCTCATCTATGATTTAATATTCTCCCTAGGAGAATGAAGTCTTCCAATTTTTTTTTCACTAATATTATGTGGGCATGGAATGGGAGGAAAGGAAATTATCCAGTTGTTTCCTGGAGGCAGAGCAAGTCCCTGCAGAGCTGGCTGCCCTCAGTGATGATGAGTTTTATATCTCCCAAAACATCCCAATTCTTAAATGTCTAGCATCTTGTAAGTAACCTTCCCAGTCATGTTTCATCATAGCTTGCTGAGTTCTGTCTCTCCTCTTTTATATGGATTTATTGAGATACAATTGATTAAAAAAACTGTGCAATTTGATATAATTGATAAATTAGAAACTATGTAATTTGATGTGTTTGGACGTATGTATACATTGGCAATGCTATCACCACAATCAAGATAATAAACATATCTATCATCTCCAAATGTTTTCCTCTGTCCCCTTGACCCAGCACTTTTTTTGTGGTAAAAGCACTTAGCATGGCAATCTGGGGAGAAGCAGTCCCTGGAACCATTATCTTTATCTGTTGTCTCTGTACCCTACTTTAAAATGTCTGAAAGTTTTCTTACACAGTATGTGGAAATTATCAGTCACAAAGGTTAAACAAATTGCCCAAGGCCAAGGAGTAGATGAGTGAGAGACTTGGGAGTGGATCCAGAACTTTTAACTGTTCAGTTGATATATTGCCTTCCATTGCTTCAAAAAGCTGCGAGCTGCCCTGCTTCTTCCCAACACACTTGACTCAAGTCAGGTATTTAAATTCCCATTTCTAAGCTGAAGTCAATGGTATTTCCATAACTAGGATGTTTGTTGCCACAACAGAAAAAATGACTTATAAGCAATGAATAGAGGTGAAATATATTCATTAAGAGTCAGTGCTGATACATTCCATCTTTCTTCACTTCCTTTAACTTCTTATTTTCTCCAGGCTGCTTACAAATGTATTCAATGTGTTAACAAAAAATTTAATAAAGACAGTGCCAGAATATCAGCATTTGGAAAAAAGAAAAATACTTTCTATTTGGTGTTAGCATAACTGTCCATTTTAATTAGGTGTATATCTCTCTGTGGATAATTAAAATGCTATCTGTAAATAAAGTAAAATATTAAATATATGATGTCACCATTTTGATTTATGTTTTTCCACAAAGCACAACCACTGTCTAACAAATGTGGATTTGACAGATTGATAATTATGGTCTCTGCCAGGTCAAATGAGCTCATTTCCCTTAAAACCTTAAAAGCTTGAGCAATAATATGGTCTCCCAGACACAAAGAGGAAACAGCAAGCCTCTTGACTCCATCGTGATTGTTTCCTGGGCAAGCGTGTTTCCCAGCTGCAATCACAGATGCCCAAAATCTATGCCAGTGTCAGGCCCTGCCATGCTGTAGCTCCCTTCAGGGGGCATCTCAACCGCTATTTTCCCCTCCTCTAGTCCTCTACTGAACCTGCCACACCTTCTAAGAAAACCAGAGGGCAGGTTCTGTGCTACTGCATGGACCCTCCACACACTGTAACCTGCAGGAATGTAGACATTTGACTGCTGCCTCCTCAGTTTACCACAGGGGGCAGACACTGACTGAAAAAGAGGTCCAAGAAATAAATTCCCACGGAACAGCAGGGAGATGCAAAATGTAAATAAATAAAATAAATCTTAAAACATGTACTCTGGTGCCGCCTTTAATAGTACATATCATGAGATAGGGTTTATTTCACTTATTTACAAATAAACAACTCTTCATTATTGCTGAAGATGTAGGAACTTAAGGTTTAAAGTTAGGGTGACTTAAAATTTCTCTGCAGAGAATGACTTCTGCGTAGTGTTTACTTTTTTACATTTTGAGTTTCAAATTTAATGCTTCTATGAATATGTTTCACTCAAATGTTCCAGCGTTGTTATAATACCCTAAATGAATAATGCATTTCTTAGAAAAGATCTTTTCCGAAGGAGAAAGCACTATGAACATTCACTTTATCTTCCTTTACCAGTCAATGATTTTTATCCTTTACTACACTTTTAAAATACCTAACAAAGGTGGATAAAACATTTTTATTCTTAATCAGTGGAGCTACATGCAAAATTCAAAACTCAAATCTGTGGGAAGCATTATGAAGAAATATTACTACTCTTTGTCAGTCTGCACAGACTTGTCTACACTATCCTAACATTGTTTTTAGCATGGTAGAGACAAGGATAAACCATGAAGCCTACCTGTTGGGATCTGAAATATTGCTTCACCACTTCCTATCTTGAGCATATTAGTTAATTTTTCTGTACCTCAGTTTTCTCATGTCTACAATGGAGGTAATAATATTACTTGTGTTGTTATGAAGACCAAATGAGTTACTATTTATAAATTATGCCTACTAATTAAAAAAATAGAACAGTGCCCAATGGTTTTATTTTTTAATAAAAGAAAACACATATTTTTTTACAGCATCACTACCTCCAGATCAATATTGCCATATTACTGATCAGGTCTCTTTTCCTTGCCTATCCAGAATGTTTGTGTTAGAGTTCCATTTGATAGTGAGAGGCATTAGGAAGTTCTGGGTCAATTTTCTCATCTGTAAAATGGTGATGATGATCTTGTCTTGGAGGTCTAATGTGAAATGGAATGAAGTTGCATAATTGAAGTGCTTAGCAAAGGATCTTACTGGGAGAAGGCACTCAATAAACGCTCACTGATAAATAGAAATAACTGCGCAAATTCATATAAGCTCAAGATTCAAGAAGATAAAAAGACTATCATAGGAACCATTTTTTATTGAAAGGGTCAGATTGTTTTATCCTTTTATTATCAGACTCAAATTAGAAATTTTCAATTCCTACTTTCTAAAGGGACTATTCAGAGAGAATTTCTGAAAAATTTCATCCCTCCAGGGTTTTATAGTCATTTCTTGACTTACACACAATGAAAATAACAATAGATTTCTATTTACTGGGAAAGCCATGTAGAAATACTGCTAAGGTTTACTTAGAGGCAAACAAAAGAGGTTGAGCTCCTTTTGTATTCCTTGCTTATTTGTGTTACTCAGTGGTGAAGAATAGCCACTTATTATTTCCTTTGTGGGAATGATTCTGGAAAATGAAAAACATTTGTCTAAGTACAAGTCAATTGCTAAAATCATGTGCTATGTCAATTTCAGATAGCAGGCATCATGTCAATTTAAAAAAAAAAAACAAACTGGATTTTAGTGTCAGATCACTGGAAATGAGCCTGAAAAACCTCCCCTCATACATTATGACATATTCAGTTAATACCTTTACAAATATCTATTGCTGCTGCATAAGACTTTAGATACCCATAGGCAAATCCAGATAATTAAAAATTTCCTTAGTTCTAGTAAAAAATAAACATGATACTAGAACTAAGGACTTGGTGGATGGCGGAACAGGTTGGACTTAGGAATGTAAGTTTTTAGGAACACATGAGTCCACTGAGTTATGACAAAGTATCTGGGAAAACCCCTGTAGTGGCCACTTGGTAGGCAATGAGCAGGCTCTGATGAAAGGTTCAGCCAGTAAGCAAGATATGCATGGGAATAGGAAGCTGAGAAGTACTGGCCAGGAAGGCCTACTCTCAGTGCAGTCCCTCTAGCACCATATAGAAACCATTCTGTCACAGAATTTTGAGTTTAGGGAAACTACCCTAATACCCAGGAAGACTGGTAAGGACAAGACAGAACAAAGACCTGATTCGAAAGATACAGCGTTACTAGAGCATGATTCAGTTACTAAAATTGAGTTATAATACAATAGTCTAAAACTGAAGATTAAACCATAACATAATAACAAGATTTAAAATGTACCTGCTTAAGGAAAAGATAGGTTTTAAAATCTAGGTTAAGGCTGAACCAGCGGGTGAACACCTTACTGTGAAGCCTAATTAACACTACAATCACCAATATCTTACAACAAATAAATGTGTGAGTGAGTTTCATAGAATGGTTTCTTTTAATGTCCCTCAGAAATGAAGATGTCCTAGAAAACCACAGTGTAGTTCAGCAAATGTCAAAAAAGACCCATTCAGAAGGTATTCCTTGGATCTCTGTGACCTGCTTTTATGCTAAGGAGTTTTTGCTTTGTGCTGGTGGTGCCAAGACTAGAGTCTGGGCCACACATCTCCTTTTATGAAGAGCAAAAGTTAGATTCATAAATATACATGAATATGGAAGACTGGGGATGGGCAATAAAATAGTTTTCATTACCTAAATCAGGAAGTGAATGATGGAGGCAAAGTAGGTGTGCAGTCTTCAGGGGGCACACAATTTAGATTGCTTTTCTCTTTGTTGAACATATTGTTTTGGGTGCCACCAGTAGAATTAAGAGGGCTGCTGACATTCTTTCTGGCATAAACAGTTCACATTAAGCACAAAGTTGACAGCATAAAGGATGACTCCTGACATAGGTGGGTCCCAGTGGCACCATGCATTTCTCTCTGGTGTGGGCAGCTATGCGTATGGTAAAACCCTCATCCTGTGAAGGCTTTGTTTCTCTTTCAAGAGAAGACAACACAGAAGAAATGGAAGAGAGGCAAAGGCTGGTAGTTGAATTTTTATGCAGGGTTCTGATGCTCTATTTCCCTCAAAATAACTGGATCTCTGATCTGATAATTTTAAAATCACATTAAAATACAAAATTATTTAAATGCTGACATCAGAATTGTCCTTTATTACTAAATGCAGAGTGGAAAAAAAATAGAATAGTTTTCTTTTTTCCAAGAGAAAATATTATTGCTGAAAAACCCTAAACCAGGCCAAATTATTGGTCGTGTGTTTTGGCAACAGAAGGTTCTTTCCTCACATGCAGATTCTCAGAAAATACTCTGCCTGTATTCACTTTTGAAAAAAATATTTCACTGAGAGATTAATTAAAATAGATATCACAAAAAATGAGGAAGTTACAGTATACAGCTGGTAAGCACTGAAACTGAGCATTGTCATATTTAATCAACAGCTATAAAATTCATGTAAATATAAAAACAATTATAAATAAAAAGATACATTGTATATATTAATATTAAATTGGACCTAAGAATCCAGAATATTGTTTATTAAAACTAACAAGTGGATTTGGGTTGGTGGCTTGGGTAGGGGAAGTAAAGCCTGCTTCATTTCTCATCTATCATAAGAGGAAGTCAATAGATAACACTTCTGTACTGATGTAGAAAAATTTAAATGTACATATTGCAGTATATGTTTTAAATATTAAATTATTAAGTAATCAGTAGAAACATAAAACAGGGTAGCTTCTAAGCCACTATAGAAATTAAGCAAACAAATATATCCATATAGGAAAAAATAAGTAAAAGGAAACAGAAAGAAACCACAAAATAAACTGTGCATGAAACACAGTGATATTCATGTGATTAAATATTCCAGGTACAACCATAAATTTAAAAAAGATTAAACCCACTATTAAGTCACAAAGATTGAAATGTGGCAACTCCAATGTATCTAAATATGTGCTATACACAAGAATTATCCCCCAAAAAATAACAAAAAAGTAAACAATGAAAGGATTGACAAAGGTGTATTCAGCAAATAACTAAATAAAGGAGTGAGACTATTAATATCCATTAAAACATAATTCCAAAACAAAACCAGCAAAGGGAAGAAAGATAAAAGATATTACCCACACTGAAGATATAATAGAATCAAACTCCAAGGAGCAAATAACATGGTTTTGACATATAAAGGACAGAAATTGCTAGAGAAGAAGGAAAAACAGTAAAACAATGTAATTATTTCAGGACATGTTATCACTACTTTCAATTTTTGATAGATGATTAGATATAAAATAAATAAGCATATATAACAGATTTAATTATTATGATGACAATTGACATGTCTTTCTTTAAAAATGTTTCATCCTTTTCATTTTTCTTAAAATGTTTATCAAATTGATGATACAGTAGTGAAATGGGAAAAGTCCCCTTGCCCCCTTCTCAGGGTGTGCGACAGGAGGACTGGCTGGCTTCTTCAGTGCCTCGCTGCTCAAATCTCCAGGGGAGCATACAGCCTGCCAGGTGTGGGGCTCCGACCGCATGGCAGTGTCTAAGGGTGAATGTTTCCAGCTCCTCAAGCCCCAGTGGGTCTGTGTTACCGTGTGCTCTTTTAGTTTTGCCATCTATAGGCTTTCATTAGTCAGCTCAATTAGACCTCTGCCTTGTCGCAAGGACGGGGGCTTTTTGTATCCTGGGTTCTCGCTTTGGTGTACCAGAAGAATCGGATCACACCTGGGCTTGGAGAATGAGTGCAAGGTCCTATTGGGTGGAAGTAGCTCTCAGCAGATGGGGGAGCCAGAGGGAGATGGTGTTCCCTGGAGTTGACCTCTCTGCAGGCTGGGCTCTCCTTTGACTACTCCAGCCAAGCCCCGCATAGTCCCCACTGCTGATGGCCTGCCTGCCTGCCGGTGTCCCTAGTGTGCTCTTCTGCCGGCATGCTCCCCTCAACATCCAGTCGCTTGTGTCTTCTTCTGCCGGTGTGTTCCTCACGAGGTCCAGCCACTCGTGTGTCTGCCTACTGGGGTCTCCGGTCGTATTTATAGGCCCAGTATAGGGTGTGGTGGACCAGGGTGGTCTTGGAAAATGCAACATTTGGGAGTGAAGGCAGGAGTACCTGTCTTCACCTAAGTCTGCGGGCACAGGTCCCAGGGTGAAGCCCTAGCCAGGAGCCACGCCCTCCTCTAGCCACCACTTCCGTTTCCCGCTTCTGTATCATTTAAAGGGACCACGCTTTTCCCTTTCCAGTACTGCCATTATCAGTAGGCCATACAAGAAATCCCAATAAATTCTCCAATTTGGGAAATGTACAAGTCATATTTTAGAATAAAACTTGAATAAAACTCAAAATCAAACAATAATACTCACAATTCTTAGAAATAAAAAGTTATCCTCTAAGGAACTCTTGAATCAAAGATGAATTTAAAATTAAAATTGCAGGGTTGCTATTTCTGGCAATAATGCAGAATATATGTCTGGAAAAGCCTCACTACAATGCACATTTTTATGTGGATAAAATAAAGCCACTCTTTTTTTTTTTTTAATGTGTTCACTATAATGTAAGGGGATCGTTGTGAGTAAAAAAATACAAAAGAATAAGCAAATTGGGAAATAGAACTGAAATCCATAACTACGCAGCAGAACAGTTTCAGAAAACCAGGAAGCTTTCCCAGCAGATCAGGCTTTGGACCTAGGCAAAGAAAGAGAGGTTGAAAATAAAGCTCTTGAAGAAAGTTGAAAATTAAAAGAGCTAAAATATTAACAAAAGAGTAGATGTAAAAAAGCCAAGCTAAACAAACAAAAACAACAACAAACAAAAAATTCTTAGGAAGAAAGGTAGAATACAAAAATGCTTATTTGTTTCAGTTAGTATTTTCAGTGAGCAAACAATAAACAAAAACGTTCTGGGAGTGTGTAACCACATTGGTTTGGAGTTCAAATTTACACTATTTCTGTGGGTTAGGGAAACACAAGCTGAGAAATGAACTTAAGCTCTCCCAAAAGCAACCAAAATTATAGCATGCATAGCAAAAGACAAGTAAACAAACAGAAAAAGAGAACCAACTAAACATCATGAAATAAGATGCTGAATTACGTTAGAAGGAAAATATAAATCTTCTGGAAAGGGATGTAGCCTAACCCAGGCCTGGTGAAAATTCCACAGAAAAGTTCTACTGAATATAAAGTCACAATAAAAATTAAAAGAAAATTAGCCACACTGAATGAGAACAACAGCAACAGAAAATATGATAAATAATGATATGCTATAAAAATAAATATTTTATAAAGAAACCAAAAGAATTTGTTGCAAAAAATATAATTGAACGTATGTCTAATAGACATATTATTTTTAGAAAAAAATAATGGAGACAAGGAAAGAGAGGATCTATTTAAAGTGATAAAGCCTAAGATTTTTACTAATCCATCAATGGCATGAATCTTTGTAGTAAAGAAGCATAAATAAGTCTTTTTTAAACTTTTAAGTTCAGGGGTACAAGTACAGGTTTGTTACATAGGTAAACTTGTGTCATGGGGGTTTGTTGTACAGATCCTTTCATGACCCAGATATTAAAACTAGTTGTTTTTTATCCTCTACCTCTCCTACGCTCAACTCTCTGAAAGGCCCCAGTGTGTGTTGCTCTCTGCCATGTGTCCATGGGTTCTCATCATTTAGTTTCATTTATAAGTGAGAACATGTGGTATTTGGTTTTCTGTTCCTGTGTTAGTTTACTAAGGATAATGGCCCCTAGTTCCATCCATAGACAGAGTATGAATGAGTCTTAAGCAGATATAACAAAGATGAAATGTATACCGAAATTCATCATTGTTTTCTAACAGATCACCAAAGGTAGAGAGATCTTTAAAAAGCCACAGAAAAATGAGCCTACACGCGTACAAAATTGATGGCAAATTTCTTTTTCTTTTTTTTTTTCCTGAGAGGCAACCTCTGCCTCCCAGGTTCAAGTGATTCTCCTCCCTCAGCTTCCCAAGTAACTGGGATTACAGGCATGAGTCACCATGCCCAGCTAATTTTGTATTTTCAGTAGAGAGGGGTTTCTCTATGTTGGTCAGGCTGGTCTCAAACTCCTGACCTCAGGTGATCCATCCACCTAGGCCTCCCAAAGTACTGGGATTACAGGCATGAGCCACCTCCCCCAGCCGAAAGAAGAGAAATTAACCTTAGAGAAAGGTATAAAAAGAAATAAAATATACTATAAAAGCAGGACAAACAGCCAACACAAAATAAAATTGTAGAAAGATTCCAAATATATCGATAATCACAATAAATATGAATGGATGACTCTCACCACTGAAAATAGATTTACAGATTATGTTAAAAATTATCAACTACATGCAAGTTAAACCCAGTAACTTAAGGTTCCAAAAAGAATTCAAAAGGAAAAAGTATCAAGAAGAAATTAACCAAAAGGGTTTATTATTGACATATTACCATCAACAACTTATGTTTAAGTAAAAACAGAGAAATAAAGAGAGCCACTACTTAAATATTAAATATTGAATTAATCAAGTTACCATATATTTGTTGGCCAATTCCTGTGTACAACTGGCAGTTAATATGCCCTTGTGGCTCTCGCCAGGCGTCCTCGTGGAAGTGACATCGTCTTTAAACCCTGCGTGGCAATCCCTGACGCACCGCCGTGATGCCCAGGGAAGACAGGGCGACCTGGAAGTCCAACTACTTCCTTAAGATCATCCAACTATTGGATGATTATCCGAAATGCTTCATCGTGGGAGCAGACAATGTGGGCTCCAAGCAGATGCAGCAGATCCGCATGTCCCTCCGTGGGCCTAAGGCCGTGGTGCTGATGGGCAAGAACACCATGATGCGCAAGGCCATCCGAGGGCACCTGGAAAACAGCCCAGCTCTGGAGAAACTGCTGCCTCAATCCGGGGGAATGTGGGCTTTGTGTTCACCAAGGAGGACCTCACTGAGATCAGGGACATGCTGCTGGCCAATAAGGTCCCAGCTGCTGCCCGTGCTGGTGCCATTGCCCCATGTGAAGTCACTGTGCCAGCCCAGAACACCGGTCTGGGGCCCGAGAAGACCTCCTTTTTCCAGGATTTAGGTATCACCACCAAAATCTCCAGGGGCACCATTGAAATCCTGAGTGATGTGCAGCTGATCAAGACTGGAGACAAAGTGGGAGCCAGCGAAGCCACGCTGCTGAACATGCTCAACATCTCTCCCTTCTCCTTTGGGCTGGTCATCCAGCAGGTGTTCGACAATGGCAGCATCTACAACCCTGAAGTGCTTGACATCACAGAGGAAACTCTGCACTCTCGCTTCCTGGAGGGCGTCCGCAATGTTGCCAGTGTCTGTCTGCAGATTGGCTACTCAACTGTTGCATCAGTACCCCATTCTATCATCAATGGGTACAAACGAGTCCTGGCCTTGTCTGTGGAGACTGATTACACCTTCCCACTTGCCGAAAAGGTCAAGGCCTTCTTGGCTGATCCATCTGCCTTTGCAGCTGCTGCCCCTGTGGCTGCTGCCACCACGGCTGCTCCTGCTGCTGCCGCAGCCCCAGCTAAGGTTGAAGCCAAGGAAGAGTCGGAGGAGTCGGACGAGGATATGGGATTTGGTCTCTTTGACTAATCACCAGAAAGCAACCAACTTAGCTAGCTTTATTTGCAAAACAAGGAAATAAAAGTCTTCTTTAAAAAAAAAAATGCCCTTGTGTATTTTCTCTTGTATGTTTTTCTTTTATAAATTGTTGAAATTCCTTTTTCTATTCTGAATATTAACCATTTATAGTTAAATGCATTGCAAATATTCCTCAGTATGCGTTTGTCTTTTCAAACATTTGTATCCTGTTTGATGATTGGTTCAGTTTTCTCTTCAACTAACCTTGAGTATAGTGCTCAGATCCTTACTGAAATGAAATGGTATCCAAATACCTCACAATATGCAGCACATATTAAGGACAAACTTACCACGTACAGTTGATGGTGGTGAAGTGCTTAGTGAGGCAGGTGTTTGGAGCACTTGATGCCTGCTGTGTTTAACTATTATGGCTGCAATAATTACTAAAAACAATGTGGCATGAGACGGCTGCTCCTCAGTGCAAGGAAGCACTTTTAGAAAGAAAATACCTCAGGTTCTTAACCTTTCAGGTGATGGGACTCTCAGACAGGTCCCACTTGTAGAAACAGATAATTCCTCTAGCAAATCTAAATCTATCTCTTATTTATTAATGTGCTATGATAGTACCTCTGAAAAACCAGAAACTAAAGTTAATTGTATGGATTGTAGAGAGTGGGTCTGCAGCCTTATTAAGTATCCCAGGTGAAGTTAGGGCATTGATTGAGAAGGAGTAGGGCCCTGAGGCTTGGAATAGAGATAATTGGGAAAACTTGGATGATGTTGATGATTAAACCAGATCATTCTAAATTTTCTTTGCTAGTGGAAGCAGCCCTTCTTCCTGTGCTTGAAGGCATCAGCCTTTTTCTATTAATGATTCTTTAATAATTTCTCTTGGTGAAATTCTAAGAGGAGATGTTTCTTCTTCTCAAGATTTACCCCAAGAATCTTATGATTAGTGTCAATTTTCAGCATACCCCAGAAGGATGTGTACAAAGTGACTTGGAAGGAAGTAGCTTGTACTCCAAAATGAATTGCAAAATTCATATAAATGGATAGGACCACATATATTGACATATGTACATCTAACACAGGTTCATGTGCTAGTTTGGCAGGAGGAAGGGACTCTAACATTTTACCTGATGGGTTAGGTGAAACTTAGACATAGTGGAAATTCAATGATGTTGAGACAGAAGAATATCCTGCATGTAATATAGAGGAAAGAATCCAAAGGTTTAGAGAAATAGACAAATTGCAATGCTTTTATCACATGCAACTAGTTCTTCTCACATTTTGTTTTTTCCTGAAGGGGCCCAAATAGCACTCCCTTCATTAATTTACTGACAAATTTCATTAGTAAGGGGATGTCCATATTTTTGAAATATGGGGATGCCTTCTATAAGCCAGGTATAATGCTGGGAGATGCCATCCTTGAGTTGGGCTTTCCATAAAGATAATGAAACATTTAACTGCCAGAGGCTAGGTGGGCACATTCAGTGTAATGTGCATTGGGGTTGAAGTATTTACCCACAGAGAACTCAATCAGGAGTCAATCACAAGTCCCTAAAACAAACTAAATGTGCAACCCAGTACAACATTATTTTATATATATAATAAGATAAACTTCAGGTTAAAGGTCAAATCCATATCTGAGTTACCACAATGGAGAATCACGTCCTCTCCCCTAATTCTAGAATTAAGTCAGTTTAGAGAACTCAAGCCTCTTGATTGAAGTAGAGGTTTGCTCTACTACCATAGGAATCTGCCATTTCTCTTCCTCTGGCACCGTCAAAAGTGATCTGAGGACAATTACTAAGGAGATTGTGCATTGGAGAAAACGATACATCTAAACTTTTGGGGTACTCGCAATACCAATGTGCAATTACAATAGATAAGAAATGGAGGTGTGTACCAAGTATGAATTACCCAGTGTTCAGTAAGACCATGGACCCATTCTGTGTGGTTCTCTATACCCTAGATGTATAATTAAAATGGACCTACTTGACACTGGCATTGGCAGAATCACCAAACTGGCTCTCTAAGCAAGGGAGTGAGGGTTATTAGGATAGAAAGGATCAGTGAAAGCTGCTGGAGCTTCCCCTCCCTGCCAGGTCTCATAGGTAGAATATTGAACCCGAAACAACACTGTTCTCTTTTGGAAATAGCAGGAATGATTGTAACCCATGAAAGACCTCAAAGATGCAGGGCAGTGATGCTGTTTATATTCTCATTGATATGTTCCTGTTGGTCCATATAAAATGTCATGGTTCTTTGAAAAGGACTGTATTATTTTAAACCACATCAGGTGATAATCACAGTTGGGCTCCTTTTCCAAAGGCAGATTTTTTCTAAGCTTTTCCTCAGAAATTCTGACCAGCCATGACTTTGAAGAATCTGTTTTGGATGAAGTGGACTTAATATATGATGGGAGTGGATCTAAGAAGTTCGAGGCTTGAAGTGGATAATTTGGGTATTCTGCAAAGACCTCCTTAATATATTTTATTTACTATTTTTATGTGCCATGGCTGTATTGGTAGGCTATTAATTGCTGCCTCAACTTCAGACCTTGTTACTGGTCTATTCAGGGATTCAACTTTTTCCTGGTTTAGTCTTGGAGGGTGTAAGTGTCTAGGAATGTATCAATTTCTTCTAGATTTTCTAGTTTATTTGCATAGAAGTATTTATAGTATTCTCTCATGGTAGTTTGTATTTCTATGAGGTCAGTGGTGATATCTCCTTTATGATTTTTTATTTTGTCTATTCTTCTCTTTTTCTTCTTTATTAGTCTAGGTAATGGTTTACCTATTTTGTTAACTTTTTTCTTTTTTTAAAGCTTCTGGATTCATTGATTTTTTTTTGGAGGGTTTTTTGTGTCTCCTCTTTAAATTCTGCTCTGATGTTAGTTATTTCTTGCCTTCTGCTAGCTTTTGGAATTGTTTTCTCTTGCCTGTCTAGCTATTTTAATTGTGATGTTAAGGTGTTGATTTGAGATCTTTCTAGCTTTATGAAGTGCTATTTATTTCCCTCTTAACACTGCTTTAGCTGTGTCCCAGAGATTCTGGGACGTTGTATCTTTGTTCTCATTGATTTCAAAGAAGTTCTTGATTTCTGCCTGAATTTCATTATTTATCCAGGAGTCATTCAGGAGCAGCTTGTATGTATAATTTCCATGTAATCGTGTGGCTTTGAGTGAGTTTATTAACCCTGAGTTCTAATTTAATTTCACTGTGGTCTGAGCAACTGTTTGTTATAATTTCAGTTCTTTTGCATTTACTGATGAGTGTTTTACGTCCATGTATGTGGTTGATTGTAGAATAAGTGTCATGTGGCACTGAGAAGAATGTATACTCTGTTGATTTGTGGCAGAGATTTCTGTAGATGTCTCTAAGGTCCACTTGATGCAGAGCTGAGTTCAAGTCTTGAATATCCTTGTTTATTTTCTGTCTCTGATCTGTCTAATATTGACAATGGGATATTAAAACTTCCCAATTTTATTGTGTGGGAGTCTGAGTCTCTTTGTAGACCTTGTTTTATGAATCTGGGTGCTCCTGTATTGGGTGCACATATATTTAGGATAGTTTAGGATTGTTGAATTGTTTCCTTTACCGTTATGTTATGCCCTTCTTTGTCTTTTCTTGATCTTTGCTGGTTTAAAGTCTGTTTTGTCAGAGACTAGGATTGCAACCCCTGATTTTTTTTTCTTTCCATTTGCTTGGTAAATTTTTCTCCATCCCTTTATTTTGAGCCTATGTGTATCTTTACATGTGAGATGGTTCTCCTGAATATAGCACACCAATGGGTCTTGACCCTTTATTAATTTACTAGTGTGTATCTTTCAGTCCATTTACATTTAAGGTTAGTATTGTCATATGTAAATTTGATCCTGTCATAATGCTATCTGGTTATTTTCCACACTAATTGATACAGTTTCTTCATAATGTCATTCGTCTTTGTATTTTGGTGTGTTTTTGCAGTGGTTGGTACCAGTTTTTCCTTTCCATATTTACTGCTTCCTTCAGGAGCTCTTGCAAGGCAGTGCCAGTGGTAATGAATTCCATCAGCATTTGCTTGTCTGGAAAGGATTTTGTCTTTCAATTATGAAACTTAGTTTGGCAGGGTGTGAAATTCTGGGTTGAAAATTCTTTTCTTTAAGAATGTTGAATATTGACCTCCAATCTCTTCTGGCTTATAGAGCTTCTGCTGAGAGGTCTGCTGTTAGTCTGATGGGCTTTGCTTTGTAGGTGACCTGGCCTTTCCAGGCAGAGACTCTTGTTCTTTTCCCTTCCTTTCTCCCAACTAAATGGAGCCTCCTGCCTGTGCTGAGCC
Source organism: Sapajus apella (assembly GCF_009761245.1). NCBI lineage: Eukaryota > Metazoa > Chordata > Mammalia > Primates > Cebidae > Sapajus > Sapajus apella. The sequence continues at coordinate 20,527,383 of NW_022436943.1, read as the reverse complement.
ACCTGGAGTTGGGAGTGTGATGAGGCAAGCACCCTTGTGTCCACCAACACTCAGACCTGCACTGGGCGGAACCTGAAGCCAGCATAGCTCTGGGTCTTGCCCAAGGCCCTGCTCTTTAATGTGATAAGTTTCCCCAGGCTCCAGAAATGTCCAGAGATGTTGTCTGGGGGCCAGAGATTGGAGTCAAACATCTTAGCAGTTTACCTGATTTTCTAGTCTACTATATCTAAGCTCATATCACACTACAATACAGAGTTCCTGCTCTTCCTTCCCCTTTCCTTAAGAAGAGGAACCTCTTCCCGTGGCCACCACCACCACTGATCCACAAGGGTTTTGTCAGGCCACTGCATGTGTTCATTTAAAACCCTGAGCTCTTCTGTCAGCTCATGGTGAATGCCGCCAAGCCTGGGATTCACACTTCAGCTTAGATGCCTCCCTTCTGTCCCCGGATATGTAAAAAAAATGGTGTCCAAAAGCGTTAGCATGGACTTGGGGACCCTAACAGCCTTCTTGTTGCTTTACCTCATTTTAGCTTAGCTGGTACCTAAGGTACAAGTAAATGTCCCCTTTCTTTTCCCTCTGCTTTTCTCAAACAAGAAAGAGTCTTGTAGTTACTACAGCAGGGAATGTGCTATGTCATCCCTGAAGTCAGCACGTCTCAGAGCTCAAGGCCCACCGCATACTCCCTGGGTATCACTGCTGGTTATTCAGGGCCCAAGAGCTCTTTGGCAGGATGAATCCTGCCAGGACTGGGTCCTTCTCTTCAAGGCAGTGGTTTCATTTTTGGCTAAGGGTGTGCCTAGATATGTTGTCCAGGTGGAAGGGCCAGGAATGGGAATATTATTACTCTTCCTGGTGACCTATCCTACTGTGGCTGAACTGGTACCAAGATGCAAGACAAAGTCCTCTTTACCCTTTATTCTCTTCTCCTTAAGAAGAAGGAAGGCGTCACTGTTGTTGCTGTGAGTTGCAGTACCTCCGACTGGGGGAGAGATGATGTAAGCGTTCACTTAGCCATGCCAGCTGATATCTCTGAGGTCACATGCCCCCCATTTCTCTGACTCTAAGCTCAGCCTAGCACTAAGAGTTGCCTCCAAGTTGTAGTTTTTGTGTCATAGACTGCTTTTCAAGTTTACATAGAACCCAAGAGCACTTCAGCCCACAGTGGTGAGGCTTGCTGAGAAACTTAAGTTCTAGATACGGGGATAGGCAATTCTCCCCTGGCTAGGGCTGGTCCAAATGCTCCCTTTGTGCATGGGTGCTGATTGCACCCAGCAGGGCTTTATTCTCTGCTATGACAGGGTAGCACTACGTTCAATGTAAAGACGCCAGTCATTGCATTGTCCCTCCCCAAAGTGCAAACAATCTCTGCCTGTGCCACCCAGCCACTTTCAGGGATCACGGAGGGTGGTGGTAGTGATTCGATACTGTCTCTCTGGCTCTCCTCAATGTCTCTTTTGGAAATATGAAGTTAAAATAAGGTACTGTGATTGGTCACCTGACTTTTTGTACTTTTAAAGGCGCTTTTCTGTGTGCAGATAGTTGTAAAAATCTGGTATTCTTGTGGGGAGGATGAATGGTATAGGCTTCCTTTTCACCATCTTGTTCCAGCCCTCTCAAATTATATAAAAATTTAAAGTAATTTCCAAATGATTCTAAAATAATCTGAAAGATATAACAGATAATAATTACTATTCACCATACTGAGATTATATCAAGAATTTTATTGAAATTATTGTATAAACTTCACTTCTAATAAATTTGTAATTTTTTAAAAACTATACTTATGATTAAAGATATTTTTTACAAAGCAAAAAGTAAAATAAGTTCACAGAAAGTTTCTCATCAAAAAATATTAAGAGAAGGATGTCCTATAATTAATTAAAATAATAATGACAAACATTTATATAGCATGTTACATATACACAATGATGGTATACACATATATTGCTATGTAAATGATTATATGTGTGTAAATGTAATACAACTTCTCTAAAAATTATGTGCAGGGTTAGAGAGGTATAAATTTATGTATAGATAAGTTACTTGTTCAAGGTCTTACAGGACAAAATTGGTAGAGTTGGGATTTAAACACAGGTATTTTGGACTCGTTCTCTGTTTTTAGTCACTTTGGAATGCATACATATATGCTAAAAGTATCTTACCAAAAACAAGAAAAAATTAGAGCTCACCTCTGACAGGTAAATTTGTCATGTGAAACATGCATATTTCTACTGAAAGAGATATTTCAAAATTTTTGAGCAACGACACTTACAGAAAATATTGTATATCTGTTCAAAATGATCACCCTGAGGAATAGCACTCACATGAATGTAGGAACAGAACTCATAGATGTACAATTCTTGGGTTTATTAAAACCATCTATCTCAAAATCATGTGTGGTGACAGTTATCTCTGTATTTTCAATTGCCATTATTGCAGAGCCAGTCCTCAATACGTACTAAAAATTGAAATGAGAGTTATTCTTTGCTCTTCTTCATCTTCCTCTTTATTTTCTAAAGTGTATGGCAGCATTGAACAGGAATTTATTAAATTTTTAAAACTTGGGGGCCAAAATAAGGTTACAGATGTCTTACTGAAAAATTTCTCCTTTAGTTTCACCCAGATACAGAAACATAACCACTATAAAATATCTTTATTCTTGGTATTATATTATATGATTCATGGTCACTCTGGGTATTTGAGTTTCCTACAGAATTACTACGGACATTTAACCTGCCCCTAACATTCAATCTGTCAAGTGCTGAAATGAAATGGGTGTTGATATGAAGGCCAGGTTAGACTCAGTTATAAAATTTTAGCACCTTTTTTGAAAATCTTCTCAATTACATTTTCCCAAAAGGCAACACTGAAGAAAAGTATGTTCTTATGTAAAACAAATATCATGATTCTAGTCTTATTATATTTTTCTTTGAAAAATATTTTGATACCAGAGATTACTTAAATTTTGATCATTAGAACTTCATTTAATATCCCTTTTATCCTAAATATTAAAACAAGTAAATCATTGTTAACCGTGTGCATTCTTGCTTAAAATAATGAAGACAATGGCAATTTTAGTTATATTTAATAAAAATTGTACTTATTAGCACATATATTGTTCCTTATATGTATGCTGTGATAGTTATATAAGTTTATTGTGATCAAGTGCTTCTCATTATCTATATTTTTTCATATAATTTATGAAAAATAAATCAAGTTAATAGTTAATATTTACATATTTTTCAGAGATGATTCTGTTATAATATGTAAGTAGGAAGACCAGAGAGTAACATCTTATATGTGTTGTCTTAATATGATCATCTTAATCTTAAAGCCAGGTTCACTGAAAAGTGAGAAGAAATAGAGTTAAATACAATAAAAATAAATGTTTTTCATTTGGTATGGAGGGAGGATTACCAATGAGTGTAATGATTATGTATCTCTACTGATGAAAAATGATCGAGTGGTGAGGAGTGAACATTCTGGCAGGAAGCAGAAAGCAGACACATAACTCACAAACCAGACAGTGAGAGAGAAGCCCCTGAATAAAAATAAGCTTAGACATTGTGAGTGGATGGCAGAGTGTGGTGGCAGAGGCTGCCACCCCTGTAGGAAGGGCAATGGCATCAGGTCTCTGAGCACATTTCATCTGCAGATACTAAAAAGCCCCATAAATGTGAATGAATGTTTTGCTGCAGAAAAGTGATGGGATTGTTTCCAGGAAGAATAACAGAGAAGCATTTTAAAGCAGGAAAATATAGTTTCACTTTCTCCTCATGTATACTTAATATAATGTGGGCTTAGCTTGGCATTCAGTATGAATAAAAATACAAAACTCATCTAATCTGTGTGCATACGGACAGCATTTGGCATACAAGTAACTGAGGCCCAGAGAGGCTAAGTGGCTTTCCAAGGTCCTGAAGTTCGGTGGTGGCAAAGTTTAAACTAATGACAATACTTTTGAGATGTCAGATTATGTACACCTGTTTGTATTTGGATATTGACGTTCCATCTCCATGCTTTTATACAAATTATAAATGTCTCAATTAGGAGATATATTTATAATCTTTACTGTATTTTTTATGTTCCGTAATTTAACTTCGAACATTTATTGCATGCCTAATATGTACAACCTGTGTGATAGAAAATAATAGAATTGAAAGAAACACTGTGCTCTACTGAAAAGAGTTTATAAATTAGTAAGATAATCTGATGTAGAAGTAAGTACAGTCCTCAGTTGCTTAACAAGGACATGTTCTGAGAAACATCATTAGGCAATCTAATTGTCAATTGAACATAGAGTGTACTCACACAAACCTAGATGGTATAACCTACTACACACCTAGGTTATATGATCCCACCTACTGCACTTAGGCTACAAACCTGTACAGCATGTTACTGTGCTGAATTCTGTAGGCATCTGTAACACAATGGTAAGTATGTGTGTATCTAAACATATCTAAACATAGAAAAGGTACAGTAAAAATACAGTATTATAATCTGTCCTATATGAGGTCTGTTATTGACTGAGATGTCATTATGGGGCACATAACTGTATACACAGTCTACCAATAGTGTGTTTCCAAACTTGTCTGATCATGGAACTTACGATATATCAAAAATGCTCATTCATGTGTCTCTGTCTTGGAGATTCAGATTCTTAGGTCTGGGGTAGAGGCTTTTAACATTATTTAATAAAAATTCCAGTTGATTTTCATTATCAAGAAATTTGGGAAACATTGTCACAGTTCCCAGATTTGTCTGTACATTGGAATATGGAAAGAACTTTAAAAATTATAAATCCCTCTGTCCCACCCATCCTCAATCCTGGTGATCATAATCCTACATTTTGTTCTAAGACACAAACAAGTTTGGAGACTACTACTTTACTGTGCTGTGGGATCTGGTACTCAAGGATGGTGTCATAAAGTAAATACCATTCAATATGTTCTTAAACTAATATGTATTGAAAACCTACAATGTTAGAAACATTTTTCATATATTATGTCTTTTAATCTTCAAAATAAATCTATCAGGTTAATATGATTATTAATTGTATTTTATAGATTACAAAGTTTATTAAGAAACCTCATTCAAATTCATAGAGTTTGAAAGTGACTAAGCAGGTACATAAAACTAAATTTGTCTGAAGTCAGAGCTTGAGCCTGTGTCATTGTGCCAGACTGACTTTCAGAGGCAGCTTGAAGGATGGAGAGGCTTGCAACTGACAGAAATTGTGATGGAAGACATTCCAAGGAGAAACATCAATGTCAGCAAGGGGAGAAGGGTGCTAAGCCAAGTTGGAAAGCTTGGCTCCAGATAATGGAGGCCTTAACTTCATGAACTGCTTGGCTAATTATCAGATGATTGATTGATTGACTCATTTATTAATTCAGTACATTGCTGTTTTATAATGACAAGTATTACATATTTAAAATTTTTGAAAAATAATCACTATTGGACTGAATGTCATAGGTTGAATACTTATCTGGACTTTAGAGGTTAAACCTGTTTCAATTTTTATTTTCTTGTTTCTATATAATGTAATGTTATAGAGACCACACTGAGACCCATGCCATAAATGCAGGAAGGGTGCTGAAAAGTGATGAATAATCACTTTGGCTGGGACCTTAAATGACCAGAGATAAATGGTTTAAAAAATACAGGGATGATGTTTGTTCTTCCTAGCAAGTGGGACTTTAGAGCTGTTTAGGCTAGACAAACTGTGTTAGCATTTATTCTAAAATAAAATGCTTACAATAGGTAATGACTTTCTATCCAGAGCCCTTATTTTTTAGGATAACTTAAGTTCTTCTGATTATCAAAGAGAAAATGCAATTGGTTGTTGGTTGTCTAAAAATTGCTAATCTCTCTTATCACAGGAAGTAGTTATCATAAGACCTACAGACAAAACTAGCCACTAGAAAATAGAGAATATTTTGAGAGGGAGCGGAAGTTTATCTTCAAAGCTCTGAATCTTGACTATTTGAGGGCAGAGTTTCTTGGGCACAGAATCATTTTCTTTGTTGATTATTAAGTTGCTTTCCTTTATGTTAGTCATGTGCACAGGGGACCTGTATTTTATCAACATCATCCAACAAGCCCTAAAATGATACAACAAAATGACTCTGTAAGATTACTGTGCCAATTATTTGTTTCTGTATAAAGAAATGAAATGTCCATGGTATGATAATTTTAATGTTCAGTATCATATTCTTTAACATTTAGAAATTTCTAGGTGCATTCAATTGTTGTTTATTCATCCAACATATATCTTTATGTATCAGCAATGTTCCAGGAAGTGTGCCATGTGATGAGGACAGAGAGAAAACAAAAGAGAATATTTCCTGTTCTCATCCATCTTACACTCTAGAGTGAAAAACTATCAAACGATTATACAAGCATATAACTAACACATGTTAAATGTCATTTGTTCAATTACATAATAAATACAATAGTATACTCATTAAATAATTCCCAATTCAGTAGGAGAAATATATTGCAATCTACCAGTTTTTTATTGACACAAAAATGACAAAGATTTATGGTTCAGATGAGAGAGTCCAAATTTAAATAGATATCTATGTGGGGAACTACACTGGTAATGAGAGTAGATTTAAAATCTACTAAGAAATAGTTGGTTTATTTAATAAATGTTCTTGGTATGCTTTGTCAAAATTTTATAAAAATTCCAGAAAACCATTTATGTATACATAACATATATAATATATATTAATATGTATTCTTTTCTGTACTATTCTCTGGACGTGATCTTTCATGTCTCCAAACCTTTGCTTATACCATTTTTGTATCATATATATGTACATACAAACATATATGATAACGTTAAAATTTTATAAAAAACCAGAAAACCATTTATGTATATATGCATATATGATATATATATTAATACATTAATATCTGTAACATACATATGTTTATACTATATTATATATGGTATATATTTGTAATATATGTATGTATTATATATAATATATAATATTAACATATGTAATATATAACATATATTAATATACATATGTATATTACATATATTATGTGCATATGTATATATTATATATAACTATATGCATTATAACATATTATAATATATACATATGTATATAATATATTACATGCACATATGCATATAACATATGAATATATACATACATGTATACAATATATGTATGTATATATATGCATATATACACATAGCATATGTATACATGTGTAGGTATATGTATGCATATATGCATACATATATGTATATGTTACATATATTACATATATTATAAACCATATAGACATATAGTAATACAAGTATATATTATATATAAGTATATATGACATATACATATATAATATAATATAAATATATATTATACATATATAATATATGTATAAGATACATACACATATTAATATAAGTATATATGATATATGCTTATATTAATATAAGAATATATACATAGTTTTCTCGTATTTTATAAAATTTTAACATATATCATATATGTATACATATGATATAAAAATGGCATAAGCCAAGGTTTGGAGACATGAAAGATCATGTCCAGAGAATAGTGAATAGGGTGAAGTAGGAGGAGAGTAGGAGGTTTAGAATTGTAAGGCGTAGGAATAAAAGATAGTTAAGGGACAAAACTTAAAAGGCATGGAATACCAAGGAGCCTGGAATTTATTTCTTATGCATAGAAAATCATGCAATGTTTTGAGTGAATGCCAGGGTCATGCCTTCCTTTTAAGAAAGACAAGTCTAGTGGATATATAGAAATAAGACTGAAATTGACTGTAAAGATGGATGAGAAGATGAGACAAGGTGCATGCACTAGTTAGGCAGTCATAGTACTAACACAGATGAGAAATACAGAAGTTTGCCTCATTATGGAGAGGTGCTGAGAACAAAAAGGACTAAAAATATTCAAAAATACATAGTAGAAAGCCAAGTTTCACTGTGGATTTCAAGGGAGTTTTCACAAAGCAATATACCACAAAAATCTCTCAGCCAAGTTCTGCGATGTCAAGTGTAACAGACTCGATAATTGCATATTTATCCAACATGGAGACAAGATGGCTTCTGATCTAGTGTTACACCAATAAAAGCAGGTCATAGATCAGCAAGAGCTGTTAAATCAGATCAAGTACATGCTGCATGTGTGTGCCTGTGTTTATGGTCACACTAGGTTTATGAAGTTGAAATCCAACCTATGGTACCATAGTATCATAAATAGCTCCAAACTAGGCTTAATGAAGAGTAACATTTCTATCTTGGATGTTATAGTATACTTAAATGTAAGGTAACAGCGCTCTGGAGCTGTTCCTATTTGGTCATCTTGGCGGAAGACCAAAATTCTGTTTTTCAATTAAGGTGACATTCTAAGTTAATGAAGGTTAGGACTTCAACAAGTGAATTTTGGTGGACCACAATTCAGCCCATGGCAATGACCTTTGGCCACACACCCAACAATGTGATATGGTTGTTCTCCTAATAGCTAGCACCCTCAGTGCTGGGGTGGATGGTGGGGTATCTGCCAAGCCCACCTTTCTTTCAGTTGACCTGCCCCTTTATGGAGTCACTTTTGTGTCCTGTGAACCTGCTCCCCTTGTGCATAGTTTACTGTACCACAGCAGTCGTGTGATTCAACTGAGTTAGTCATATTCTTCTTGGAATTTGGAGACTGGGGGACCAAGAGCCACTGATTTGTATAGGCTGAATTATTGACGTGTAGGCAAATAAATTCAGGAGCTCTGGGATAGCTCTCCAGTCCATGGCCTTTGCCCTACCCACTCCATAGCTGCTGGTATTCTTCTTGGGATTCTATGAGAAAGCCCATTATACTTTCAACAAATTCTTCTCTCCCACCCCCATCTCCCTCTGTCTTTCCCTACCTTACTCTCTCTTTTTCTTTTTTCTTTTCCTCCCTCCCTTTTTCCCTCCTTCCCTCCCTCCCTTCCACCATTCCTCCCTCCCTCCCTCCTTCTTTCCCTCCCTCCTTCCTTCCTTCCTTCCCTCCTTCTTCTTTCTTATTCTTTTTGTGTGTATTCATCTTGAGCTTGTTTAAAATTTATTTATCTTTCTTATAACAATAAAAATCTGGGTTAAGAAAAGGGTGGCTTACTAGACTTGTCATCATTAAACTTTTTTAACACACACTTTTCTCTGAATCCCAATATATAGAAAAATATAAGCAGAGTCTACAATAATGAAAGAAGGAGGTGGGTGCCATCCCAGGTGCTGCTCAGTTTTTCCTTACTCCTTACCATCTCCATCCCCATAGGCATCCTATCGCTGAGGGATCTCTCTTGAACCCTGGGTCCTTGGCTTGAAAACCATCATGGTGTCTCACGCAGCTCCCAATCCTTGGGGCTTTAAAAATATTCCTCTATTTGTCATTAAAAAATCCACTGGTTTTGTAGAAAGTAACTGGGTTTGGGAAAATTATTTTCTATTTATGAATAACCATTTTCAAAATATGGCCCCCTAAGAAGTTAGAACCAATGAGTTTCCAGATAGATGAAAACATGCCTTGAGATTTCTAAGTAGAAATCCAAGAGTATAACTTGCCCCAAATCCTTAAAACACAAGGATTTCTGACTGTGCTTACTGTTTGTTCAAATTTGTGGGGGTTGTCATTTTCAGTATTGTGGAGTTTGATAAATGAAGGATAGTATATCCTAATTACAAGTAATTGATCATCAGTATACGAGAACAGTTTTTTTTTCCTAAAAAAATCATGTGAATGAAATTGTTATTAAGTGAGCAACATATGCTGATAATATCTTTCCCTTATTTTTGTGAAGAGAAATTTAATGTAGGCTGTCTGCAACTCTTAAGACATGCAGGGAATGTAAGAATGAATAAAATGATCTCATTAATGGGTCCTTGTTTTAATTATAAAATTTAAACACTAGTATTAAACAAGGATATTACATTCTTCTTCCTGAATGAGGTATGTATGATGGGTTGTATGCAGAGGTGGAATTAGGGTCTCCATGTGACAAGGGTAAGGATATATCAGTTGGGACATAATCAGCATTTCAAAAAAACTCTCGTTTTCTGTAGGCACTCCTGACTTGCTCCATGGTTCTCATTTTCAATAGAAATGTGCCATGATATCTCATCTTTAATTGATTATTCTTGTTTTTGAATTTTAAAAAATCACCAGCCAAGAACTGAACTGCCTTTGGTCATCTAAGGAAACTACTGGGCTTTACTTTCCTTTTCTGTAAAATAAAGCCTCTAGGTTATAATATTTTATTTTTCTACAGATTTTGGAGAGCACATGCTATAAATCAACTTCTGATCAATGATGTTGTGTTGCTTCAGTCCAGGTGCCACTTTTCATGTAGAGCACATGGCAACCTAGATTTGGTAAGTCAGTATTTTAATCAATTATACTCATTGCAATTAATTAGTATGATGGCCAGATTTTACTAAGCATACCGAGTTTAATTTACATACATATAAATCACTGACAAATTCCTTTGGCCTTTCAATATGAGAGATACAAAACTCTCAATAATCTTCAGAGTACATTTCCATTTTGAAAAATAAATTAGCCAGAAACCAAAACAATTTTTTAAAAAGGCATCTATAGTGAGGAAGAGAATGTTATAACATTAAACATTTTTTAGAAAAAGGGCTTTTACAGAACAGGGTCTGGCTGTGCTGCCTCGGCTTGAGTGCAGTGGTCAATCATAACTCACTGCAACCTCAAGCAATCCTCCCACCCTCAGCCTCCCAAGTAGCTAGGACTAGAGGCATGAGCCACAATGCCCAGATAAGTTCTCTTAATTTACTTTTTGTAGAGACAGGGTCTTGCTATTCTGCCCAGGATGACCTTGAACTATCCTCAAGCAGTCTTCCCACCTCAGCCTCCCAAGGGGCTGGGATTACAAGAATCAGCAGCTGTGTCAGGCAATAGATCTTGTTTCTAAATGTCATCCTTCATTTACCAATCTACAGTAGCCACCAGTGACTTTTAACCCTAATTACTTTAGTTTAATTATCTTCACAGAATTTATCACTGTCCCATGCTTTTTGATTATTGATACATTTATTCTATGTATCTCTACTAAAATAGCCTTCATTATTATGGGAACATTACCTTATGCATGTCAATTGTATTCTCAATGTTTAGTATAGTGTCTAGCACACAGCGGAGATGCAGTTGATATTTGTTAAAGAAATGAGTAATAGTGTCCTGCCTATCTCAAAAGAGAAGTACAAGAATGTACTGATTAAGAATTAATTTACCAGAAGATGACAACCCAGTTTCAAATCCAAGCAGGATTAGCTACATAATTGAAGAACCTAATACAAAATTAAAATGCGGGACACATTATTCAATATGTATTAAGAAAATTGACACACCAACGGTACAGCATTAATTAGTGTGGACCTGTTTAAAGGATGAGTTCTTTTCAAAGCAGCTGCATAGGTTACATGGCCATGAAGCTGGCTGTAAATGATTTCGGGCAAGATGCTTTAATTTTCTGTATCTTTGTTTGCATATCTATTATATTTCTTTAAATGTTAGTGTGACAATTAAATAAATTAATGTATGTGAAATTCTTAGAATAGTGCATGGTACACAAAAAGTATTGTGTAAATATTCGCTCTTTTTATAATAAATATATATTATTACATAATATAATAACAATAATATTATTATTCCTTGAATACATACTAAATAGCAAAGGCTTAATAAATTGTATTGAAAAGAAAAGAAGGAAAATCCAAGTTGTCATATTTAAGCTGTCTGCATGTATAAGACGTAGCTTTGCAAAAAGTTTTTTCTTTAAAAAAAAGAAAGTTTTTTACCTTGATTGAATTATTAGTCATTATTAGTCATTATTAATGCATTATTAATGTGACCTAGAAAAATTTTAAACTCAGAAGATCTTAAAACAGGAAAAGAATCAATTGAGAATGATTAAAATCATAGTTTTTAAATAAAATTTTGTATATTTAATACAATTATTTTTAGTATGCAAGCACATACATACATTGTTTATAATGATTTTATGGAATATGAGATAAGGTTCTGGGGTTAATTTCTAATGACTTCCTGATAAGGAATTGGCAGATTTATTTTGCCAGGTGAAATTAAGGGAAATGCTTGTATTTAACTCATCACCTTCTGCCATTTATTTTACCACCTGACCCTTTACATGTCCCAAATCTATTTTTTAGCATTGATCTTTTCTTGAATAAGAGTCTGTCATTGTTTTAAATTATAAAATATAGAAAAATTTGATGATGATAGATGACAGATGTATCAAATCTAAAATGTCATATTTGTTTTAGAATATTAAAAATGCAGATTCGATTAATTCAGCCATTCAACAATTTTTTCAGCTTCTACTATGTTTTAGGTGCTGTTCCAGTTGCAGAAGGTGAAACACAACAATGAACCAATATTCTTTGATCCCAGGATTTTACATTCTAACGGGGAAAACATGCAGTAAACCAAAATAACAATACAAAACAACTTCATAATGTGTCAGAGATTGAGAAGTGGTATGGAGAAATTTAAACCGGCTAAGGGGCAAGAGTAACAGGGAGGCCATTTTAGGGAAGGGTGGTCAAGGAAGTGCTCTCTGATGAGGTGACAATGGGGCAGAGTTTGAAAAGAGGAAGGTCAGAAAACCATCCTAAAAGATGGAAGGGTGATTCCATGGCTTGCGAAGGGGTCAGAGTAACTGGGTTTTATTCTGAGAGTTGCAGGAAGCCAATGGGATTATTATTATTATTATTATTATTTTTTAATTGAGACGGAGTCTGCTCTGTGGCCAGGCTGGAGTGCAGTGGCACGATCTCGGCTCACCGCAACCTCTGACTCCCTGGTTCAAGGAATTCTCCTGCCTCAGCCTCCCAAGTAGTTGGGACTACAGGCATGTGCCACCACGCCCAAATAATTTTTGTATTTTAGTAGAGACCGGGTTTCACCATGTTGGCCAGGCTCGTCTCGATGGTCTTGACCTCGTCACCTCGTGATCCGCCCGCCTCGGCCTTGCAAAGTGCTGGGATTGCAGGCGTGAGCCACCGCTCCCAGCCAGGATTTTTAAAGCAAAGTAGTGACGTGATTGAACTAAGCCTTTAAAGGAAATAAATCTCAATACTGGTTGTAGGACAGACGCTAGGGACAAAGGTGGAGACGGGGATGAGCAAGAAAGCTGCTGCACGGGTCCAGGCAAGAGGTAGTGGTTAAATAACCTTAGCCAGGATGGTGGTAAAATTGATAGGTTGTGATTTAACTCTACATATACTGTATTTTGCTATTAGAACCTTCAAAATCAGCTGATGGATTGGATATAAGGTGTGAGAGACAACGAGGAACTGGGGATGCCACCAAGGATTTTCATTTGAGCACCTGGATAAAAGAAATTGTTATTAATAAAAAATTCTGAGGAATGCTGGTAAAGGAGAGGTTTAAAATTTTTTAATTTTTAAGGTTTTTTTTCTGGGGGTCAGGGGGCTGTTCTTCAGAAAATCAAGTGGTCAGTTTTAGAAATGTTAACTTTCAAATGTTGAATTTTAAAGAATTCAAAAGTTGGAGATTTCAAAATATTTCAGAAATTTGGGGCTTCTCTGTATGATGCAGAAGAAACTACTAGCCTTAATGTAGTGCTATCATCCCTATGTGTCTTTTTTTGTTTTTCCATGTAACTGTGCATCCAAAAGTGTATATATTGCATATTTTCAACCTTATGTAATGGACATTATACTGGATTGATAGTATTGCATTTTTAACTCTCTCACTATTATATTGTATAAAATTTATCTGGGCTTTGTATGTATTTATATTACTTATTTCAACTATAGTACACTATGCCATTGAATGAACATTATCATTACATTATTTTTACGACAGATATTTAAGCACTTTCCTCTTTACATCGTAAAGTGCTACAGGTATCATTGTATATGTATTTCTGAGCACCTATGTTAGAGTTTTTTTTAAGAATTATATCTGGATAATAAATTACTGAATTGAAGAATATAGACATCTTCAGCTAGACATGGTATAACTGTTCTTACATGTGTTACATAAACTCATTCTCCCATTAGCCTCCAGAGTTGATAATTATTCATACCACCATCCATGTGATTTTAATCTTGTCAGACTTTTTTGTCTGTTGCCAGTTGGATGCATTGGAAAAGATACTCACTGCGTTTTAGTCTGCATTTCTTCTATTTCTACCGAGTTGGGCATTGTTTTATGCTATTTTTATGAATATTCTATTGTCATTTTCTGTAAATTTCCTGTTTATAACATCTGCTGATCTTTCTATTGAATTGTTTATAGTTTTTTTCTAATTAATTTGTAAGAAAAAATTACAAAGTAATTAGAAAAAAATTAATTAGAAAAATTAATTTTCTAATTAATTTTTTAAATTACTTTGTTTCTGGATGCTAATTCTTGATGCTTAGCTGTATCATGAATAATATCCCGAGTCTATTGCTTTCCTTATTTGTTTTGGATGTCTTTGTCATGAAGATCTAGAAGGAAGTAAAAACCCCAAATGGCTTAGACAAAGTATAATATATAATTTTCTTATACAGCAAGAATTCTTGAGTAGCTGTCTTAAGGATTTAGTCAACTCAGTGGTTTCCATAATCAACAAGGATCTGGGTTCTTTCCGCTATTCAGCTCAGTCAGCCTTAATGTTTCTCTTTCATTCTTTAGCTTGTTCCCTTCTTTCCCATTGGGTGGCTGCCATATGGCATCACATGCAAACATGAAAAGAACTAGTTGAAAAGCTACTGGCTCTACATGTTGAAAGCAACAAATCTTTCTGAGGAACATCATTACATTTCTCAGTCTCACTGGCTACCCAAAAGCCAATTGTGTGTGAAAAGAATCACAAAAGTCAGTGATTAACTTAGTCTTCTTTAGAATTTTCTGCTGAGCTGAAAATGGTGTCCTCTACTTTTAGAGATAATAATCTAACACCACAAGAATTCTGTTAGCAAGGAAGTTGGAAAAGATGTCTACTTTGTAGACAAGACCATTGGATACTGAGATTTTGTTCCTTGTTGGTGGCTATTGTAAATAAATCCCTGGTTAATTATATTTTATAAGCATTTATTACTGATTTAAACTGATACTGATGATTATATGTTGATCTTTTTATAAGGAACCTGGCTGAATTTCCCTTTTAACCAAATAAGATAATAGTTTTGTATGGAACTTTTATGAGTATTGTATATTTGAAGGAACATTTTGTATTTTTCTTTTTATTATTTATTGTCTTTGTTTTATTGTATTGGCTAGGACTTTTGATGTGATGTTATAGCACCTTTGTCTTGTTTTCAATTTTAATGGGAACTTTTCTTTTCTGAATGGACTCATATGCTAGAACTGATTTCAATCAGAGGACATTTCTAAGAGATGTATATCATACCCATGTATATAAAATTTGTAATGATTGTGCACAGAAGAAATTGACATTTAGTAAGGCCTTAGGATTCCTATTGGAAGAAGTTTCCAAGTAATGGCTTGCCAACTTCTCTGTAAGTATATTGTAAGAATAGTTCAAGGTTACCTCAAAAACAGAACCCTTCTATCCCTGGCTTGTACTCACAGAATTAGACATTCCTTTTACTCACAATTATGATAAGCAGTAATAAAACTGCTGACACATTTATGTATTTATTTTCTTCATTGAACAAACATTTTAAGAAGTCACTAACTCTGGGATAAACTTTGGGAACTCATTATATATTCTATGTGGAGATATAAATACGTACACATATTAATAGTTACAGAATTACACCATAACTGCTACAAAGAGCTATATAAAAAGTTTCAGGGAAAAAATACTGAAAAATATACCCACAAGTAAAATGTAAGGAAACAGAGGATGCGAATCAGCGAACTGATCCATTATAGCGAGTGTGCAGTGAAGAACAGCAGCAGAGTCAAAGGTTGCAAACTGATGCTGATGTGAAAAATGACACTTTTGTTCTTCAGCAAACACTTAGGGTTTCTTATTCCATCCAAATCCTGAGGAAAATGAAGGCTTTCGTGTGCTCCAGGAAGTCCAACAGCCATTGCTCTGCCTCTTTTTGTTCTTTGGTTACCTGCGGTTGCTTTGCTACAACCAGGATTTCAAGTTGGTTGATGCTTCTAAGACAATGTCTGAGAGTGTAGCAGAAAGAAAAGGAAACGGGATTGGGGGCTGGGTAAGAAGAAATATGTTGTATTGTTTTTTTTTTCTTTCTTCATTCTGGATCCCAGATCCAGGGAGTTTATCACAAATGCTTTTATGATCCATGAAACCTAATGTTTCTATAGTAGAATACTGTCTTAGTATGTAATTAATGAAGAAGCCCTCATGCTGTTCTAGTCTTGTTTATAGCATTAAAATCCAGGTAAAAATTTCTTATTCTGGCAACCCACAATCACCTTTGATACACGCTATTCATGATGTGCCCCATTTACAAAAGGAAATAAAGGATTCAGACTAAGTCTTGTACTTATAGTTGAAACTCAGCAAGGGTTGATTTCTGAAGGTTTTACATACTGTGAATCCAAGTCCATCTGGACCAAAAGATAAAGCTTTTCATAGATCATGCAAATGACATGCATGGATTACATTCCAGAATTGCCATTAAAAGGCTTTTAACAAGTTGTAGATGTTCAGTATCATCCTAAGGTTTTCACTACCCTGTGACTCCTTAGAGAATTAAATTACCATCTGAGAACTTCAATAAGCCAGTGTTCAATTAGTATCTTTGTTTGTTTTCCGTTAGTCTTGTCAAAAGAAAGATTAATGTGCAGTTCACTCAGTACAGCTTTTCTTAAAAGCAATATAATGTCTAACTCGAAATTCCATTTAGATGCAGGGAAACTTATTTTTTTTTTTATACTGTGTGATGATCATTTCACCTTTCCTCCCAATTCTTTCACTCTTTTTTTCCCTTGTAAGCAAACATTTAATCCTGCTTAACCCTCCTTCTGCACCATCCCTAATCCTGTGTTGCTGAATACTATAATATTTGAGTTTTACTGCCTAGGTGAAAGAAAAACTATTTCTGCAAAGGTGGAAGCTAAAAGAAAAAAACTGTAGGATCATTTTGCAAATGGAATCACTAAAGAGCCATGCATCTTGCTGGGTAATAGCACAGAACCTTTAAATCACAGAAATTAGAGACAGGAGACCTGTCAGGTCACCTTGTCCACCTGCAATAGCAGCTTTATGTATTTTGTGTGAAATCACATGCAGTGAAGCATTTACCAGAGCCCTGGGGAGAATCTAGTCCTCAGTAATACATCTCCCTGTTGAGAAAATGTCATAGAGAACAGTCCACCTTTTCTGTTGCCTAATTTCACATTGTTCTGCTTTGTTATATCATTTAAAAATGCAGCCACACATTCTTTTGCTCCTCCATCTTTAAAATCTACAACCATATAATATTACATTATTATTGTCTTTCTTTGTAATTATTTGAGCCAAGCTATACAATTTGCATCTTAAAGTACTAACTTAATCAATCACCATTGCACCATGTAGTGACTTTCTAAAGGGTTATTCACCACACTCCCATTTACTCTGATCTGAAGCTGTATTTCTTATAATTTTATTTTTTCATGTGTGTTTTTAGATTCAAAAAATTTGCTCAATTCTTATGGACAATGAAAATGATTCTCAAGTTAGTGACTGGACATCACAATTCCATTAAGATTCAGATAACTCCTATAGCCATGATTTATTTTATGTACTACACAAGTTTCTAGGACACCATCAAGTTTAGTATCTCACAAATCTAAATACCTCCTGGTGTGTCAGGTTGTCCAAGTAAAACCACCTTTGCAAAACTGTGACAGAAAAAGAAATCTGACATGGCTGATGCCATCTTGCTTCTGGACTCACAGGCTGGCTGTCTTCACTGAATTCCTAGGCATGGGCCAAGCTAACTTTGGAAGAAATTTAATTTATAGTTTAAATGTTAATAGCCCTTCCCCAAACTAAGCTGCCCTTGTAAAATTAATGAAAGATCCCCCAAGTTAGGAGGATGAGAATGACCTGAATTCTACTATGATGCAGATTTAACTAAATAATTGCCAGCCATTATTCAGGAGGTCACAAGATTTGCAACTTCCTCAATTACTCCTGTAAATGACATCATTATTGTAGTATAGTAACTAGCCAAGCATGGTGGCCTGCACCGGTAGTCACGGCTACTCAGGAAGCTAAGGTGGGAAGATTGCTTGAGCCTGGGAGATCAAGTCTGCAGTGAGCTGTGGTTGTGCCACTGCACTCCAGCCTGGGCAACATAATGAGACACTATCTCAAAGAGAGAGAGAGAGAGAGTGAGAGAAAGAGAGGGAGAGAGAACCTGAGACCATGCTTTTGAGATGTCTTTTCATGCTTCTGCATTTCTGACTACCTAATGACCCCATCCAGACCTGTTACTCAACCAGTCCTGTGGCCCCCACTCAGAAGCAGAGCCAGCACCACAGGACTGTATTCTACATCTTCCCTATTATTGCATCCCCAATCAATTAGCAGCACTCATGCCTTAGCCCTCTGCTTACCAAAGTATCTTTGAAAAACCCCTAACCTCTGCGCCTGTGGCGAGATTGATTTGAGTCATAACTCCATTTCCATGTGGAGTGGCTGGTCTCATGTCAATTAAACTGTTTACTGCAATGCTATGGTCTCTCTGAATTGATTTTGTTTTTGCAGTAGGCAGGAAGAACTCACTGGGCAGTTACACAATTGTTATGTCTGAAAGAACACCGTTTAATAACTCTTGGGCACAGCTATATGACTGACTCTTTCTTGATAAATTATTTCATCTACATGTGTTTCAAAATGTACTACACTACCTTCTGGAAGATAAAACATAACAATTTGCACATCCAAAAACCCTACTTCTCCTAGGTAGGAAATGGAGACAATCTCCACTCAGGTGTCTAGGGTGAGCAAAAGTCAGTTGAGGGTAAAGACCTGTCTTTGATTCCAAGATGCAGTGTGTTGGAAGGTGGAGATGCTCTTGTAATTATTCCTTCTCCACCCACCACCAGCACCCCAACACCATTGTGCTGGCCTCAAGTGGATGCACTGCTCGCTGTTTGACATCCTGCCCAAGCATGCAGTCTTTCTCACAATGCCCCAGGGGAAGGCTGCAACATTTAGATAAGACTTTAGTAAATGCTTTTGGACAACCACAGGAACATACACACGGAAAATCAGACGTGCAGATTATAGCTTGAATTATTAGAATGGTAGATCGCATTCCATGTTAGTTTTCGACCTAACTCTGTCATATGGTTTGGCTGTGTCCCCACCCAAATGTCATCTTGAATTGTAGCTCCCATTAATTCCCAAGTGTTGTGGGAGGGACTCAGTGGGAGATAATTGAATCATGGGGTGGTTTCTCTCACACTATTCTTGTGGTAGTGAATAAGTCTCACAAGATCTAAAGGTTTTATAAGGGGTTTCCTCTTTCACTTGGCTCTCATTCTCTCTTGCCTGCCACCATGTAAGACATGACTTTTGCTTTCTGCAATTGGGAGATCTCCCCAGCTACATGGAACTCAGAGTTCATTAAATCTCTCTCTCTTTTTTTTTTTTTTTAAATAAATTACCCAGTCTCAGGTACACCTTTATCAGCAGCATGAGACCAGACTAATACACTCTACTTAAGAGATTTTCTTCTTCCACCCAGGGCCCAAAGTATAGATATTATGATGACTCAAATTTAAGACTCTTCTGAACCTAGTAAGATTAATGCTGAGAGAGGAGTTACTTGTCCTACCTTCTGGAAACTTTGGTGAAGCTAGGAGCTGTACGTGCCCATGCATACCAGATGGACAAGTATAGTAAGTTTTATGCATTCTTTTTTTTCTCAGAGGGGATTAAACTCCCCACAAAACCTGACAAACTTGTCTCAACTTGCATTACTCTATAACGAAAAAATGGAGAGTGGCTGCAGGAGCGGTGGGAGGGAGAGAATGGCTGGTGGGCAGAGAGAGAGAAAAGGAAAGAGAATTATGTGTTGAGTGCTTACCCAGCAGGCATGTACTTTATGTACATTATCTCATTTACTCATTACCTAAATGATTTCCAGGTAGGTAAACGGAAAACAGCTCTGTCTGACTCCCTGGCTTATACCCTTCCATCCACACAATGCTGCACCATTTTTCAAAGACATGAGGTTTAATGAGACAATAATGTTGGTAAAGTGTTCTAATTTCCTTTGAGAAAAGGAGCCATAAAATTTTATTGTTATTGTTACACTTATTATTGAAGCTCAATGAATGCTTTAGTGGTGTCATTGGTGTAACTAATATTACACTCATTTGTTTCATTTAGGGAACTAAAGTCTAAAAATAAGAACAAGCAGTTTTAGTGTGCTTTAGATTCAGCTGGTTATCAAGTGCCACTTTGCAGATGGAGACCTTGAGGACTAACTCAACAAGCCAACAACCAAGGTAGAAGATGGTTTTGAGGGCAAAAGTGAAAAGTATAACCAGTAGGTGCTCTTTCTAATGCTTGGCTTTCCCTAGGGGTGAGAAAGGGGTGGATTAAAGGGGAAAGGCCTGAAACATTGTATCCTCTGTCTATAACTGTTAAAGAAGGAATGTAGCAATAATTCCTTTGCTTGTTTGTGGAAATAACAGTGGATTCAGTTTAGATAATTTGCTTCTCCAGAAGGGCAGACATCTTCCCCTTTCTATGAAAGAGTTTATTGTGTTAATTATATAAAACAAAATTATGTCAAGGACAGGAAGGCACTGCAAAATGACATGGAGTCATGCATATATTAAAGCACAAACAGGAACCTGGGCATGATTAATTTTAGTTTTTGCCATTTTACAAAGTCTTTATAGTGGGAAAGAATTCAATTTCCTCCTAAAATCTGCATTTTTGGTTAAATAATCCCAGCTCTAATTCTAATTTAAGAATGAAAGAATGAGAATTTCACCTGCATTTTATGTGGCAGTTATGTGTTTAATTATCATTTGTCTAAGCTTGGACTTTGTTTTCACATTTTTTCTGACATGTGCTACATTTGAAGAAATGTAGAATTCTGGACTTTATTCAGACCTGATCTCTGATGAAAGCAGAAAGGAATGTCCATATGATTCACTTTCCTTGTCTTCAGCAAAGAAAACAGACCTAGAGAAAACAAGTGCCTCAGGTGAGATCTTACAGTTGGTTAGCAGTGCTTGAAATTTAATGTAAGTCCCCCTTCCACTACTCCGTTTGTCCATTTTATTCATCATGAATTTGTGTAGACAAGTCTTTCTGTTAATTTACTTTACCTTAAATTTGTCTAATATTTTTCCTAAAAGGGCAATACAGAATGAAGATAAGGACCCCTTTGCTGTCTATTCCTACATTTAGGGAAGGTAGAAAGCACCTAGTTACCTTTGCAGCTCTTCTCTGTGTCCTTCTCTGTGACACCACTGTGTGATAACAAAACCAAGCCTATGCCTTGCATCGAGGCACACTGGGGATAAAAACCTCATTGACTGATACAAAATATGCAAGCACAAATTATTCCTTCATTGTAATCCATAAAGCATTTCCCTACCACCAACCTCCACATCTCCTCTTTTTCTTGTCTAATCTTGCTTTCCTACAGAAAATGTTCAGCAATAAGAGTTGGGGAAAACAGGAGGGAAAATATAGGAAGTGGTTAGGAGAAAGGCAAGATAGACTCCAGCAAATGATTTTTAAGCATGCCTGGAAACGGTTGGCATCTCAAGCTAGAGATAAATTCATTGTCTTGAGTTCACAGCACTTGCCTTTTATTTTCTGGAAGTCATACTTCCCAGTGGAATAAAAAATGTCCCCAATTTTGGTAATCTCACTTTTTTCATGGAAAGAAAAAATTTCTCATTATCACCTCCTCTCCACACTCCTAACCCACCTCCCAGGAATCTTGTTCTCTTTAATCAATCTACTTCCTGCAATTGAAAAAAAATGAAGGAAGTCTTTTTATTTGGCTAGATTATAATTTAGTTTATAGAAAGGAATATTTTATTTTTTAACCCAAAACTATAATACAATATATAATAGAGAGGAGGTGTTAAAAGTATCTGATGAGTGAGTGGATTGATTGGATCAAGAGTTTAGTAATCATTTTTTCATTACCTACACTGGTCAGCCTTTTTGGGAGGGGAAGAGAGTTGCTGTGATAAGAGTTTGCTGTAGTTTAATGGAAGAGACATACAGGTAAACAATCAAATAGTGCAACATGACAAATGTTCTTAAGAGACAGGAACAAAGAACTGTGGAATCTTTGAGAAGAGAATGACAGATTTTCCTGGGGTGTCAGGAAAGACTTGTAGCAATATCAGCATTTGAGTTGGATCTCAAAAACTAAGACTGTCCTAGGGTTGTTAAAACGGACAAAAGTGGGAAAAAAAAAAGCTTTCAAGCTTGTGCAGGCTAGGAGGCTACAGAAACTTGGCATGTTTGATGAACATTTAGAAATTCAGTGTGGCAGGAGCCTTGAGGGAAGTGGCAGGAGCCTTGAGGGAAGTGGCAGGAGCCTTGAGGGAAGTGGCAAGAGATGTTTTATACTGGAACCAGGGTCTGAAAAGTCTTGAATGTCAATGTGGGGAGGTTGAATTTTATTTTCTGGCAGCAGGCAACCAAGAGAGGCTTTAAACCTGGGAAGTTACATACTTGATTTTTTTATTTTTAAGAAAGAAACCTAGAAATGATATCTATAAGAGTCTTGTTACAGAAACCAGTTAGGGAGTAATTTTAATAGTTCAAGTGAGATGCCTTATTCAGTTTAGGCTGCTCTCACAATGTACTGTAAACTGGGTCATTTATAAATAACAGAAATTTATTTATCATAGTTCTTGAGGCTGGAAGTGTGCGATCAGGGCATCAGCAAGGACGTAGTCTGCTGAGGGCTGTCATCCAGGTTACAGACTGCTGACTTTTGCTGTGTCCTCACATGGCAGAAAGAGGACAAGAGAGCTCTCTGGCTTCTTCCTTTAAGGGCACTGATAATCTCATTTGTGAGGGATCCACCCTGGTGACCTAATTACCTCCTAAATGTACCACCTCCAAATACTATAACAGTGGGATTAGGGGCTTAAGTATGAATCTGGGAGCATACAAAAATTGAGCTCATTGCAGGTAAAATGAAGATTTTCAGTGGCAGGGGAGATAGGAAGTAGAGGTCCCTAGCACAGACTCAGCAGATTCCAGTGACTGAGTGAGAGGGGAGTTGAATGTTCAGCACTGAAAGTTTGGGGAAACAGAAGGGAAGAAGCTGCAGTAGAACTGAGGTTCTTATAGCAGAAAGTCAATAAATTAACCTGAGAACATAGGATACAGATAAGGTTTTCACTTATTCAACACACCTTTCATTAAACATTCTCGGTGTATTAGGACCTACTTAGAAACCTTATGAAGGAGGAATATTTCGTACCATCATAGAGCACATTGTTTAGTGGGGCTATATAGATTTAAAAGTTAATTATGTTGTGGTAACTACAATGATAGCTAAATATGGCCAGCCTTTATAGTGATTATTATGTTTTTGACACTATTCTAAATATTTTACATGAACTACTTCTTTTAATCTTGAAAACATTCTTAAAAAGGAGAAGCTGTTATGATTCCCACTATACATGTGAGAAACTGAAGCACAAAGAGGTTACGTAATTTGTCCAAAGTCATACAATTGGTAATGCAAGAGCCAATATTGAAGCCCAAGCAGTGTGACTCCAGTCCGTGCCAGTGAACACAAAACTGAATTCCTCTGATAGAATTATACGTAGAATAGTGTGTGTGTGTATGTGTGTGTGTGTGTGTGTGTGTGTGTGTGTGTTATGAACTTTGTTGTCAATATTAAGTTGGAGCTGTACAATATCAAAGTTTATTGTTCCAGCAGACAATTAGAAATGTTGACTTAGAGGCTGGAAAATAGATGAAAGCTAAAGGCATAGTTGAAATCTGCAATGGGAGTATATCTACAAGGGAGAGTATTTTTTTCCACCATTAGAAGGTCATAGCTCTGGGACCCCATACATAAGGGATATATGAACAACATGAAAGAGCAGGAATGGTCAGAAGATTGCTAGACTATGTGGTGAGTAGAATATACAGATATCAGAATACCGTTTCTTTTTTTTTTTTTTTTTTTTATTTTTTTTGATGGCAATAAAGAACAAATATATATTTTGCTGGGGAGCTGATGATACTGTCTTTGTAATTCTTCCACATCGGGAAGATTATCTTTCTTTTTTTTTTTCCCATTTATTTATTTTATTGCATTTTAGGTTTTGGGGTACATGTGAAGAACATGCAAAATTGTTGCATAGGAACACACATGGCAGTGTGATTTGCTGCCTTCCTCCCCATCACCTACATCTGGCATTTTCTTGAAAGAGGAAGATACAACGAACAGTGCCAAGTGCTGCAGCAAAGTTATGTAGGACTGAATATAGATGGTTGAATTTAGCAATTGGAAGGTTATTATTGGTTTTAATGAGAATAGTTTTTGTTGTTTGATAGTGAAGGTAGGCACATTTAAGAGGCTGAGAATGAAAGATCATGCAGAGGGATTTATACTTTTTGTTTGAAGAAGGCAGGTTCCAGAACAAAGGAATTTACAGTCTGTTAATGCCAGATTATCAAACAGAATTTGGAAATAGTGTGGAGGAGGAAGGAAACAGAGAGATCATTTGCAAATGCCATTCTTAGAAAGCAGCTAAAGGAATAAGTCAGCCCACATGTAAAAGGTGGTCAATCACAGTGCTTGTAACTTTTACTTCAACTTCATTATACAGCAATTCACAAATGCATCCATAATATACCTTATTCATTCACTCATTCGTTTGTTCAGTAAACATTAAGCACTTGGAAAGCACTATTCATGCAGACTGCATGCATGTACAAGTGTTGGCATGTGTTCAGGAGAATGGAGGAGAAAAAGGGTGGTAGGAGAGACGGCTGACCTGAAAGCTTGCCTGGCATGAAGATCAACATCATAAAGCCAGGGAGAGCCAGGCAATCCTGCTCATTAAACTCTGTAAAGTGCAATGGGCTTAGAGTATTTGGGGGTTGACAGGTAACATTGTCATTATTGACAGAAGACATGAAAGCCAAAATCAAGAGCTGAGGATAAAGATGTAGCTTTGTATTAGATTTTATTTCTTAAAATTTAAAAACTGTATATTTGCATTAAAAAGTAAAAAATAAGAGCTAGCAATACTAATATCATATTGTTTCTCTCTTTGAAAAAATGCCTGATCATCATATCGATGAATGCAGAATGCATATCCCATACAGAAATTATTTTATTAGCAAATTTTCTTTTTCTCAAGCTAACATCTTAATATTTTATATTTTTTGTTCTTTTTGTCATTGATAATAGCTGTCCATCATGCATGCAGATGGCATTAACCAAATGTAGTTTCCCATGCAATACTGTTGATAGAGATGGTTCAAGGAATAGAAGATCTCTTTTTGGATCTTGACTCAGCTCAGGTGATATAATTACTTCTAAAACAAATTTACTGTCATGCAATAGAGAAACAGACAAAACTGCAATAAAAATAGATCTATGAACCCTTCATAACTATAGTTTTTCAGGGAGGACCATTGGAAAGATTTTTTTAAACATCATAAGAAAAAGTGAAATGAATGGGAGTCAGGAAAAGGCTAGGCAAGGAGACGGGGGGAGAAGAGATGAACAGAACATATTGGTAAGAGGAGCTGCAGAATGAGAACTTCTGTTGCAAATTTTCAGCAGTGCCTGTTTGAATAAACACAGAATGCCTATAATGTTTCTGGTTTTCCTATTATGGCAGGTGGTATAGAAAGTGTTAATTTGGTATAGATTAAAACTTGGGACACCAAATATCATTGTTTCATTTTTCTGTGATGCCCCTTGCCCGATAAAGAAAGAAAACAAAGCTACTCATCATTTGCTATAAGACAATCAGCACCAAAAAAAAAAAAAACAACAAAAAAACAAAAAACAAAACAAGACAAAACAGAATTAATTCAGACTTTTTAGTTTCTGGTGGAAAATGTGTATGGATGTGTATGGCTGAGAAATGGGAAGATTTCCTGAAAAATATGGAGGGGAAGGGAAACCAACCTGTTGTTTGATGGAGGTCATCTTATAAGCTGGTAAGATGTAAGATGGTGTTTCAGGGTGCACCCATGCTTGGTGAGAAGTTATCAAAGAATTTGGGTTATGTGTCCCTGTGATTTGGGGGACACATGACAGACACTAACTTCTAGACAGGTTGGTTTGTTGGTAACTAAGTAAGGAGGCCACAGTGGGAGCCAGTCTCAACCGCACCAATGATGGATGACGGAGGGAGATGTCTTGAGATGATCTCACTCAGAGTGAAGGGTATGCTTCAAAAGGAGCCTGGGAAATTTCCAGATGCAGAAGTGAAAGGTGTTGGGCTGTTATAGGCTGCTAGCCAGCCTGAAGGAGACATTTTCACCTCCAGGAAACTGTAATTGGAGGTCCCCACTGATGACAGACAATTCTGAGAAATCCACAAAAGCACCTTGTGAGAGAAAGAGCCAGAAGATCAAATTAAAATCCTGCCAGTCTCTTAGTATCTTTGCTGTCTCCTATCCTCTCCCTGTCACCCCAATTTGCTCATTCTGAAGGGGCCAGAAACTAGAGCAAGTATGGAAGAAACAACAAGCCAGTACCTCCTACCTAAGACAGGCCCAAGCTGAGGAGTTCGGATGTTTTTAATTGGTAGAAAGTTGAGTTTTAATGTTGGACTTTGCTGGTCATATTAATAATTATTTATTATGCAGTAGCTAGTGTTAACAGGAATGGTAAGTAAAAACACAGTTGCTTTCTGTTAGTATCCTACCAAGTCCATGTCATTCCAAAAGAGAGTAAGTCAGTATTCTATGATCTCACTAGGTACCTTATCTTACTGATGTCTAAAAGATAATGAGTAATACAATGGAAAGGTCTTTCAGATTATTTAAAAGAAAAAGAGTTGGAGATTGGAGTTTAAGTATCAGATCTCTTTATTGGCCATGATGCCTCTCTAAGCCTTAATTTTCTCATATGCAAAGTGAAATCATAATTGCCTACTTCACCGAGCCTCCTTAATCCCTAGTTTTTAGATTATGTTTTCTATTTAATGTACTAAAATGTGTGATTAAAAATATGTATTTCTCTCTGTGATGCCATTTTCAATTGTGTCTTCAGTTCTCTGGTCTTATTCATTAATTTCACTTGTAGTCTCCCTATGTGCCCTCTTTATCTGTGAATCTATTTTATTTGTGTTTAGTGAGATTGGACCATATTTCTTTATTGTACCCTCTTTCTTCATGTGCCATTTTTTATTTCTTTGAGTTCCTGACTTTTAAAAATTATAACAACTTAGCCATTTAACAAGACATTCTCAAAATGATGACAAATGGTGTGTATACATAGTAATATATATGTGAATATATATATATATATATATATATATATATATTTATTTATGTATAAACTACTGGCATTATATCCATCTATCTCCAGCCATCTCTTCCCTCCCCCCAACCTCTGCTCTTTCCCTGTCTTTCTTCCCATCTCTCTCTCTCTCTGTCCTTCCGAACTCTTGAGCCCTTCAATATTTAATATCACCTTCAAAAGGTGATTTGGAAAGATCTGCTTTCCTCAGTCTCTTCTTTATCTACTTCTTTTCACCAAATTTTCTTTTTTCTCCTCTTTCAAAATGATTTTGTAATCTGTCTACCCTCTCAACTGATTGTGCTACTTTTTATATTTTACCTAAATTATTACCTAAAATCATAATGTACACACTCATCTCCTGGCTTTCATGCTCTGATCTGTACTGCTAATTGTTAACTTTCTAGAGTGAACACCTGATTCTCTCATTTCCTGATTTAAAACTTTCATATTTTTCCATTTTATATTTAGGACAATTTCCAGATTCTGACTTTGCACAGCCCTTGAGGCTGTTTATAATGTGCCATAATTTGCCTTTCCTATGCCACCTCTGGTGCTCTCTACTCTGGTCAGACTGTTTTGCTCCTGTTTTCCACGCATGTCATGAAGCTTCATACCTCCCAGCTTCTGCTCATACAGCTCCTTCTGCCTAGATTACTCCTTCCATTCTTATCTAGTTGTCAATTCTTGTTCCTCACATTCTGTTCAAACATCAAATATCAAATACCCTTTCTATGCAGCTTTTCACAGAGCCCTAAACAAAATTATTATTAATCACCCGCATTGTGCTTCCCTCTACTCTCCCACTCATCATTTTTTTAAAGTTAGTAGTCCTTGTGATCTCCCAGAGATAATCAGGGCCTAAGAGCTGAAAATATGTCTGTTCATACTTTTAAACTCTCATAGACAAAGCAAATGACAAATGTTAATTACTAAAATGGGTAGTAATGTATTTTCAGTATCAGACAAATGTATGCATTAGGGTTTTACATGCAGTAAAAAAACTTAATTGCAACATTACATTGTAATTTTCCAGAAGAGACGTGCTTTATTCATTGCAGGTTCTTTGATGTCTAGAGCTGTGCTTGCCCCTGCAGATGCTCAAGAACTCTTTGCTGACCTGCAAAATAAATTAATGAATGAAGAAACAACTCTTTAAGAAATGGACTATCATGATTCCCATAGCACAGATATGGAGCACGAAGCAAATGAAGTCAAGGGATTTGATTGTTACTCCTAAAGTATGTGGTGGTTGAAAGCATAAGTGCTAACACCATAGTCAATGCTTTTAAAACATTAATACAACGCTGTTTTATCCAGCTGGACTGGGAAATGGCAGTTATTTTAGAAGTGAACTTTGGAAAGGTGGCAGCACAGAAATTAGTCCCTACACAGAGCCAAACAAAAAGCAAGCAACAAAACACACCACCACCACCACCACCACCATTTTAATCTGAAATGAGATTTAAATGCTGCAAGAATTTTTAAGTGAATTTAATTATTACCAGTAGAAATTAAAAATTAGAAGAGTAAGTAGGATTTCAGAACCCCCTCCACTTTAATCCACACACACACACACACACACACACACACCAAGGGACAGTGCTTTAATGCTCAGAGCCTGCTGGCCAGCGTCTGTTGCCAATTAAAGGCTGGGCTTTATCATTGGAAGCAATTGTTGTTCTTTCTATTGCAATGAAAAATATTGAGTTGTATTTTAGACACATAGAAAAAATAAACAAAAAGACATTTAACTATGTCTTCAAATATTTCACTCTATTATATTCCTCACATACTAGGATTTCCAAGAGAACTAGTAGAAATACTGCTTTAAAATATTATCTTAAAAGCGTAGAGCCTATCTCTCACTATTAGAGGTAAAGTTTGCAAAGCTGTGTGCTATGGGAAAGAGATTTGTTTTACATTTATTAAAAGATAAAAAGTCTAGTTAATTATCAATAAAGCTCTCTCAGTGAAAATCTAAAGTAGCAAGAGATAACAAACTGCGTAGATACTGAAGATTTAAAAAATTTTTGAGAGGCACCAATTTCGTCATTTTCCTTTTAACTCACTTGTGCCTTCAATGGCATAGAAGAATGTTTAAGAATCCAGCTCCAGCCCCAGGTTGCCTTAGTTCACGTTATGGGTCATACACACAATAACTACAGTATCTTGGGCAAGTTACTTAATCTCTTTGTGCCTCAGCTTACACATATATGTAGAGGTAACAGTAGAGCCTCCTAATGTCATTATAAGGATTCCATAAGTTAGAATCCAAAACACTTAGAATATTGCCTGTCATGTGAAACCAGCTAATTATTATTAATTGTTATTATTTGTAGAGAAGAGGAATTGAGCCAAAAGAAAAATGTAGTTCTTATGACAAGCTAGATCTCAATGTCTTCATTTACCCATTGGATTTGATTAAGTGTTAGTAAGTGAAGTATGAGCCTATTAGCTGGGCACTGTGGAAGGCAGTGGGCATGTAAGAATGAATAGGGAATGGGCTTTGTCCTCAAATGACAAGCCATACAGACTCAACAACCTGTAATCACATGCACACCCAAAGCTGATGCATTTTAAATTGTTTGTAAAAGCCCCCATGAAATTCTATCAGCTGACATGAAAATAGCTTTCCATTAATTCAAGAGAATTCACATCTCTTTCCTCCCTGCTTCATAGCAGCCCCTGCAACAGAGGGAACTGAATTTATCCCTCCTTTCATCATTTTTCCTTATTTCACATCTGTAGAAAGAGGGGACACTTAGATCTCTGAATAAAGATTCTGAAAGCACTTACGAAATAGTCCTTAAATAAAAACTTCCGTTAATTCAGTGCAAAAGCTGGTTGTTTCTGCAAACTTCCAGAAAAGCAGGTTGGTAAGCAGATAAACTCTTCTACCCAGTGCCATCAAACTGCCCATTTAAACTTGGAAAGATTGATGTGTGTTGTGCCTTCCCGTTTGGGAATGCTGCAATTTACGTCTTTACTCTTGCAAGACTAGCCCAACCTGGTGAAAACACCACTATGATTATCTTAATAGTGCTGAATCAGATTAGGCTTTTTGGTAAGGGCTGTTGGAGTCTGTCAAGGGAATGACTTTCTCTTACTTGACAGCACAGAGGTAGAATTTGGTGCCTTGAGTCCTAGTATTAGGGTTTTAAAAAATTATTTTTGTTTTTTAGAAACGGAGTCATGCTAAGTTGGCCAGGCTGGCCTCCAACTCCTGGCTTCAAGCAATCCTAACACCTTAGCCTCCCAAAGTGCTAAGATTACAGGCATGAGCCACTGTGCCCGGCCCCAGGGCATAGGGTTTTAATGACATTGTGTGTTCTTCTGTAATGGGCCAGCACTTAAGAAGTTTTCATTTGAGCATGAATGAGAAATGTGGAACTGTAATATCAGTAAGTGACATAGTTTTTACAGATCATGCCAACTATGTTTTCATGTTATACTTAAGATATTACATATTAGAATTGTTTTTGCCTGAATGTTATTTTCCCCTCTCTACATCAGTGGAACTATTATTGTTCTAGCACTGTGTGACATTGTAATTTTACATAGTACCATAATTGTTGTATATTTCTGTGAATTTTAAACTTGTCTTTGCAGAATGGGGACAAAGAGGACACTAAAGCAAAATGCACTAAGGACATCCTAAATTCTCCTTCACCCTCAAAATAATATAATCACCCATTAGTTCTCCATAAAAATTCATTCAGCAGAGCAGGGAGAAGTCTGGCATTTCATATTTAGCTACCGCTGAGAATATGCTAAAAGCTTTTTCTCAGACACACTGTCATTTCTAAAAATGTCAGGCTTACAGACATGACATGCTCCAGAAACTCTCTTTAATTTGAATAATAACTAACAGCCTGTCACATGCTAAGCCACTGGAACTATTTGCTACTCAGTTCTAAGTAAAGAAAACAAGAAGCTCTTCCCAAGCTTCTTCTATTTTCCTCCCCACCTCCCACCAACAAAACATTCTATTTTCTATCACACAAAAAGTTATGAGTATTTCAAGTCTCTTATGATACATTATTGTGTGTTGTTTTATTTCGGTTATTACAGGCTTCTTCTGTATTATTCCTTAATAGCATCTTCTTATTGGATGCATAATTTTGTGTCTCTCTTTGGAGAAAGCATGAAATTACTGTATTAATATT
Organism: Sapajus apella; assembly: GCF_009761245.1. Lineage (NCBI taxonomy): Eukaryota > Metazoa > Chordata > Mammalia > Primates > Cebidae > Sapajus > Sapajus apella. The sequence continues at coordinate 20,495,757 of NW_022436943.1, read as the reverse complement.
TATTTTATAAAGGAAAACAAGATATCAAGGAGAGACTGTTAGCATTTCATGTGGATAATGTGAAGAATCTTATGTGTGTTTCATCAACCGCCATGAAGGTTTGATATTTCCCTTATTATGGATTCTGGGAAACATTGTCTTGAAGATAAGATGCCCCCTCTTTCTTTCAGGAAATGAGAACTCAATAAGGAACAATATTGATCCGAGTCATGCTTCTGGGAATTGTAAGGCTTTATGCCCTTCATTAAACATGGTCAGTGGGGGTCTAGATTCTCCTGAGTTACAGGCAATTATATATGAGTGGTTTTATTTACCACTAAACGGTAGGTGCCTGATAGTTTAGGAAAGTTTCCTTGATATTGGGTGCCAAGTCTTCATTTAAATTCCTTCAGTATCTTCAGTGACTACCTAGGCAGCTTCTTCTACCCCATTGCCTGTAAGCAGAGCCTGGCTCTTGGAAAAAGGTAAACTAAGACAGACAGGATAGACATTGGTGGCACACAGTATTCATAGACCAAACAGGTATTTTCAAAAGGCACTTGGAAGGATGTTGCTGTTGCCAGTGAGATATTCTAACCTGGTAGTTTAAATGTAGGGTGAGTGATGCAAAGGACTGGGGACAGGGAAGATGCTATTTCAGGGAGAATGCGTGACAGCATCAGACCTTCTGAGGTCCAAGGTCTGATTACATTGTGACAGTGATGGCAGCAACAACATTCATACCAGACTAGTATGAGACCTGATTTTGGTGGTGATTCTGGTCATTTAGTGTATTTTAGTTTCTAACACTCATCCAAGCCTGAAAATTCATTTACCTCATGAATTCTGGAAAAGCCAATATGCATATCACACATTCATTTTCTGCTTAAAAAAATATTACAAAAGGTTCACATAGGTCTAATCACCTGTGTTGGTTCTTTTTTTTTTTTTTTTTTTAATTTCTGATCTGTCACAGATGGATCCCTTCATTACATTAAGGAAAAAAAATTAGAAAAATCGAGTTAAGAAAAAAATAAGCTCTAGTTTTTAAAACTAGATTCATTAAGCTTAAAATTAAATGTTGTGGTAATCTTCAATGGCAATAAAAGTTTCTAAATGGTTAATCTCAATTTCTGTGCTTTTCTTATTGTTGGTCAGAAACAAGCAGTTTGTGCACTGGCAGACCACAATTCGATTAGTACTGTAATAAGAAATCAAAATTTAACTCTGCCTGAAACATACTTTTAAGAAACAGAGGAATAGGGAGAATGGGGAGGAGGATAAAAGGTAAAAACAGGAAGACAGAAAGCTGAAGAATCATAAAGATTAAGGAAGGTGAAGACTTGAACCAAAACTAGTATAGACATTGCCACAGGCACCTTAGACAAAAGAGTATATCGGTACCCTAATGAGAATTTGAGCCTGTGATTATGCAGTTGCATTTAGAAAGTTGTATCTATATCTTCCCATTGCAATGCTACTTGGATGTTCCAAAATGTATTTTGTGTTTTATTGACAATTGGCATATGACTTTATTTCAGACAACTACTTCTAGCCTCCTCAAATTTCCTCCCAAGTATTTCTGGGAGTCCCAAACTTGTACCTCCCTTGAACTCATGGTCAAAATCAGAAATGATGGGATATTTCCATCAGAAGCATATTTGCATGAGGAGAAAAAGATCCTTGGGAGAGAAGTTATACCAACACAAACCTGAGCAGGCAACCAAATCTCAGATGGGCAGAAGTAATGAAGCTGAGAACAGTTGTGACTCTCACTTGCTTAGGCCGAGATGATTGTCTGGATCCTACAAAAAAAGATAACTGTATATAAAAGTTAAAAAAAATATCTATTTTACTAGAAAACACAAGTTACTGGGATATAAACTATAGAGTTTTGTTCCCTTTCTAAGAGAAGAGAAGAGAAGAGAAGGAATGTATTCTCCCCAACTTTGCCCAACAGAATGCTGCATAATTTTGGCCACATGAGAGATGTCTACTAAATACAGAGTCCTGCACTGTGGGTCCAGCAATGTCCAAGAGAGGAGAGAAAAGTGCTCAGATTAATGGTACACCTGCCCAAGATGGGGAATGCCTGTTGAGATAGTGTCTTACTGGATGGAACAATAGCCAGCTGATATACATAGTCAACATCTCATGTACAGGGCAGAAATACTAGGGAAGCAATACCATGGGACCATTCCAAATCTACTCTAGGAGTGAGACAGTTTTGGGTATGCCTGATGAGCTAGTGTGATGGTTTCCAGGAGGCAATTTTCATGAGATGTTTTGTTGTTGCTGTTGTCTTGAAAAAGAGATAGTGAGGAGGAAAGAAAGTGGAGAGGGTCATGTTGCCTTTTCAGATATTGATTCATTTTATTATTGCTTGGGCTAAATGTTGAGAGAAGCAAAATAAAAAGATGCTATTATTTTTGAGGGATTCTGTGAAGATAGGCAGTGATAAGATCATATCTCCTTGCACAGTGATAATTGTGAACCAGAGACAAGAAGAAACAATTAACTCCCAGTAAGGCCAGAGTGTAGAGCTGACTCTGGGATGTGCTGGGAAACCTTGGTGTGTGCTCAAGAGATCATGCCCATTTACTTGATTATGACATTAAAGTGAAAATGATACTACTAGTCTGTACTGTCTCTGATTTCTCATATCTTAAAGTCATCATCTTCATACATTTTAAATCTAAACATAAGAGCAATCTGTGCACACTACCTGTAATCTGAGTTATATGCCTTCTTATAGTTAGGACATAAAACATTATATTTCTTTTAATTCATATGTTTGAAATAGCTTTGGTGTTCTTGAAAACCTGCAGTTTCAAAGTTATATGATCGTTCTCTTCCTCCCACTCTGTTGTTAGGTAAAAAAATAATAAATCCAGAATAATAGAAACATTTTATAGAAAAGCAGATATATTGAGAACTAAGTCTGTAAACATGGAAAAACATAGCAATTTTAGAGAATCAACAACCCAATGAAATAGCAAACATTTCACAAAGGAGAATTTTGGAGGTGGAAGTCGGGAACAGAATAAATAGTTTGGCACTAAAATGGCATGTTATGTAAGAATTAGGGTACATTGTGCCAGGTAACCAATGTGAATGGAAAATAATATTTAAATTTGTCCTACTGCTTCCTTTTTGTGTTACAATTCACAGATTTGAAATGTGCCTCAAAGCAGGATAGCATTGATTATTTCACTACCTACTTGCTTTTGTTCCTTTTGATCTGTTTTTTTATAAGTGTTTCTCCATGTGCACTATTAACATTTTGACTCAGGCAATTCTTCACTGTACAGGACCGTATGTGGCAGGCTATATTGTTTTTCTGGCCCCAGAATGCTAAAAACCAAAATAAAACCCTAGCTATTAGGATGATCAAAATATTTTCTCACAGATTCCCAAATACTCCTTTGGAGAAACATTTATTTCTCCCTTATTTATCACACCCAGTCCTCTTTAAGATGCCGTTTATGAGTCTGCAAGTGAAGCTATTTAATATTTATTGAGTACTTACTCTATGTCAACACTGTGCTAAGACCTATATGGAAATAATTTCATTTATTTTTCTCAGAAAACTATGAATTTCATGCTATTATTTTCTTCATCTTACAATTGGGAAAACTAAGCTTAGGGACATTAAATTGCTTAAATCCACAGAGTGGCTAAGTGATCTGTTTTTACATCTGAATACAGACTGTCAGAGTCCTCACCTGCAGAGTGATCTTTAAAGGGCAGTTTGTCCATGAAAAATTAGTGGAACAGAAAAGGGCTGGAAAGGGAAAAGCATCCAAACATTCTTTTCAGCTCTTCCTTCATTGTACGTAGGCCTTGACCAAAATGTGTGCTTTTGAATGCTCTAGGGGAATGAGCAGCACAACTATACAGAATAGAAACATAATAAACATCACTTCAATAAGGTAAGCAAAGCTAATTATCAGCAGTTAGATCACGTTCATAGTATATACCTAATATATATGATGTGATGTGAATAGCTCTTTACTTCTGGGTTCTTCCACCAAACCTGTGACTCCAGTCTAATCATGAGAAATATATCAGATAAACTCCAACTGAAGGACATTCTACAAGCTACCTGACCAGTATTCTCCTAAACCCAAGGTCATCAAAGACAAGGAAAGCATGAGGAACTGCTGCATCCAAGAGGAGCTTAAGGAGGCATGGCAGCTAAATGCAATGTGATATCCTGGAAAAGGATGTTAGATTAAAACCATTAAAATAGTAAGGACTCTAGTCGGTAATGATATATCAATATTTGTTCATTGACCCAATTACACTGGGGTCACACAGCTGTCTCTCTCTCTCTCTCTCTGTGTGTGTGTGTGTGTGTGTGTGTGTGTGTGTGTGTGTGTGTAATATTGCCTTTCTAAAATCTAAAATATTTGGAACTCCAAAACTCTTTTTTTTCCAAGGGTGTTCATCTAGTAATTGTGGAATTTTGGAATCTATCCCATAGGGTTTTGTGAGAATTATATGAGATAATTCACATGACAGACTTATGCCCCATTACATGGCACATAATATATGCCTAAAATAGAAATGTTATAATTGTTATTATCAGTTACATTTCCTAACATTCCATGAATCAAACAAATTCTCTTCCCTGTATCCTGAAATACTAGGAGGTCTCAGCTATTTGGAGAAGTTGGAGGAGTTCTAGTACCCCAAACCAAGAAACATACTTTTCTAGTGAGGACCCATGTCCCTAATTACATACACTTTCATTATGTGGTCATTTGAGAGAAACTGGCTTGTGTCCATGCGTTTAAGGTCTTATGTTATTGATTGGATCTGTGCAAGAATGTGATTGACTGGTTGAATCGTGTTGAGCAGAAAGATGTCCCAAATATGTGGCTTAATTTTTTAAATTTTTAAATTTTGTAATTTTAAAACATTTTTTCTGGGTACCTCATAGGTATATATATTTATGGAGTATATGGGGTATTTTCATACAGGCATACAATCTTGTAGGTATTTTTAAATGTACAATTAAATTATGATTAACTAAAGTTATCCTGTTGTGCTATCAGATACTAGATCTTGTTTATTCTATTTTTTGTACCCATTAACCATTCCCACCACCCCACCCCTACTCTTCCCCAACTATCCCTCCCAACCTCTGATAACTATTATTCTACTCTCTATCTTTAGGAGTTCAATTGTTTTAATTTTTAGTTTCTAGGAACAAGTGAGAACATGCAACACTTGACTTTCTTTGCCTGGCTTTTTTCACTTTGCGTCATGACCTCCAGTTCCATCCATGTTGTTGCAAATGACAGAATCTCATTATTTTCAATGGCTGAATAGTAGTACTCTATTGTGTATATGTACCACATTGTCTTTTTTTAAAAAAATTACTTTTCCATTGAGGTACATTTGGTATTTGGTTACATAAGTTCTTCAGTGGAGATGTGCGAGTTCCTGGTGCACCCATCACCCGAGCAGTATGTGCTGCCCTGTATTTGTTGTCTTTTATCCCTCTCCCCCATCCCACTCTTCCTCGCAAGTCTCCAAAGACTACCGTATCATTCTTTTTTTTTTTTTTTTCTTTGAGATGGAGTCTTGCTGTCTTGTTCAGTCTGGAGCGTGCAGTGGCATGATCTCGGCTCACTGCAAACTCCACCTCCTGGGTTCAAGAAATTCTCCTGCCTCAGCCTCCTGAGTACTGTATTATTCTTAAGTCTTTGCATCCTCATAGCATAGCTCCCACGTATCAGTGGGAAACTCAGGAATGAAAAACCACCCTGTCTTTATCCATTCATCTATTGATAGACACTTAGGTTGCTTCCAAATGTTGGCTATTGTGAATAATGCTGCAATAAAATGCGAGTGCAGTTATCTCTTAAATATACTGATTTTCTTTCTTTTGAGTATATCTCTAGCAGTTGGATCACTGGATTATATAGTAGCTCTATTTTTAGTTTTCTTGAGAAACCACTAAACTGTTCTCCATAGTAGTTGTACTAATTTACATTCTCACCAACAGCATATGAGGATTCCCTTTTCTCCACATCCTCACCAGCATTTGTTATTGCCTGTCTTTTGGATGAAAGCCATTTTAACTGGGGTGAGATGATATCTCACTGCAGTTTTGATTTGATAATCCATCATGAAAGAAATGTTGAGAAGCTTTACATATGCCATTTTCCATTTCATGTCTTCTTTTGAGAAATGTCTATTAAGATTTTTTGCCCGTTTTTAAATTGGTTTATTAGATTTTTTTCCCTATAGAATTGCTTTAGCTCCTTATGTGTTCTGGTTACTAATCTCTGGTCAGATGGATAGTTTGCAAATATTTTCTGCTATTCTGTGGGTTGTCTCTTCACTTTGTTCATTGTATTCTTCACTGTGCAGAAGCTTTTTAACGTGTTTTGATACCATTTGTCCATTTTTGTTTGGATTGCCTGTGCTCATGGGGTATTACTCAAGAAATCTTTGCTTAGCTTAATGTTCTGGAGAGTTTTTCCCAAGTTTTCTCACAGTCGTTTTATACTTTTACATGTTACATTTAAGCCTTTAATCCATTTTCATTTGAAATTTATATATGGTGAAAGATGAAGGTCTAGTTTCATTCTTCTGCATATGGATATCCAGTCTTCCCAGGACCATTTATTGAAAAGACTGTTCTTTCTGCAATGGATGTTTTTGGCACCTTTGTCAAAGATGAGTTCACTAAAAATGTATGCACTTGCTTCTGGGTTCTCTATTCTGTTCCATTGATCTATTTGTCTGTTTTTATGCTAGTACCATACTGTATTGATTACCACAGCTCTGTAGTATAATTTGAAGTCAGGTAATCTAGTTCCTCCTGTTTTGTTCTTTTTGCTCAGTATAGCTTTGGCTATTCTGTGTGACTTAATTTCTATATCACAAATTGTGCTTTCTCCAATATTTTAATATGCTTTGAAGCATACTTATTCTGAATCTGAAAGGAATCAGGCATGTCAGTGTCATCAGGGCTTTATAGCTCTTGTTTTAAATGATGTAATTAGTCACTAAGAACTTTTCTTTCCCACAAGAGTTACAAGAGAACAGAAAGTGGAATGAATTCATCTCTAGATCATCACCTTGTTTTGGCAGTGATCCAGGTGGCACCACATTTATTTTCATGTAGAGATAACCAAACACAATGAGGACATATACATTGTTGTCCTTTCTTTGGACCTGACTCAGATGCTTCCTTTTTTCCTGTTTATAAGCCCTGGTATTCAGACGGACTTGATATTGACCCAACACCCACAGTTATGGTTCATTGCCAAGAGAGCCTGACTAGGGGACATATTTTCCGCATGTTTTTGACTGAACCTGGCAGTCTTAGTGCATGTGATTCTTCCTGCTCTGAAAACAAAATTCCTTTATTATGACTCTCTTTTCTTTCTTCTCTTGTGTCAATTGCCTTTCCACTACTTTCACTGGTCTTACTATCTTTCCCTTGTCGTTAAGTCATGTTTTGATTTCAGAGGTTTGTCCCTTTGGGAGAGAGCCATTGCTGTGTGATGGAAGCAAACGCTCCAAAGACAGCTTAGATCATTATTTCTTGAGAGGGGAAGTCTTCAAAGGCATAAATGTTGCTCTCGACTTTGTACCTTGAGACTACTAAATTAGAGAAGATCTACTTTGCTATTTATAAACCTGTGTTCTTCATATTATTTCAAATGAATTGTAGAGCTTCAGCTTGTATTGGCTGTGTGTGTGTACTATTGTGATATAGAGGCCATGCGTCTTGCAGGCAAATACGATGGCCATGTCTGAAATAAGTGTAGCTGTACATAGCTGTAATGGATTCAGCCAGTTGTACATGGAAACAGAGGAAGAAGCAACTACATGATTTAGTCTCAGTTCAATATCCTTAGCTCTCCCATGTGATTTCATGTCTTTTAAGTCCTGTTCCATTTAATAGTTGGGAGCATGAAATCCTGCTCAGTAGAATTTAACATAAAGGTTTTGGCCTCTGTTACAAGGTATTTATGTTGTGTGTGATTGTGGGATCTGAAAGTAAGTTTTAAAGAGTAGGAGGGATAACTAGGAAGACGTGGGTCTGAGGTAGGTAGAGGTGGCGTTACTAGGAGGAAATAATGAAATGATGAAAGGAAACCTGGGTACTATAAATTCATTACTGCTTATTTTATAGCATTGCATGGATCTTTACCTCTCCTGAAATCATCTTTGTCATCTGGCAAAATTGATCCGTTCACACTTCCAGTTTAAAAAATAAAAGGAAAGTAAAAAAGGAAGTTACTATAAACCATCTTTAAAGGCCATTTCTAAAGGTGTAGGTTATTTCTTTTAAAGAAAGAAGAAGAGAGTTACATGTATAAGTGGACAGGAAATCTTAAATGTATTCCTAACTCTACTGATAATTAAACTTGAGTATAGCCTTCAGTGTGTGACTTGTAACCATCATTATTTTTGGTACGCGTGGAATTACTTCACTGATTTGTTGTTAACTGTTCACTATTAACTTTCTGCTCCCTTTTGAGTAAAAAGAGGATCTTAGCCCTTTCCCTGCTCTGAACTTAGCTTCCACTACAAGCAAGACTACACATGAAAGAGGATTTCTCTAAAAGAAAGAACTGTTGTCACTGCTATAATTGCAAAAATAGAAAAAACGTATTAGTTTATGCAGATAATTCATGTAAAATTGCACCTTAAGCTCAGAAATTATTAGAATCAATGATGTTGTTCTTTTAATTTTCCAGATGAATCCCGATATTTATTATACTACATTAATGATCTTCATTCAAGTTTAATGTCAAAAGATTTTTGTTCTGAAATTAAAAAACAACCTATACCAAACTTTATAATAAACTAAATTTGGTGATTTAAAAACATTGAAATGCTGTGATAGACAGATTGCTTTATAGGAAGAGAAAATTTGACCAATGCAAGAGAGAGGTTCTGTGAGCATTTGTTTGGAAGCCGAGCATCTGTTTAGTTGGTTTATTTTTCTTCTTTTTAGATCTATCAAAAAGTAACTCTTTATAAGTGCAAGTTCCAAGGGAACTCTTAAAAGATCCACATTTCTGTCCATTTGTTTTACAAAAAGAATTATTTTAAAAGCAAATGCCATATAACATACTTACTAAAAAAAAAAAAACCCTATATACTGATATTTCAAAAATTTTACTGGTTTTAAGACAGGATTCAAAATGGATTACCAAAAGCAATTTTCAGTTCCAATTATTGTGAAAAGTAGGGATGCCAATATTACCCCCTTTGCTGCCACCTGTTGTTTCATCAAAGAAATGACTCACTTGTAATAGTTATTTTCTTTAAGATAAATTACTCATCAAAATTGTTATTTCCAGTATTAAAATCAGATTATCTTCAGGATTTTTTTTTTTTGTACAGAGAATTTTTTTTGTTTCTAACAGTTGGCGAAACAGGTTTTCAAGTAGTCGCACGTGACAGCCAGACATTTAGACTATCCCTTTGGCAAATACAATAGACATTTGAAAAGGTTGAAAAGACAGAAATAAAGAAGCCTATGATTCCTAAACAAGAAGTACACGATACCTGAAAGGGCTTTGTAAACTAAGCTTCATAATGTAAAAGCACTTAGCTTAATAACAACATTCTTAGCCCTGGAAGTAAAATGTAAAATAAAATCTCCTTCTGCCCATCCTCCTATACCCTCCAATTGTTGTATATCAGGTATGAAAACTGATAAAAACTGGAAATATAGAGATGAATATAACATGGTCCTTTAAAAATTATTTATTTGTTTGTTTTTGAAGCAGGGTCTTGCTATATTGTCCACGGTGGTCTCAAATTCCTGAACTCAAGTGATCCTCCTGCCATGGCCTCCCAAAGTGTTGGGATTACAGGCTTGAGCCACCGCACCTGGACAGGTCCCTGTTTCTGAGCAATTCAGAAATTAAAAGAAAAGACAGATTACGTTGAGAGAAGAAAGTCCCTTGTTCATGTTGCAACTGGATGTATTGGTGATGAATTAGGAAATCAAGATAGGAGACTGATAGTAATTCTGCTATGATAAAAACATCAGTAAAAAGGACAGTATTGGTGACAGAAATGGAGAAGAGACTATAAATGAAATAATTGAAAGGCTGAGATTTGGTGACTAAAAGAGCTGAGAGAAAATAGATTATTCCAAGTTCAGAATGAGGGAGATTAGAAAAGGTTGTTGATTGGTTGGCAGGAAAAAAAATGGTTCTTTAGCTGTATTTCATTTACCAGAAGACCTATACAACTATTGCAGCTATCTAAAGTATAACCCATTCCCTCATTCCCCAAAACAGCGAAACCACAATAATAAGCAAATAGGAATTATATGACAAACAGTTGAGTAGCTCCAAAATAGGTATAACAAACATATCTTAAAGTAGGCTCTTATAGTCTATCCATGTTAGATTATGTTTGTCTCTTGCCAAGAAGGTATTTACTTTTATTTTAGAAACAATTTTAACTTTAATGCACGGTAGATTAGTATGAAGAAGGTCAGGAAGCAATTTCTGGAGGCGAACATGCAGGTAAGAGTAACGGCTGAAAATCTAACTTTCTAAGTATGTTAAGCTAAATTTCTTTGTTTGTTATTTTGATTTTTAAATTTTCGCCTGACTCTATTTCATTCATCTAGCCTTAGACTAATGTTTCAAGCCAGGAAAGCTCAGTTTCTCAATGTCCTGACACAAGGTGGTCCATGATCTACTGGGAAGGGTGCTGTGTCCACTCTGCTTCTAGTGCCGGGTACTGGTGCACTGAATGACAGCCAACTACACATTAACTACAGCAACAATGTAAATGCTCATGTGGCACTAAGTAGGTTAACTGTTCTAAGTACCTTATGTACTTATTGAATCTTCCCCATCACCCTGTGAGGTGAATGCTGTCAGTACACTGGCTTTACAGATAAGGAATGGGACACAGAGACCACACAGAAAAGAGGTGGATTTAAGATGCAAATCCAGTAGGTTGGGGGCCAGAGCCTGTGCTCTTACCCACATACACTACAGTTTCTCAGCGTTGACCACCAGAAAAGACTCCTTCCAAAGTGAATTGGGTTAGTAATTTTGAAGTAATTCAGTTTGCAAGCTACAGACATTTAAAGCTAAAGACATTAGGTCAAGGGTGGTATTTTGTTTCAAACCAGTTTCATTTTATGGTGGCAGTGGTTTATACCATGCGTTACTTTCTCATCGCTGACATTACAGGTAGATACCAGAATTCAGTGCATTAACCCATTTCTTGGTAAATGGGTATATATTCATAAAGTGTTACTATGTGTTCTTCTTGTCAAATTACTCTCTCATTATCAGTTAATATGCCCCCTGCTCCCCTATTTCTGATTACCCACTGTTACATGGCTTGAGATGGATTTCTCACATACATTTTATTTTTTATTAGTTTTTAACTTTTATTTTAGGTTCATGGATACAAGTGCAGGTTTGATACATAGGCAAACTTTTTTCATGGGGGCTTGTTGTACAGATTATTTCATCACCCAAGTATTAAGCCTAGTACTCACAGATTTTAAATGTTAAATTACTCTTCATGAAAGATGATTTGGAAAGTGTCATCTAGCCATCTTTTGTAGTTTTCTTTCTGAAGCTTGTAAAAATTTTCTCTTTCTCCTTGTGTGTCTGGAATGTTAACATGCAATGTTAAGGAGTGTGTGTGTGTGTGTGTGTGTGTGTCCATTAATATGGCCCAGGGCACATTGTCTTTTTTGATCTGAAGACTCAACGAATTATAGTAGCTTTCTCCTCTTTTTTTTCTTTTTTAATTTTGTCTAATGATTCATTTCCTGTCTGTACTCTGGCAGCCCCTTGAAGACACCTATTATATTCTCCCTAGATCTTCCAGATCTGTTCACCTGCCTCATGTCCTTTCACCTATAAATTCTAGCTCTGTAGAACTTCACTTTTTGTTGATTTTTTTCCTCTTAATCTTCGAAAACCCTAAATGGCTCCTTAACATGCGTCATTCTTTCTTTCCTTTCATTTAAAAATTTAACTTCTTAAAAAGTAGAAATCATAATTTTTGTTAACTCTAAAAAGTATTTTTGGAACTGTAATTGTCTCCTTGAAGACCCTCATTTTTT
>NW_022436943.1:20378586-20483587 GCF_009761245.1 Sapajus apella | reverse complement strand
TGATCTCAGCTCACTGCAACCTCGGCCTTCTGGGCTCAGGTGATCCTTCTACCTCAACCTCCTGAATAGCTGGGAATAAAGGTGCAGGCCACCACACCTGGCCAATTTTTGTATTTTCAGTAGAGACAGGGTTTCACCATTTTGTCCAGGCTAATCTGTTACTCCTGGGCTCAAGTGATCCTCCCTCCTCAGCCTCCCAAAGTTCTGGTTATTAGTTGTATTTCAATGGAAGCTATTTGTTTTTGCTTTTCCAGCTTGATTCTCTTCCCTTATATGAATGGATACCAAAATAAGTTATATTTTGCTGTTGTTGTTGTTGTTAGTTTGTAGATATTAATCCTCTTAGTGTTGTGCATCAGGCTTTTGACTTCTTTCCACAGGGAACATGTGGTTGTTTCTTCCAGGAATAGATTGCTCTCTGCTGACACTAGGATTGAACTGCCTCAGCCTCTTTGGGTGTGCTTGTTGCAGTCTTTTTCCTCCCAACTGTGGGCGCAGGAACTTTTCCACTCACCACCACATAATCCGCACCCCCACCCCCACCACGGTTTAGTGCTGTCTGTGGGCTTTGGGCTACTAAAAGACAGTAGGCAGCAAGTGGTCAAGAACATTCTATTTGGGGACCCTGAAGAATTCTGCCAACATATCACTGTCTTGCTGTCTTGAATAAAGACAACTTGCAAAATTCAGCAAGAATTCTTAACTATAAAATTTGTTAATAGCTCCAAGTTATATAACGTTCACAAATGTATAAAATACGTTAAAGTAGCATTTAACTGTGCTTCAAACAATTCAACTCTTCAGCTTGAAGTAATATTTTTGTTTCCCCATGTGTAGAATAAACCTGGAAAGTTCTTTAAAAAGAGGATTTGGCATTGAGCGTTAAAGTAATTTTGTAAGAATATTTATAACTTCAGTTATTGTTAGGCATGGTTCAGGAGATCTAGACTGGATGAAGCACATCTATCCACCAATTAAAGTCCCAGAACAAGTCATTTAACCTCAACATAACTTAGTATTTCTCATTTAAAATATATACAACATAAACAAGGTATTGGCTAGTTAGCCTTGCAATGTAAAAACAGTATTATAGAGTTATTTGCCCCCACTAAATCAAAAACCGCAAGATTTTATGGACCTTTGAAGTTTTGTTTTTTGAACAGTGAAAGCCTGGGATGCTAAAGTGATGAATACCAAGAGCCTTTGCTATAATGCTGGTCCATTTTAAATTTTCAGTCTTGTCTGTGCACATACAGACATATAAAGGTGCATGTGAGATACGTGATACTAAGTATGGAACCTTAATAAAAATTACCGTCAGGTCAATGCTGAGCCAAGCAAACATCACAGAAATCCCTTAGAGGAGAAGCTCAAATTTAGGAAAATCCAACCCAAGCTTGCTCTTTTAGAATACTGCATGGAAGATACTAGGGAGGAACAGAGCTAAAGTTTAAATACATTATAGATTGATAGCTCTAATGCTAGGATTTTTTTTATCAGATACTTCTTTTTCCTTAAAGTTTTGTTTCTACTAGCAGTTTCTATCTGCTTTTGAGTGATTTACTGGAACTGGTTTAATGTCCCCCAGCTGTCACAGCTGAGTAGACTAACAAGCCTTTGAGAGGTTAACCACAGCCCATTACAACTACTGCTTTTGTATCCAATTAGAGCACCAGGGTCCAGCATGGATATTGGCATAGAATGAAGTAAGTGACAATCATGCACCTAAAAAAAGGAGGGGTGTGTGTGTGTATGTGTGTGTGTGTGTGTGTGTGTGTGTGTGTGTGTGTGTGTGTGCGTGTGTGTGTTTGGAAATGGGTGGAAGAAAAAAATTGCACTCTTATTTAAAATCTTGATAGAAATTTAGAAAACAATATACTTTTCTTGTTACTCACCTTTACAAGTAAATATATTGATTTTTCACAGTTTAATCTGTGGTGAATAAATATTGCTATAAAGGCTCCTGATCTTAATAGCTCTAGCAACAGTAGATATTTTCTTCTCAGTAGTGCCAATGGGAAATATGCCTTTGTCAGGTCTTTTCTTCCAATTATATGCTATGGCACACACAGAGAAGATAAAACTTGGCCTCTGACCTCTGCAGTTTATGGTTTGGTTTTCTTATTGTTGTATTGCTGACTTCTGAAATAAAGGGAATTGTTTGTGACAATCAATAATTTTAAAAAATCAATTAAAATTGATTAATGCCTTTTCATTATTGTTAACCAGCAGAAGACAGTTTATTGCAACTAATCATTTCGAATAAAGAGATTTTTCTCTATTCTCCCTTCCCCCCTTACACACACGTTCACACATATAATTTTATTCCCAAGACATTACATCTTTGTTTCCTAACAACTTTGTTTTATTCTGAAGTAAACTCAAGCAATTGGATCAGGATATTTCTCAGCAGGGCTAAATTTGTGTTTCTAAATATTGCCAGCTCACTTCCAAATCTTCTATAGGTTGTGTGCACATCTATGCTGAAAACAAATAGAGATTTGATGTTTAATAGAATATTTATTTGTTTTTGTTTTGCCCATATCACTAACTCATTTCTTTACCTTGAGATTCCTTCACTCCATGTATGCCACCAATTAATCAGCAATCATGTGCTAACAGTCTTCTTTGAACCCTCCTAATAACACACAAAATGTGGTAACTATTTCTTGGTAAATGCATAAATGTTGTGTTGCATGTTGATTCTAGTCAGTACTGATTTATGTTGAAGTCAGTCTCTTGTTTTACTTCCATATCTTTTCCTTTGACTCAGTCAGCACAGCCCCGTGACGATCCGCAGAACAGTGAAAGTTATCTTTATCTGTTAATTAGTCTGTCCACACAGGACTAAAACACTATTTTGACTACTTGTTTTGTCACAGTTAAATAACTTAAATTTTAACAGGAGTTTAACTTGGGGCAGTAGCATTGAATAAAGAAATTCACTGTCATGCTAAAGACAAAATATTTTAAGAAGAAATACACAGATCTATATGGTTTGCTAAAATGATTAAGACACAGACAATAGCATTTTCTTGAAACTCACAAAAAATATAATTACCATCCTTTCAGTAGAAGCAGTACATGGCATTTTAGTAGAAGATCTGGCATTGCAGTTCAACCCTGTATCACACTCCCTGCTCTGTACGGTCATAAGGTTTTGTGATTTTACTGATTTTCTAAAAAGAAACTGTATTATGTTTCATTTGCATTATAAATTTAAAGAAAATCCACTTTGTCAAGTCCCTCTAATTATTTTACATATTGACTCAAGTACATCCTTTATGACTAATAATTTCAAATCAGAATGATTTTTTTTAATCTGGGGAGGAGGTAAAGGAACTAATTATAAAATATATATTAGAGTGAATATGATCAAGTGAGTCACTGAATCTTGGGGTGATGTTTCTATTCCACTCTGACCTACCTAGACAATATGCTATCAGGGGCCAGTAAGGAGTAGGGAGGAGGCCCTCCTTCTTTTGACTGGAAAGGCTAGACCTGAACTGATCTTTTCATAGGATCAGAGAAAATGCTGTTATGCTCATGGACTCCAAGGTTTTCCATTGCTGAACACATAGTTTTGCAAGCCAGCTCTCATGGCATTGAATCCCAGACTAATTGGAGTTCAAATCTCTGTTCATTCAGAAGAGGATGAACAACATATATAGTAGAAAGAATAACAAAGAGAGAATAGGCTTCTTCCCACTCTGGGACTCATTATGTGTCCACCAGTGGCTGGGTCCAACTGGTTCTCTGTTGGGTTGATAGAAGAAATGAGAGGCTGAGGCCTTCATTTACTGACCCTTGGCTTACCAGCTTCCCTAATAAAGGTCATTATTTAACTCATACCATGTAACATAGTAGGATTCACCTTCTTGTCCAACAGTGTGTCTTCCTAATCAATTTCTCTATTGTCCTCTCTACATTACTGTATTTATCATCTGCTTAGCCATTGGACAGGAGGTAGTGAAGCTTGTTATTCTGATAGCAAGAAAGTTCCCAGGCCTTGGAGGAGACTCTGAAAGAGGATAAATTTCTAGGAATCCAAGCTCATCCATTTCTGTGTTGTGGGCTGTCAGAGCCACATTTTTAATTTTTCTCTCTTTCTTTTCCAAACTCTACTTTTTTTCCTCTTTAAAGGGACAGTTGATTAAAAAAAAAAAAAAAACTTTTAAAATAGTGATATAAAATAATATGGCAGAAAGATTTAGTAGATACACATTTTTCTATACTTTCTGTTAAGTTTAACTAAAAATTCTGGAAGTTATATATAAAACAAATAGAAAAGTATGAAAAATAGAAAGAAAGACATACTAGCTAAGTACCACAGTACTTGAAGAATGGCAAGGTGGTGAGTTTTCTAGGTTTTATCTTTTTGCCACATGTATTTCACACTCTGTCCTGGAGAAGCTACCAAACCAAAAATGCCAACAGAAGCAAATAGAAAGATAAACTCACAAAAAATACTGCTTTTTCTAGCCAAAAGTCCAGAAAAAAGTTCCCTCTGCCCAAAAAAAATACCAAAAAATTTAAACCATAACTGTATTATTCCAGCCAAACACCACAGAAAACTTTACAGCCCATCTCAACCTCTATCAGCAAGGCTGAGTGGATAATCAACTTCCCTTCGTGACAAGGCATTTCTTTTGCCAGATTGGTGTCAAAAATGACTATGAAGAGCCACGCTCCAACTCCTACTGGGTAGTAATGAGCTCCCCTTTTCCACAGTGTTTCTGGAGAAGGCATGTAGAGCCTGGGCTTCCATGCTCACCTAGCAGTAATGAGACACCCTCCCTCTCCCTGCTGGAGTTGTGTCATAGGAATCCTAGGGGAGACTCAGGATTCTTGCCAATGTCCAGTGCTAATAAAGCCACAGCATGCAATGGCAATGAAGGCCTCATAAGGAGTAGTAGCAAGGTTCCCTACCCTTCCTACCACGGTATCACTGGAGTCCTACTGGAGAACTTGAACTGCCAGAGCCCTGCAACAATGAGGTGCCGCATGCCCTGAGCTGCCACTTTCTTTCTCCTATGGCATTCTCTCAATTGTGATTACCAGTTGAAGCAAAAATAATAATACTATCTGATGTAGTTTTCTATGTGTGGAGGAAATATTTATGATACTTACATTATAAATGGTGAGAGAGGATATTAAGGTAGAGATACGATTTCTAAATTTTAAATGTATTCATACTTGTAAAATGTCAACACCAGTATACTGTGTCCATATGCTGGCAACAATCTGGAAAAACTGTATCTCTCATATATTGCTGGTGTGAACGGTACAGACGTTCTGGAAAATAATTTGGCAGTTTCTTACAAAAGTAAACATATGCTGTGTGACCTAACAATTATACCCCTGGGCATTTATCTTAAATAAGTTAAAACGTATGCCTTCAGAGAAACCTGTAAATAAAACCATTCACCCACCATGGAATGGATATACCACAGTTTGTTTAACCATTCACACAGCAAGGTTCCCACAAGGAAATATACCTCCTGAAGAGCCATTGAGTCATGTTGCTATGGCATAAACCTCCAGGGTTGCATTACAGTAAATGAGAAAAAGGCAGTCTCAAAATGTTTTCCATTTATATAACATTCTCAAAATGACAGAATTATAGAAATGGAGAACAAATTAATGGTTGTGAAGACTAGGAAAGAGGATTAGGGAGATAGGAAAGACTTTAAAAAGATAAAATAAGGGAGATTTTTGTGATAATGGGCCACTTGTATATCTTGGGTGTAGTGGAGTTACATACCAATTTATACATGCACTAAAATGGCATAGATTTACACACGCATTGTATCAGTGTCAATTTCCTGAGTTTAATAATATACAACTGTTAATGGATAGATGGAGTGAAGGGCACATAGAATTTGCTGGACTATACTTGCAGTTTCCCATAAATCTGCAATTATTTAAAAATAAAAAGTTAAAAATAAATAAAAATAAATAAAAAAATAAATTAAGCAGAAATGTCTTGGTCTTTTGTTGGAAGAGATGAAATCATGAACTATAATTAGGAATAAAATGAGTAATTAATACCAAAATTGCCCGGTCACCTTATTTCTTATTGTTTACTATATGCTGGACATAATGGTGGTGAGGACAATAGAGAAGAGCCCTTTTCCTAAGGGAAACTGGGGAAGGTGATATAGACAGGTGAAAAAGCAACTAGAATGGGAAGAGCCCCTGGATAACCAACAATTGCAATAGTTGTTTCAAAATCTTTCACAAACTTTCCCTAAATCCAGGTTAAAAACAATCATATTCCTCAGTGTTGGACACCAGCTACTCTAAATCTTTCTCCTTCCTTATTTAACTTTTACTGAGTAATTTTTATGTGCTGGGTAGTGTGCTCAATAGCCACATTTGCCCCTTTCTAAGGGAAGTGCTATTTCAAGTGTACAGAAGAGAAAACCAAGGCTTGGAGTGGTTGCAACCACACAGTTGGAGGACTCTACGCCAGAATTTGAAACCAAATAAAATGGCTTTTGGCTCCTAAACTTTAGTCACTGAACAAAATTGCACAGTATGTGTGTCTTTGAGAAATAACACTCCTTCTTACATGTTTGTGAGGACATGTGACTTTGAATCTTCACTCAGACATCTTGTACTGTACATTACGTGGAAGCTCACAATTAGGCATTTATTTTAGAGCTACCTTTAGCTGCAGGGCATTTCAAGGTGCTGTTTACTTAAATTCCCTTTTTCTACCATAGTAAAAGAAAGCATTTAGTCAGACAGTATTCTAAAGGGAAAGCCTTGCAACTAAGGGCTCCTCTCCCATGAATCACTCAGGGTCAGAATGAGACTGGATTAAATACCAATGGATCTTGCGAATCGGAGAGTAGGGGTTCTATCTCCAATTGCCATATTTGGCTTACATTCCAAACTGAGATGGCAGATTTCACATACCACGTTCCATGCTTTACCATATCAAACATGGATGCTCTTCTCCATGATCTTCCCTGTTTATTACACCCTAGAATTGTTACAAAGAACAGGTTGAAATTCCCTTATACTTCCCTGTGCTAATAATGAAGCACCAGCACTAAACTATTTCCATTGGCCACATGATCTCCCTGGAGAAACAGCACTTCTAGTCTTGCTCCAATGGCACTGTATGTTCCCATTCTAGTCTCCTTTCCTACATTTTCTTTCTTGAATGGAAGAGAAGAATGAATGTTAAACAAGAAAGGGGTCAGAGAGAGGAAGAGTTGCATACAAATAGAGGGACAGGAATAAAAGGAAGGGGAGGAGCTGAAGGAAGGAACAAAGAATAGACCTCCTGAAGAGACATTGAGCCATGCTGCTGTGGCATAAACCTCCAGCTAGTTAAAGATATTAAAGTGCACTTATATCCATAATTTCTTTCTTAAAAGGGGGGAAGCAAGAGATGCTTGGAGAGGGAGAATAGTCAAGAAGATGAAAATAATGACTAATCTTGCTCTTGTTATCTGTCTACCAGTCTGACCCCAAAGGAGGATGGCTATTTAGAGTAATACTGAATTATAGGAAGCTTGATGCATTTATAAACCTGAGAAAGAAGCAAAACAAAGGTACATTTCAAAGGTGGACTAATAAGAGGCAAAGGGAAGGCAAGAAGAGGGAGAGAAGGAAAATAAGGAAATGCCAATCATTAGTTTAGAATACCTGAATATCAGTCTTCTACGATTAAAATACTGAATTCTGAAAATAACTTTATTCTTCTCTTAGAAATTAGAAAACATAATTTTGCATTATATTATGAATCAGGAATGAGAACACTTTATTACTCTATCAGTTTTGTAAACAAGAAAAAATTGGGACCATAGCAAGAGAAAAAAAAATGCTTACTTTGTTTTATTTGCTTTTGAAGAGAATAGTACACACATTTAATTTACACACATACAAATTAATCATTAGCACAGTAACCACTATGAAATAAAAAGACTAGATTTAATTTATTCTATTTTTAAATTAACTACAGACAACCGCAATAGTTAACAGTATGAGTTCTAGAGTTATACAGAACTAAGTCCATTAGCTTTGCGACCCATGGCCAAATATATTCCTTCTCTGTGCCCTACATTTCTTCAACTGTAAACTGGAATAATGATAGCAACTACTTCAGAGGACTATATGAGTATTAGATGAGACAATTCTTATGATGAATTTCTCTGAAAGCCTTGCATATTATAAATTTTCAATGTGTTGTCTTCATCATTATTTTGTTATTTCATTATATATATTTAATTTTAACAGCTTTATTAATGTATAATTGATATACAAAGAACTGCACATATTCAATGCTTATAATTTGATGAATTTGGACATACCCAAACACCCATGCAACTATCACCACTCAAGGTAGTAGACATATGCAACTTCCCCAAGTTTTTTTTAATGTCCCTTTGCTTTTGTTTTGTTTTGTTTTCCTGGGAAGAACACTTACATGAAATCTACCTTCTTAAAATATGATCCAGCAATACCACTTCTGGGTATATATTCAAGGCAATTTAAATCAGGATCTCAAAATGACATCTTCACTCCTGTCTGTGTTCATTGTAAAATTTGTCCCAATAGCCAAGATGTGAAAAAAAACTGTTTCCATTGGCAGATAAATCCTAAAGAAAATGGAATTATTCATCCTTAAAAAGAAGGAAATCCTGCCATTTGAGACAGCATGGATAAACCTGAAGGACATTATGCTCAGAGAAAAAAGCCATTCACAGAAGGGTAAATAGCTCAGGATTATACTTATATGAGATATCTTTAATTGTCAAACTCATAGAAGCAGAAAATATAACAGTGGTTTTCCTGGGCAAATTAAGAGAGAGGTGAGGAGTTATTCAATCATTAAAAGTTTCAATTATGCTACATGAACAAATTCTAGAGATCTACTACACAGCTAAGTGCCTATGGTTAAAAATACTATATTATGTTTATCATTATTATTTTGATGAAAGCATTAAAAAGTATAATATGGTCATTTTAAGGTCAACAACAGATAAACTATCAAAAAAGTATCATTTTTTAAACCTCAAGAAATAATCAAAGCTATTTCAGCAAGACTTTAAAAATTCATTTCTAACTATGTAGATCTCTTGAGATTCAGAGGATTTTAATGAAATCCTAAGACAGCTGGTTGTTCTCCATAATTGACCGAATAAAATAAATCCTTCCTGAAATTGTCTAGCTAGAAAATTATAAGTTTAACTTTATGCTAGGCAGGCCAAGTTACCTTAGAAATAGTTTTGTAGGATACAAATTTAATAATTGATATATTCAATAATTTATAAGTCAATGGGCCAAAGCTTTGGCAGGGATTTTCTTAATTTCCCACAGCTGAAGTTTCTGGAGAATTGTTCTCATCAGAAAAAAAAAATACACTAAGTGGAACTGTTCATGAAGAATATATTGTTTTTATGTTTAAACCACTTTATTCAGGTATGATCAACATATTTAAAAACTGTACCTATTTTATGTACAATCTCTCATGACTTTGGAAATAAGTATACACTCATGAAATCATCACCACTACCAAGGCCACAGTACGCCTATCACCTCTGAAAGTTTCCTCCCAGCTCCTTTTTTATCATTATTGGGATGTTTGTTGTCACTGTTTTTTGACATGGACAATTAACATAAGGTAGATCTTACTCTCTCAGCAAATTTTAAGTATAAAATGGAGTTTTGCTAGCTATAGGCACTATGCTGTATAGAAGATTTCCAGAAATTACTTCTCTTACCTAACTGAAACTTTGTACATTTATCACCTCCGCAGTTCTCCCATTTGCCTAGCTCCTGGCAATCACCATTCTCCTCTCTCCTTCTATGAGTTTGACTATTTTAGATTCCACACATAAGTGAGATTGTAGAGTATTTATTTTGTGTCTGGATGACTTCATTTGACAGAATACCCTCCAAGCAATGGAGTGCTTCACTCCACACTTCTCCTTGTTGCCACAATGTGAAGAAGGATGTGTTTGCTTCCCCTTTTGCCATGATTGTAAGTTTTGTGAGGGCTCCCCAGGTATGCTGAACTGTGAGTCAATTAAACTTTTTTCCTTTATAAATTACTCAGACTTGGGTTTGTATTTATTAGCAATATGAGAATGGACTATTATGGGCTTCAATCACAGGATGTGGGAGACATCTCTTACATTTAAAAAATCTTTCCCTCCATATATAGTAGTGACCCAATATCTCCTTAATAATCAGGATCTAATTCTGTGGTGAAAGTCATTGATAGCTTGACCGGGATAGCATTGAATCTATAAATTACTTTTGGCAGTATGGTCATTTTCACAATATTGATTCTTCCTAACCATAAGCATGGAATGTTCTCCATCTGTTTGTGTCCTCTCTTATTTCCTTGAGCAGTAGTTTGTAGTTCTCCTTGAAGAGGTCCTTCACATCCTTTGTTAGTTGTATTCCTAGGTATTTAATTCTCTTTGTAGCAATTGTGAATGGGAGTTCACTCATGATTTGGCTCTCTGTTTGTCTGTTGTTGGTGTATAGGAATGCTTGCAATTTTTGCACATTGATTTTGTATCCTGAGACTTTGCTGAAGTTGCTTATCAACTTAAGGAGATTTTGGGCTGAGACGATGGGGCTTTCTAAATATGAAATTATGTCATCTTCAAACAAGGGTAATTTGGTGTGCTCTCTTCCTATTTGAATATCCTTTATTTCTTTCTCTTGCCTGATGGCCATAGCCAGAACTTTTAATACCATGTTGAATAGGAGTGGTAAGAGAGGGCATCCTTGTCTTGTGCCAGTTTTCAAAGGGAATGCTTCCAGCTTTTGCCCATTCAGTATGATATTGGCTGTGGGTTTGTCATAAATAGCTCTTATTATTTTGAGATATGATCCATCGATTGTATCTCAGGGTTTAATTTTCAGAAATCTCAGACCAGGTAGAAAAGATACGGGTGTCTTTTAGGGCATAAAAAAGAGACTATTGCATTATTTAGGTGGAACTTGAGCACTTATTTGAAGTCCTGCACTTATTATTTTATTTCTGGAATACTTAGGAACAACTGAGAACTCCACTATAGTCTTAAGTCTGATAAAAATATTCTAAGGTAGCAAATACATGGCGACCCAAAACTTCAACTTCTACAGGTATTTAACCACAAGAGTCCAATGGTTATATTCTCCATATCTCCTCTGTCATGTTATGCCATGAATTTCTAGTGCTCTCTTTATCAGTAGAAATAGTCATTAGTGCTTTTAAATCTAATTACATGAAAGAATCAAATTCCCAAACTCCAGAAACAATTCAGAAAACCCATCTGTATGATTATGTTCCTTTAGAACAATGTCAGGAAGCAACGTCTGTATCAATCATCACTTATCCAGAGAAACAGACCAGTGAGAGATACAGTTTAAGATTTTTTTTTTTTTTTTTTTTTTTTGCAAGGAATTGTTTCCTCTGATTGTGAGGGCTGATGAGATTAGTCTAAAATCCATACAGCAGGTTAGAACTCTTAGTTGTGGGCTAAAGCTTTTAGCCACGGGTGGAATTTCTTCTGCCTCAGAGAAGCCTCAGCTCTGTTTTTACGGCTTTACTACTGGTGAAATGAGGCTCTGCTAAATTATCTAGGATAATGTCTTGTAAAGTCAGCTGAATATTGACTTTACTTAACTCTAAAAATTACCATCACAGCAACACCTAAATTAGTATTTGATTGAATAACTGGTGACTGTAGTTTATCCAGTGTCAACAATAAGTCTATCATAATGTCACATATAAAACTCCTACTTTATCAGAAAATGGGCTATATAAGTGTCTCATGAGCTTGCAGCTTCTCGTCTGTTGTATAAATTTTCCTTTTCCAGCACTTAAAAAAATCCTCCAAATCTCCATATATCAGTGTGTTTAATTCAAAAGACTACAAGATGATCAAGTTAAACATCAATAGTAAAGTTACTATACCAACATTTCAGTGATATCAGTTAGATGTGAAATTGTTAAATATAATTTGAAAGGATTTTATATATTATGTGACCATCTAAATTTATTATTCTATTTTACACAGTCATCGAAAATATTTATAAATTGTATATTAATTGAAGTAAATCAGGATGCAAAATAGACAGAATACAACCATATTTGTGTGTAAGGTAGACGCCTGAAGAGGAAACGTTTAGGACATCATATCAGTATCTTCTGTATGTGAAGACAGAGGTGCAAATCATCTTAGGATGAATTTTTGTAATTTGTATTTAATCACTCAAGTGATTTTCTTTGGTCAAAGTATTATAAGCCATTATAAAACTCATGACTCCAGAGCAGGTTGAAACAGCACCTTCTGTGGCCTGAAAAGTTGGAAATACCACTTGGTATAATAAGTTGTCCCTGTGGGGTGAAGTGAGTAATTTACAGAGGGACTAGGATTTCTCTTGGGAAGAAAAGAATAACAACCTTTATATTTTCTCTTATACAAATATTTCTGTTGAATTGAAGTGGGCTGGATCAGATGCCTTGGTAAGAAAGGACAGCAAAGATTCCAAAGAAGCACTTATCTTCAGAGAAGGGGTCACTGGTGTGGGTGACTGGAGCTGAACTCAATAACCGAAGTGACCCTGACAGTGGCTGGTTCTGCCACAGCCTGTAAAGGAGAACATAGTAGGCAACCACAAACTTCCTGGGTAATTTAGGTGTTGAAAAACAATAGTGATTATTGATATTGTATGTACATTACCCTTTACTAAATGTCCTTCAGAGCTTACACAAGAAAAAGAAGAACAAAGGCTGTGAAATTTCAACTCAGAATTTAAGTCGAAAATTAGAAAGCCTTGCTGGTAACTTTGAACAAATCCCTTATCTCCTAAAATGCCAGAGCAGATAAACTGAGGACCAATATCAGGACGGGACAGTCAAAATTGCAGTTGCAGTACCAAGTAGATACTCAATTCAGTTATGTCTCATTGTAAGAATAAACCACTGCTGGGGAAAGAATATAATCCCAGGAAATAGAATGGAAATATTGTGGCAAATGTAACAAAGATTCAAACTCTTTGAATCTTCGAATCTTTCTAAATGTCCCTTGTCTTCCTTTTCACAACTCTACATCTATACTCAGCACAGGAACAATATCTACTCTTGTCAAGTTGAATTATTGGTCAGGGATTTCTGCCATAATCTCAGATGGAACATGCTTAACTGCAAGGTCCTTCCTGTATCTAAGAGTTATTACATGACAGAACACAGTAGACCAGACTCTCTGCCTTCAACAGCCTCTTTATCGCTGAGGTTTTCTGTGTGCCCATGGCAAGCAGAATTCCAGGACAGTCCTTGAAATTTCTACCCTATTGTGTATAATGCACTGTTTTTGCGTATGGGTGAAGCCTGTGAAAATAATGCATTATCAACCTTATCATTATGTTTTATTATATGCAATAGAGATTTTAGCAGATATAATTAAAGTCTCCCATTCAGATGAGTTAATCAGATTGGAAATTATCTAATGAGAGTTTGTCCTCCTCAAGTGAGGTATCAAATGGGGGTCTAGAGTTTTAAAATGTAAAGAATCAGGAAGACATTCTTCCTATGGCCTCAAACAAGACAGCAAATAGCCATTTTTTTTTTCTGTGAAGGTGAATCATCATTAGGATCTGAGTGCCTCAGTCCAAAAACTGCAAGAAACTAAATTCTGCCAACAACTTAAATGAGTTTGAAAAAAAAAAAGCTTCACATTCCAAATGATTCTCCAGTCTGGCTGACACCTTCATTTAACCCTTGTAAGATTTTGACCAGAGAACCCAGTTGAAAAGTGACCTACTGAATTTTGAGTTAACAAATGGATGTACTTTGCTTTGAACCATGAAGTCTGGTGGCTTATGATGTCGTAGTATAAAACTAATTCAGTGCCTCTGACAATCTGCCTTTACTTTGTAGAATATGATACAGCGTCACCATTCACCAATCTGTTGTGAGTTGATACAGTTTCTTTTTTTCCTTTTAACTAAATAAGGCTGATCTCCCTTTCTCTCTCTCTCTGTCTTCTCTCTTTCCCTCGCATACCCCCCCATGCACATACCCCCCTACACAATTTGACTTATAAATATTAGAATTTTGAAGGTTCTTAGATTATTTATCAAACATAATATACTTCACTTTATATGAGGAAAAAAATGGGTATCAGAATGATTACTGATTTTATTCCAAATTTCACAACCAGTCAGTGGCCAAGGTAAGATTTGAGTCAGTCTTAGTTACAAGGTCGTTTCTTTTTTAACTGAGAAAAATAGAAAATTTCTAAAAATATTTCTAAACTTTATCAAAAACTAAGGAATTAATGGAATGTGTTTGTCATAGTTAACACACTGCCCAGATCCCTTGCAGAAGTAAAGGGCTTGTTTTCCCAGCTTCTATAATCATTTCTCTCTCTCTCTTTTTTTTTTTTTTTAGTATACACAAAAAAGCTTTTATTCTCCAGTAAAAGAAACACAATAACATACTAATACCAGGGAGAGTTTACCCAAAGAATAAATAGAAATTGTATATAAATCAATAGAATTCTAGAGTTGGACCTTAGAGATCAATTATTTTTTTTTCCCCATTTATTTATTTTATTGCATTTTAGGTTTTGGGGTACATGTGAAGAACATGCAAAATTGTTGCATAGGAACACACGTGGCAGTGTGATTTGCTGCCTTCCTCCCCATCACCTACATCTGGCATTTCTCCCCTTGCTGTCTCTCCCCAGCATTTCTCTAAGGCAGACCTCTGCTATCAGCCTTCTCCAGAAAATGTATTTGCTGGAGACACCTCCCTTACCCAGTGTTTTGCCCTCTTCCTTGGGCAGCCTATACCCAATGACTCATCCAGGAAAAACATGAAGTCTGCCTTTCTC
The DNA here is from genome assembly GCF_009761245.1 of Sapajus apella. NCBI lineage: Eukaryota > Metazoa > Chordata > Mammalia > Primates > Cebidae > Sapajus > Sapajus apella. Next base: position 20,468,732 of record NW_022436943.1, on the reverse strand, counting down.
CACAACTTGAGACAATTCTATAGGATCATTTCAATTTTAGAACTTCCCATAAGATCAGCTGTATCCTTCATCAAGACAAACTCTCTCTTTGTCCAATTTTGCTTCCTCTTTTCCATGTGTTTATGCTGATAGTACTCCCTGATAAACATCCTGTATGCTAATCTTTATTTCAAAGTCAGCTTCCTAGGGAAGCCAACCTGTGACAGGGAAGAGATAACCACCTCTCTATAAAACTGATAACGTTTCATAGAGATAATGATAATTAAATGAAATAACACATTTAAATCAAATTTACTTTCAAAAAATGTAATGTGCAAAATTAAGTGTTGTTAATTTATGTATAATATTATATTCTTATAAATTTTAATTCAAAGAAATGAATATAGAGTTAACATTTGTATAAGGCATAAATTATGGGGTGGAGTCATTATTTGTGCTAGTGGCTTTCTGATAAAGCTCCATCATCTTATCATGGCAAAATTATCTTAGGAGAAAAGACCTAAATATGAAATCAGAGATGAAAATAGAGACATTAAAACTGTTACCACAGCCAGGCACAGTGGTTCACACCTGAAATCCCAGCACTTTGGGAGGCTGAGGCAGGTGAAACATGAGGTCAGGAAATTGACCAGAGAATCTGTGCAACATGGTGAAACCCCGTCTCTACTAAAAATACAAGAATTAGATGGGCATGGTGTTGGGCACCTGTGTCCCAGCTGCTTGGGAGACCGAGGCAGGAAAATCGCTTGAACCTGGGAGGCGGAGGTTGTGGTGAGTCAAGACTGCGCCACTGCAACCCAGCCTGGCAACAGAGTGAGACTCTGTCAAAAATAAGAAAAGAAAAAAAGAAAAAAGAAACCCACCACAAACACTGTTACCACCAATATTCAAAGGATCACTGGAGACTGTCATGAGCAACTATATGTCAATACATTGGAAAACCTAGAAAAAATTAATAAGTTCCTAGACCCATACACCCTACCAAGATTGAAATTCAAAACCTGAATAGATTAATAACAAGCAACATAGAAGTAGGAATAAAGTCTTCCATCAAATAAAAACCCAGGACCTGATGGCTTCACTGCTGAATTCTACCAAACATTTAAATATCTAATACCATTTCTATTTCAGCCATTCCAAAAAAAATCAATGAAAAGGGAATACTTCCAAACACATTCTATGAAAATAGTAATATCCTGACATTAAAACCAGACAGATACACAAGAAAAAAGAAAGCTACAGGTCAATATCTCTGATCAGCATAATTGTAAATATCCTCAACAAAATATTAGCAAACTGAATTCAGCAACACATTAAAAAGATTATTCATCATTATGAAGTGGGATTTACCCCAATTATGTAAGGATGTTTTAACATATAGAAATCAATAAACATGATACATCACATCAGCAGAATAAAAGGCAAAAACCATATGATCATTACAATGAATGCCAATTAAATACTTGATAAACGTCAACAGCATTTAATAATAAAAACTCTCAGAAAACTGGTTGATGGGTACAAAACCATACTTGGATAGAATAAATAATACCTAGTATTCAGAAGCACAAAAAGGAGACTATAGTTAACAATGATTTATTATATATTTCAAAATAACTTAAAAAGTGAAATTGGAATGTCCCTCATACATAGAAATGATAAATGTTTGAGGTAGTATAAGTCCCATTTACTCTTATTTGATTATTACACAGTCTTATGGTTTTATCGAAACATCACATGTACACTATAAACACGTAAAACTGTTGTGTATCCATAATACTTACAAATTTAAGAACATTTAAAAAGTCACAAAACTAAAATAAACACATTAGTAAAACATCTTCAATAACTCATTCAAAAATTCATATTGAGATTTTATTACATGCCAGGCATTATGCTAATCTGCTGTTCTCATGAAAAATAAATATTTTCCAGTATGAAAGACAGATAGGGTAGCTATAATCCTGCTATATGCCTAGCTTACATGTGCGGTCTCAGTATCCCACATGGTTTAGGAATTTTTTCTCGAGTCTTCATATTTTAAAGAAATATTTTTACTAATGTTTTCTTTCAACTGGAATAGTTTTGATAGAATTTCACTTTTAGTTTCAGCACCATCTTAATTAGTAATGTGTGAGATGCATGCAATGAACAGAGTTTTCAAATTAACATGTGGTTGAATCTCAGAAATAATCAGCAGTAAACTGCTTCCCCTTCTCCCACCTTATTGTGATGCACTGAAAAGAATAATGTTCATCATGCTCTCTAATAAACCAACTTAACATGGCATACCCATACAGTGAAATATTATAATAAAAAATATAAAAAAGTAAAGTACTGTTACTTGCTCTGACATGTATGAACCTTGAAAATATTATGCAAAATAAAATAAGCCAGTCAGAAAAGATTATATATTATATAATTAGATTTATATGAAATGTCCATAATAGGAAACTATAAGTAGAAATAGATCAGGGATTTCCTAGAGCTGGGCTGGGGGAAAAGATGGAGTGACTTCTAATGAATACGGGTTTTTTGGATGATAACATTATAAAATTTCAATAATGATGTGATAATTGCATAACTCTGAATATGCTACAAACCATTGAATTATACACTTTAAATGGGCTACTTTTATGATATGCAAATTATATCTCAATAATCCTGTTATAAAAACTAATTCTTTGTTGTGAGTGACTTGGAGATAACCAACTTCTTATGGATCCTGGTGGTGGTGGTGGGAGAAATATTGGAAGCTATTGCTACTAGGTCATTTGGTGAACCAACTAATTGTACCACAGTTGTGTGGCTATCACTTAGTATCAGCGAGAAAAATGGAATAGTATAGCTTAGATGTGTGTGAAGTATGTATGAAAATAGTGACTGAATAGTCTTACCATGGAATATATAGAAAGTAGTTCATTATTTACTATATTTAATTCAACAGCTATTTATCTTTCCAAAATAATGTTTTTCCTTTGAAAAATGCACACTTAAGCACATGTACCCCAGAATCTAAAGTACAATAAAAAAATAAAGATTTTTTTTAAAGAGCTGGACCAAGTGGACCTAATAGACATATACAGAATGCTCCACCCCAAATCCACAGAATATATATTTTTCTCAGCACCACATTGCACTTACTCTAAAATTAACCACATCAGTGGAAGCAAATAACTCCTCAACAAATGCAAAAGAACAGAAATCATAACAGTCTATCAGACCACAGCGCAATCAGATTAGAACTCAGGATTAAGAAACACACTCAAACTCGCACAACCACTTGGAAGCTGAACAACTTGCTTCTGCATATCGACTAGACAAACAATGAAAGGAAGGCAGAAATAAAGATGTTCTTCGAAACCAATCAGAATGAAGACACAACTTACCAGAATCTCTGGGACACCTTCAAAGCAGTGTCGAGAGGGAAATTTATAGCAATAAATGCCCACATGAGAAACAAGGAAAGATCTAAAACTGGCACCCTATCATTAAATTTAAAGAGCTAGAGGAGGAAGATCAAAAAAACTCAAAAGCTAGCAGAAGACAAGAAATAACTAAGATCAGAGCTGAACTGAAGGAGATAGAGATACAAAAACCCTTCAAAAAAATCCATAAATCCGGGAGCTATTTTTTTGAAAAGATCAACAAAATAGACCACTAGCCAGACTAACAAAAAAAGAAAAGAGAGAAGAATCAAATAAATGCAATAAAAAAAGGTAAAGGGGACATCACCACTGATCCCACAGAAATACAAACTACCACCAGAGATTACTACAAAAAATTAAAGATAGAAAGAAAAGAAAAATGCACACAAATAAAATTTAAAGATGATACTTCAATTTCTCAAGAAAGTTGATGATGAATGTTTAAATTACACAAAATATTTGTTGACATTTACTATAACAATTGAGTCTGTAGTGATATCATTGACCCAGTGGAAACTAGGTGGTGTATATCATCCCCTAAATCACTGACAACTACAGTTATTTAGAAAGATTATGCACAAGATGATAATTTAACATGTGCAACCTCAGATGATGTCTGTTTTTCTCTCTCTCTCATTCTCTCTCTCTCTCTTTCTTTCTTTCGAGATGGAGTCTCGCTCTGTCACCCAGGCTGGATGGAGTGCAGTGGAGTGACCTTGGCTCACTGCAACCTCCATCTCCTGGGTCCAAGCGATTCTTCCACCTCAGGCTCTGGAGTAGCTGGGAATACAAGCACCTGTCATCACGCCTGTGCATCATGCTGGACAGGCTGGCCTTGAACTCCTGACCTCAAGTGATCAGCCCACCTTGGCCTCCCAAAGTACTGGGATTACAGGCATAAGCCACAGTGCATGGCCTATGTATTTCATTTTAAAGACCAACTTTCATTTAGATTAAATGATTGCTCTTCCAAAGTAATTTACTCTTTATTTATTTTTAGAAATATTTTGCATTTTTAAGATATAAAACAACAGCTCTTTACATGTTACTTCCATTAGCAGATGAACTACCAGTTAAATGATGCTTCAAATAGAAAATCAGTCAATTTCACTAACAGATTGAGTTTTCATGAAAGTCATAAACATGAAATAATACTTTTCAAAGTTCATTTTGTTGAGTACCTTGCATTATTGTGAATATTAAAAAAATAAAGAAAAATATTGCATGATCTCACTTATATGCGAAATACAAAAAATAAAAGAGCTCAAATGCAGAGATAAAGAAGGAAACAGCGGTTACCATGGGTGGGAAAGGGAGAGAGAAAATGAGATATAAGTCAAAAGATGCAAAATATCAGATAGGATGAATAAATCTAAAGATCTAATGTACAACATGAGGACTAAATAAAATTGAATTGTGTTAAGGATTTTTGTTACATAAGTAGATTTTATCTGTTCTTGTCACACCAAAAAAGAAGCTATGTGAGATTATTGATAGATATATTAATCTGCTTCACTATAGAGCCATTACATTTCCTACAATATATGTACTCCATAATATTATGTTGTAAACCTCAAATATATATAATAAAATATATTAAAAATAAATAGTAGGACTAAAATATTTATACAATTTAATAGTAAAAGATAAGGTTGTGATATATAATAATTATACATATTTATGGGGTACAGTGTGTTATTTCAATACATGCAGAGATTGTATAATGATGAAATCAGAATTATTATAATTTCATCACCTCAAACATTTATCAGTTTTTTGGGGGGAAGACATTCAAATTCTTTTCTGCTAGTTTTTATGAAATATACAATGCACTACCATTAACTGAGAATATGCTGCATTTAGCAAAAAATTTTTTGTGATTACTAGGTACTTCGGTGCATGTAGAGAGGGTATTTTCTCAGTTAAAAGTAATGTGTTCTACAGAGACCAGTCAATTGAAGGTTTCAACAATTTCAAATTTATTAGCATAAAGCACCACTTAGAAAACACTTTTAGGCAATTTTTTGAAAAAATGGAAAACAATAAAATTGTATTTCAAAAATACATTGTCCACAAGTAAAATATTAATGGCCAATATTACGTGTACAACTAAGATGGTGTTTAAATTAGATGAATATATAATACAAATAATCATACTGCTTATTATTTTTAATGTGCAGATAATCAATACAAATATTCTTTTGCTTTTATGAATGCAAATAGATATTGCTTTTTTAAAGAAACATTTAATTTCAAAAATATTTTGTAACACTTCCATGGGTCCAAATCCCATTTGTTAGTAAATACTTATTTTAAATATATATAAGAGTATAGTTACTTTAATGCTTTTTTTAATCTCAAAAGAGTATGGTTTGGCCAGGAAAGTATATGAACCCCTTTCTTACAGACAAATAAGCAGACGATCATACTGCAGCCTGACTTTAGAGTAGGGAAAATACAAGATTCTTTAGAAAAACAACAATAAAAAGCTGTCTAACCTACTCCCTGGTGGAGGGGGGTTATGAAATGTTTATTAGAGGAAGTTGATGGCTACATTTATACCTGAAAGATGAAGTCAAGTTATCCAACTGAGGAAACAGAGAAGACTATTTCAGGGAGGTTGAACAGTAAAAATACACTGGCTCAAGGGCAAAGTCAGCACCTGCCCATGAAATAATCAGGGTCTTTGGAGTTGCATAAAATATTTTGGAATTAAACCAACGATTAGGGGGAAATCAATACAGTGCTTAGAGTAGTGTCCTGAGGAGTATTTTCTAAAGGGCATTTAGAAGATTGCTTCTAAAACACATGTAAGTTTCTTAATTCTTTTATTCTGACCTGATGGATTTTCTATTCTGGCCAGTTGTACCCCTGACCTTGTGCTCTCTTTTTCTGGTATGGCTTTCCTGGGCTAGAAATCCCACAGTGCTATCCTCTAAAATTATGGAAAAAAGTCTCTATTAATATTTATTTCTCCTTGTGGCAGGCCACAGATACGAATTAATTACTGCATCTGCATAGATGTGGCCTGATTATTCAAAGCCGAACTAAGCTAAACAGCCATCATGATAAGCCCAAGATTTCATTTAGATAAATAAAACCAACAATCTTGAATATGTTTTGGGCTTATCATTATAAAAATTTTAAAAATGCATTCTTTTATTTTTTTTTTTTTGTTATTTTTTATTGTAATTGTTCTATTTTGTTTCATTGGGTGATGAAAATAATGCTTCTCTTGTTTGAGATTCTTTTGAAAAGGGCTCCATGAATATGTATATAGGATGCTATTACTCACTCATTTTTGACAGTTGTATCGAGTGTGATATAAAACATGATTTTCAGTGACAATGGAATAATTACAGACTTGCAGTCTCGGAATAGCCCCTGGTCACCACTGTTGCTGATTTTTCGTCATTATATTTTGTGTCACCTTGTTCCCAGTGGACCCTCAACACTCTTTACATCCTGTGATCTGAAATCAATTTTGTTGAGTTAACAAAGCCACCTCATCACATATATCAACTGGGTGATCTTAGATAAATTCATGTGGGTCTGATTATTCTAAAACCACAGCAATAGTAGATTGTTATAACTGATTGTGATCAAGCAGAAAATTTGAGTTAGGGAGGCATGCTGTACAAAGCATAAAAATGTTTTAAAGAAGAGGATTGTTAAATTTCTGTTGTTTTAACCCACCCCATGTGTTGTACTCTGTTATAGTCACCCAAGAAAACCAATACACTGTATAATGGAATATTATTTAGCCATAAAAAATAAATTAAGTGTTGATACATGCTACAACATAGACAGAACTTAAAAACATCGATGTTAAGTACAAGAAACCAGACGCACGAGACTGTTATTATGTGGTTCCACTTATATGAGACATCTAAAACAGAAAAATCTATGGAGATAAGCAAATTAGCACATATCAAGGGCTCAGATGAAATGTAGAGTGACTACTAAGGAGTACACATTTTTTTGAGGTGATGAAAATGTTCTAAAATTGTCATGATATTTGCATAATTATGTGATTATACCAAACTCATTGAATTATATAATATAGAAGGTATTTGAATTATATCTTAATAAAAATGTTTAAAGAACAGAATTATTCAATATAGTTGTGGTTGTATTAGTGAACAACAAGCTATCATTGAAAGTCAGCTTCATGAAATGTTCTAAGTGAGATTCTGAAATACTAGGTTATTCACTCACACATTTCCTTAAATCAAAGGAAATCCCTGCACCTGGAGTAAGATCACCCAACTGCCATCATGAAAAGAGTGTTCAAAGACTCACTTGGAGTAATAATGATTTAGCAGGAGTCAGATGGGACTCTTAGAAATTTGTACGTGCTCCTTGGAGATCTTCTGACCCTTTTTGTTGCAATATTCACAACCCTATCCCCATTATCTGATTTGGGACCATCTGTTCAGAAACACTTCTATGAATCTTTCTTTCATCTTATAACATTGATTGAAATGTAGTTCCTCCTTAATGACACTGTTTCTCATGTAGAACTTTCAAGGAGTGGATTTTTTACTTCCACATACCACAACACAGAAACAAAGCTTTACTTTTCATTTATTTATTTTCTTCTAAGATCCACTCTAAATAGTAGAATTATTTATCAGTGAAATTTATTTGCCTTACTTAGGGAGACACACTTTGACTACCATTAGATACTTAATTTTTTATGTGGATTAGTACATAATTATACCATTCTCTCAAAGAAGTATATTAAAACCAAAATACGTTTTATGTGCCCCTAAGTTCTCTTTTCCTCAAGGTGACATAAGAGCAACAATATTTCTTAAAAAATTCTTCATGCACAGGATGACAGCTGATCTTTTCTCATGTCCCAAGGAAATATAAAAAAAAAATGGCAATTAAATGATGGGATAGATTGTTCTGGTACTGAGAAGGAAGGTCTGGGCTAGTTAATTAGACTTAACAAACAGTCATTTAGACAGAGAAGGAAGGTCTGGGCTAAATAGACCCAACAGTCATTTAGACAAAAGATAAAAAGATGATGGAACCTCGTTGGAGTGAAGTTACTTGGTTTCCTCCAGTCTACCCTCTTGGTTCTGCTAATGACCTGTTTGTTTCTCAAACCTCGTCTACCCTGGCCATATCAACCCTAAAGAGAAGCCAGATGATATTAAAGCTGGATAACTAATCCAGGGTACAGAGACATTAGGCAGAGAGTCAAGTGAGTGATTCGGGGACAATGGGAAAGTGGGGACATATGGTACAGAAAATAAAGTAAAAACTTAATTGCTTGAAACAGAACACCAATTTAGAACAAACTATGGCCAAGATGGACTGCAATAAAGAAGCTGAATGGATCTTTGCAGTTACTCCAAGGCTGGCCTGAATAGCACTGTTTAAAACAGTGACTTCAGCTTTATTAATTATTAGTGTGTGACTAGAGCACAGATCTATGAAATCAATATGTAATTTTTTTCAAACAAAAAAAACTGTTCTACACTTGTTAGTAGCCCATGGGAAGCATGTTTGTGGAACTGAATAATTTCTATTTAGAAAGCAAGAAACTGTGCATGTTATTTATCTTTTAGCTGATTATAGTGCATGTATTTTGGTTGATATGGGTGCATAGTACACACCTATTTGAATGTATGATTATCCATGTATGTATGTACACATATATGTCATTTTATCCAATAAAAAATGTGATTTTAAGTGCTTCAATCATTTTGCATTGATATGCAGTTACCTTAAAGATTTGACCTTTATCATTTGAAAATTGAACTCTAAGCTCTACATCATATCTAATTTTATTACTAAGATCAAAATGTTTAAGTTAGAGACAAAATAAATTTCTTCTTAGATTGAATCTTTCATACGAGGGAAAAATATGTTTTTTCTTCAGTTTTATTCAAACAATTCAGTTAAGTACTGAATTATAATCTGATAACTTTAATTTTCAAATTATATTTTATAAAATAACTCAGAAAGTTTTAGTATACAGAATGGCTACCTTTATTACCTCATCTTCTTGATTTAACAATATGATTATTTTCCCATTTTTACTTTATTTTTTATATGTGATATTTGATATAGGTGATATATATATATATGTTATATGAGCATAATTATAAAAATAATACTTAAAAACCCACCACACAGCATTAGAACAATACTATCAAAGATTTTTTCTAAATATACTTTTTAAACTTGAGGAGCACAAAGCTCTTCAGAGATATATATGCATAATATTATTGAATTTCTCCATACACTCCAAAGAAGATGTCGCCATGAACATTGAAATATGAACGAAAATGTAGTAAGAATCAGTTGGTGGTTCCTCACGTTTCCTTCCTCCTGCCATGGTGATTATGGAAACGTCTATTTGTTGAGATGAATCCTCTGTGAGTCTAGGACCACAAGTGACTACTATGAGCAGATACCATTTATTGACCCACTTTATGCAGGTAGTGAGAATGGCAAATAAAATTTTATTTAAGTTGTTAAATTTGAGACTTTTTCTTACTATAACTTAACCCAGCCTATCTTGATAAATTCATAGCAGGTGGATATAATGGAGATATTTCATATGCATTATATTGAAAACACGCCAATCCATGTTGTTAAGTGTTTTGCAAATGTATGGTCTCGATAGTTGTTCTGTCCATGTGGCGTTATTTTAAAAATCCAATAATTGCAAAATACTTAGATGTTTTTACTTTTTAACATTTTATGTTACTTTGCAACATATATTCTTGAACTGAAATCTATGCACCTCCATTTCTTTATGAAAAAGAAACAGAAGTTGAATAGGTCAAAGGTAAGAGCCCTGTTAAGACTTCTGATGCAATTTGCTAATTTTTTTTTTAAAAAATGGATAAATTCATAATTTCACTGGCTATGATTAGGCACACCCATTTCAACTCATAATGACACATAATTGTAAAAATGAACTGTAACAATTTGAGAAGTGAAAATATCTTGTTCTTATAAGGTGTAACTGTGAATTACTAGTGATGGCAAATAAGTTTTCCATATACTTGATGGCTTACATTTATATTTTAACAAATTTGATAACTCACACATAACCCATTTTTCTTGTGACTTTATAAGACTTTTATATATTAAATATTTTATTATATATCTTATATATTAAATGTGGCACATATACACCATGGAATATTATGCAGCCATCAAAGACGATGAGTTTGTGTCCTTTGTAGGGACATGGATGAACCTGGAAACCATCATTCTCAGCAAACTGACACAAGAACAGAAAGTCAAACACCGCATGTTCTCACTCATAGGAAGGTGTTGAACAATGAGGACACATGGACACAGGGAGGGGAGCAACACACATTGGGGTCTGTTGGGGGTAAATAGGGGAGGGACAGCGAGGGGTGGGGAGTTGGGGTGAGATAGCATGGGGAGAAATGCCAGATATAGGTGAAGGGGAGGAAGGCAGCAAATCGCGCTGCCACGTGTGTACCTATGCAACAATCTTGCATGTTGACATGTACCCCAAAACTTAAAATGCAATAAAAAAAGGAAAAAAAAAGAAATCAAGGCTAAGAAAATTGCTCAAAACCATGCAATTACATGGAAATTTAATTTTTAAAAAAAGACTTTTATATATTAAATATCTTAAACACTTTCTGTCCTTAATTTGAAAAATATGTTTTCACTTCAGTACTTGCTTTTAATTTGAATTATGGTGTTATTTTTAATAAACAGAAATTTAAATTTTGTATTTTGTGACTTCTTTTTTGTTTTTTGTGTTTTTTTTTTTTGATGCTTACAAACCTTTCCTCATCTTGATATTCAAAATTTTCTTTCTATTTTTGTTGTCTTGAGGTTTTATTTCCATATTCAACTCTTTGATACATCAAAAATGTATTTAGTTTTAAAGAATAAAACAGATGTATTTTCTCCTAAAGAGTTAAATAGTTTTTAACTTTACAAAAGCTAAGATATGTATTTATCTGTGTCTATTAGATGTTATGTTAGATATTATGTATTCATAATACATATGTTATATATTCCCTGGTTATATGTCAATATTTGTGTGTGTATACAGTTGCTCCTTGAACAAAATAGATTTGAACGGCCTAGGTCTACTTACACACAGATTTTTTCCAATAAATATATTGAAGTTTTTAAATATTTGCAACAATTTGAAACAACTCAACGATGAACCACTTAGCCCAGAAATTAAAAAATTAAGAAAATGTATGGAATGTCATGAATGCATAAGATGTTTTAAATATTAATCTTTTATCATTTTCTGCTGTAAAGTACATACAAATCTATTATAAAAAGTTAAATGTTATCAAACACACACACACAAACACTTACAGACATTACGTGTTGCCATTCACAGTCGAGTTAAGTGGATGCAAGATGCAGTATTAAATTATAACTATATAAAATTGACTATAGTACATGCTATACTACCGTAATAACTTCATGGCCACCTCCTGTTGCTGTTGCGGTGAGCTCATGATGTGAGCATCCACTTAAAATGTCGCATGTCTCTAATCAACTCCATGTGAGCAGCTTGTCTCTCCAGTGAATTGTGTATCACAGTAAAAGGTAATCTCTCGCAGTTCTTGTGTATTTTTCATCATGTTTGGTGCAACACTGCAAAACTTGAATAACACCGTGAGACCCATATGAAGTGGCACTAGTGATGCTAGAAGTTCTCCTAAGAACCAGAGAAAAGTCATGACGTTACAAGAAAAAGCTGAATTGTTTGATGTGTGACATAGATTGAGGTCTGTGGCTGTGGTTACCTACCATTTCAAAGAGAAGATGCATTTTGTAAATAGACAAGATAAACTTACGGTCTCAATAGATATAGTACAGCACTGTACATCAATTTTCCCTTTTTTATAATTTTCCTAATAATATTTTCTTTTCTCCAATCTACTTTATTGTAAGGATACAGTGTATAATACATATATCATACAGAAATATGTTGATTGACTGTTTATGTTATTGGTAAGGTTTCCAGTTAACAGTTGGCTCTTAGTAGTTAGGTTTTAGGGAAGTCAAACGTTATATGCAAATTTGACTGCAAGAGGCCTTGGCACTCTTACCACTGAGTTGTTCAAGGGTCAACTGTGCATATATGCATATATACATACATACATATATCTTATTTAGTGTATAATATTGTTTCAAAATTACTTAGTATGTAATATTGTTTACATTTTCCTGATTAATTCCTTTTTATCCTTTAAGCATGCTTCAAGCCATCTCTTATGCTTTATTGCAATACATAGTACTTTCAGGACATAGTAAATAGTAGTAATGTCAGACATCATCTTTCAGTTCCTGATTTTAAGAAAATTTTATTCACTTTTTAAACCAATATTTTTGAAGCCCAGGCAATGTTTTGAGGCCCCATTTCTTAGGGTCTGGTAGATGTACCAGGCAATGTTTTTAGACCTGGGAGTCAATAGGTAAAAAAGAGAGACAAGCTTTTTCTTTTGTGGAGCTTAGTTTCTAGTTGTGGAGAGACAGTCATACAGTAGACAAAGAAAAAGGCAAGATAATTGTCGATAGTGATATGAGGTGTGAAGAAATAAAGTTAGAGCAGTGAGGTGCAGGGTGATTGAGGAGCAGTACCGTGGTTTTATGGTAAGGAAGGGCCTCCTTAAAGAGGTAACTCCTTAGGCAGAGAAGAGACATAAAACAGACAAAGCTGCTGGCCAGTAAAGACAAGGAGGAATAGGAAGGACTGAATAGTAGATTCAGAAGGGCTGAGGTTCATAGTGTGAGAAAAGCAAGAGAATGATTACTGTGTCTCTAATTTAGTGAATAAGGAAAGGAGGGAAGGGAGAAAGGTGAAGAGACGGTGAAAAGTTTGGCTAGGGTAGGCTTGTGTAAGCTTGGCAGGCCAAGTAAAAGATTTTGAATCTTGTGTAGAGTGCAAGTCAAGTTATTTGATGTGGTTTAGATTTTTACAAGGAATCATTCTAGCTATTGCGTGAGGAATGGATGTAGGAGGGTAAAAGGGAAACAGGAGGGCAAGTTGGAGTCTGTTGGAACGTGTAGGTGAGAGATGGTGGGACTTCAGACAAGCAAGGGAGAACCAAGTAAGGAAAAAAAGTGGATCGGTTTTGCATGCATTTTGAAGGAAAAGTTGTCATGACTTGCTGATTGCTTCACAATTGTAATAAAGAAAAAAAAATGTCGGATTATTGCCATGGATTGACTGCCGGGTAGACAGAGGAATAATGTAGTAAAATGAGGGAGATTTAGAGAATAATACATCAGGCGCAACAGTGTGCAGCTGTCAAGAGTTTCAGCTCTTATGAGGTTAAAGCATCTATTTGATATTCCAGTATAGTATAGAGTAGACACTTGTGTTTAGAAATCTGGACTTGAGGGGAGAATTTAGGACTGAAAATAGAAATACTTTTACTGTCTCTTATGGTGCACCATTAAGAATGAGGTTAGTTAAGCTTGTTATCTTTTATGGCGAGATACTAATAAATAAAATGTAAACATTTATAACCATTAGGTTATTGGCCACGTACTTTAGTTTTAGTTTTTGTTTTACTACGCTGCCAAATGGAACTATTTCTACATTTCAGAGTAGAATTTTCTTGAGCAAATGATTACATTGGCCTAATCACAAGTATGAAATTGATGGCTTGTATAAGCACAAAGCCATGTATCAAATAACAAATATCAGAGAATTAAAGAAGTCAATAAAAGTAGGCCAAAGGTCTACATTTCTGATTCTTAAGTAAAATAGAGCATGGCTTGAATTAGTAAAATACATTTTGATTTTCACTGACAATAATATGTTGAAACAAAATTTGGTGGCAAGATTCTTTAGTACTTAAAAATAGTGTTTCTAACTGGTTATTGCTTTTTTAACATTTTGTTAAAAAAAAAAACCCACTATTGTCCTGTCTCGTATTAAATAATGTTGGTAAAAAATAATTTGTAATGATTCTAAATTTGTTCCATAATCATTAAAAATATCCAGTAATTAAACTGTTAAAATGTTATTCTGCTTTTATTTTTAAATGTGGAATATTTCAAACTACAGACAGTATATGATAGATCCTTCAACACCTACTACTTGAGTTGAAAAATTCTTAAAAATCTGATTATATATATGTCTCAGATCTTTTTCATTCTAAGAAATAATAATTTATGGGCATAATTTGTTTATATTTATGTATGATGCATTATGGGTGTAGTTTTTACAAACATGGATGTTTAGTTCTCCCAATATAAAGTATGTGTGCCACATGCCAAGTTTCTGCGTATTTACAAATCTGCTTCGGTACTCTTTGCTTCTTCCCATTCATCAGTTTGTCTAATCCTATAACAGTATCATTCTCATTGTTATAGCTTTATAGTAATTCTAAGACAAATATTCCTTCATCCTTTAACTTCTTCAAAATAATGTTGTCTGTTCTTGACCTTGATACCTGCATATGGATTTTACCATCAATTTATTAAGTTCCATGATGAATTGTGTTATATTTTTATTTAAATTGAGCTTTTTTAAAGAATAATTTTGGAAAATTTATTTTTTTTGTGTAAAACATTTCACATTCACTAATATATTCCTCCATTTATTATTTCTTTTTTCTTTTTTTCTGAGATGGAGTCTTGTTCTGTTGTTCAGGATAGAGTGCAATGGCGCGATCTTGGCTCACTGCAACCTCTGCCTCCTGCATTCAACTGATTCTCCTGCCTCAGCCTCTCAAGTAGCTGGAATTACAGGAACCTGCCACCACACCAGGCTAATTTTTGTATTTTTAGTAGAGACAAGCTTTTGCCATGTTGGCCAGGCTGGTCTCGAACTCCTGACCTCAGGTGATCCACCTGCCTGAGCCTCCGAAAGTGCTGGGATTACAGACGTGAGCTACGGTGCCCGGCTTTTGTTATTGTTTTTACAGATCTTTTGCATTTTCTGTCGGATTTTCTTAGGCATATTCTATTGTTATTGTGATAGTCACATCATTATTTTATTATATCTATCACATTTTAACTGATTTGGGCAGGTGTGTAAAATTCTATTGATGCGTATATTGACCTTGAATCCAGCAATATTACTGAACTCTTTCAGCTTGATAGTTCATCTCTAAAGTCACTTCGATTTTCTATGCTGCAAACACATGACCTCTGAATAATAAAAAAATTTCCTTCCAGATCTTATTTGACATATTTTATATTCTTGCTTTAGTGAATTTGCCACAACTTACATAGGGCAATTTCAAAAATTACAATGGTTGGAATGAGATTATTAAAATGGTAGGGGGTGGGTAGTAAGAGAGTATAAAACAGTTGAGGACAAAATTTTGCAGAATTTATTATATTCAGGGAGTTCAAAAGTGAGGCAGAGAAGAAGGCCAAAAATGATCAGAGCAAAAAATAAATCTGGATATTACAATATCACAGAACTGGAGAGAAGCCTTTCACGAAAATAGCTGCAATAAGCAGTATCAAAATTGCGAAGAGGCAATCATTTCTGAGCAAAGCCTGCTGGATTTTTCTTGCTGAAGTCCTTGATAATCATTGAGAATACAATTTAGAAGAAGGGTGAGAGCAAAAGCCAGCTTCTAATACATAAACTGCTAAAAATAAAAGTGACAAGTTTAAGTTGAGAATAAAACTATTCTTTCAAATTTTTCTGGGGTAAATAAAGAAATTCAATGGAATAGTCACTTAAGGGGTTAAATATTTGAAGAGAAATTTTCTATATTTAAAAACTAGAAATCGGAATTTACTATAGGCAGAATGGAAATAGCCATTGGTGACGGAATGATTGAAGAGTAAGATCAGTTTCCATAAGAAGATGAGGATATAAAAACATAAGGTAGGTGTTAAGCCTGGCAATGAGAAGAAGAAACTTCTCTCCAGAGTACCAGTTTGAAGGAAGAGATGGAGAATGATAAAGAGATGTTAAGAGGAATGGAGAAAACATATTTGAAAGGTTCAAGAAAGATCGCTGGGGTTGATGTGAGTAACTGAAAGTGCTGTATCAAGATCATCCTCCAATCTGGCTCTCATATTCTCAGGTTTGAGAGAGGCTACCACACAGGACAAGGCACTAAAGCTCAGTTCCACTAGTATCTCTCTACGACTTTGTGGGCACAAGATGGCACTGCTGAGTTCAGCAGCAAAGACCCCACAGGTTTAGAACAAGACAGACAAAACCAAATGGCAAAATATATTAAAGTGGTGAAGAGCACACACCAGAAAGTGTATTTTCCATTTAAAAAATTCAAGTTCACAATCTTAAAACAATTAACTAAAGAAAAAAGCACACCACCACCAACAACAAAATAGCACTAGTACCAACAAAACATTTGGCCTGGGTTTAATCTGTGAGCCACCAATTTTCAGTCACATTTCTGAAAGGAAAGATGACTGTGACCCAGAATTGGAGAAAGGAGCCAGCATTCACAGCTTTGGCTTCATGTACCTGTAGCCTTGCGTAGAATTCCCTCCTTACTATCATCTTTGGTTTTCAGCAACTGAAGATCGGACAAACAGGAGCCAGCATGACAGACTGAATCAAGACTTGTTTTAGTATTCTCAGGTCCAGGATATGTTTGGGGAAGGCTGAGGCTTGTCAGAAGGTTGCAATGTGTTGAAACAAGGGTTCTTCCAGGGAGGCATCCAAAGGCCAAAGAGAAACCAGTACCAGGTCATCTGGGTAAATGAGTCAGGCAGAACAGAAAAATGTTTAGGCAGCAATGGTTGGAAATCAAGGGAGGGAGATTAGATAAACCAGAGTACAGAGCTCAGGAAGGGAGTTCTTTTTGAGAAATTTCGCCACTGCTGAAACCTAGTAAGGCATGTTAGAGGACATCTATCCACTTTTTGTATGTTTATAGTGGAGTTTTTAGGGGAAGATAACACTTTCTCCAACATAGCAGATCAAGGCCATTCCCCTTTTCAATATGCCCTAGAGGCTTGACAGCAGGTCTCTGTGCTGAGAGTTGAAACAGAAAGCTAGGAAAATGCTGGACACCAGGTGGCACTATGGTGTACCTCCTGTAGGATTTCCAGGTGTAGTAAAGAATATTTAAAAGGCTGTTCACCATATGAAGCCATTAGGAATGAATGGACAGCCAATGTATTATGTTTCCCGCTCAACTCCAGGAAGCTGTGTCCTAGAAAAACATGGTTACATTTCAACAAGGATTTAAAAATTCAAGTTAAGTAGGAGGCCTTGAAAGATGAGTTTATGACAGTAGGAGGAAATTGTAAAGTACACAAAATTTATTGCAGAAAGTTGTTGAACTAATCTTGCCTAAGGGCAAGTGAAGTATTAGAAACAGGACTTGCTTTGAAAATCGAGCTTGTTGGCTAATTCACAATTTAAAAGGAAGGGCTTTTGGGTTTTTTTTTTTTTCTGTTTTTAAACTATATTAAGGATAGAAAGATAATTATACCTATTTTATGAATCACTGCTAAAATAATGTTAAATGAAACAATGGTTGAAACATTGTAGGTATTTAATAATTGCTGCATATTCAAATATTATTGCTGAATGCCATTATTGCCATTTAAAAAATACAACGCTTATGGTTAAATACAAAAAAATAAATGTCTAGGACTGTACCATTATTGCTGCACTGGTTAATTTTTCATGCAGCCACTGCTTGTTTTGGTTTGTTCTTATTTTGAAACTAATTCATATTGAAATTTGGTCTGAATTATTGGTGTGATAAATTGAAATTACACAATGTGTCCTAGGCTCTAAAGACGCCTTAACAGGGTGCAGAGCTCATCATATCTAGTTGTTACAATATAGCAAAAGAAGTATTATGGTAAGACATCTGGCCAGAGATAGTAATGCTCACCAAACACTCCTGCTACTCGTCATCTCTCAGCAAACTTAATGAATCAGGAACATATCAACAATTCTGGCAAAGGTTCTATGGTCATAACTGATTTGTGGGTCAAAGCATAGAAGAGCAGTTTGCAAAACTTAATCAATGATTGTATTTAACTCCATGAGAGTTATTGATGAACTTGATGAAAATAGTTTTATGAATAGAAAAGAATTGGAAAAATCACAGACATACAGACGAAGGAGATTTTTTTATTGTGAAGGTGAGCAGAGAAATGGACAGTAGCAATTTTGGAAAGCAAGATCAAAAGATTATTATTTTTTACCTACAAGAGAAGTATCATGTTATACTCTGATGGAAATTATTTAGTAGAGAAGGTCGAATAAAGAAAAATGTAAAACAAAAAGAAAAAATTTCTGGATCCATGTTCTTCAGCAGGTAGGAGAGGTAGGTTCTGGAGTCCAGCAGAGGGATTCACCTACAGAGTAATGACAGTTCAACTGTAGGAGGAAGGAAGGAAGAGCGTATGGGTCCAGATATTAGTTAGAGGGGATGCTCCTTATTTAATAGATATTCACACTAATGTACTTTTTAGTAATGAGCTTTAGTAGTATTTTAAAAATATACTTTAATTTACACAAAACAACAAAAGATGAATCTTAGATATAAAATAAGCTACCTATTATGAGTAGGGACTTTTAAATGTAATAAAATTTTAGAGCTAAATATTATTGTCTTCTCTTGAAAAGGGAACAAATCCATTGGGATTGTTAATAATAAGTTATTCCACATGTAACCATACTCCCTTAAAAATGTTTCCAGCTCAGTGTTTGCTGTATAGATCAGGGTTTGGCAAACTGCAACTTTGGGTTAAATTGGACTGTCATGTGTTAACGGAAATAAGGATGTATTAGAACACAGTCATATTCATTCATTTACTGTTGTCACTAACTGTTTCCATGCTACAAAGGCAAAGTTGAGTGTGACAGAGACCCATTTTTTGCAAAGCCAAAAATATTAAGTTTCTGGCTGTTTACAAAAAATGTTTGCAGATCCCTGATTAAAAACCATTGACTCAGTTGAGGTTGACCTCTGAAATTTAGATTAAAATAATGCACTAGCATAAATATCAAAATAACTGCTAAGTGCTAAAGGAAGTATGTGCCAATCACAAGAAGAGAGGTTGGTTATCAATGTTATCTTGAGAAACTTTCACAGCAGTAAATGCTGCTCATTCAAAGCCCTATGTCTCAGTCTTTTCCTGCTACTGTAACAAAATACCTTAAACTGGGTAACTTATAATAACAGGCATTTATTTCTTACCGTTTTAGCAGCTGGGAAGTCCAAAATCAAGAAACCTCTTAATATTGCTGCATCAGGAATTAATTTCGACATGTGTATTAGTCTGCTTACACTGCTAATAAAGACATACCCAAGACTGGATAATTCATGAAAGAGGTTTAATGGACTCACAGTTCCACATAGCTGGGGAGGCCTCATAATCATGGCAAAAGACAAATAAAGAGCAAAGGGAGGTCTTACCTAGAGGCAGGCAAGAGAGCTTGTGCAAGGAAAGTCACATTTATAAAACCATCAGATTTCATGAGACTTATTCACTAACGATGAGAATAGTATGGGGGAAATTACCCCATGATTCAGTTATCTCCACTTGGCCCCACTCATAGCAGGTGGGGATTGTTATGGCTCAAGGTGAGATTTGGGTGGGGATGCAGCCAAAATCTATCAACCTGAATTTTAGAGGAACACAAACATTCAAACCATTGCATGCCATTCAGAAAGGTAAGACTTTCTTGCTGACTTAACCAGGCCAGGCCCAATGAGATACATACATCACTCTGAGATAGATTCAAATACTGTTGAATTTTGATTTGCCTGTCTCTTCTTGTTCCTTCTTGATTCTTTAACTCACTCTGAGCTTCATAAGTCCCTCTGCTTAAGGTAAGAATAAATGTGCTGAAGTTTGATTATTTGGTGCATTATCCTTTGCTTATTTTTTTATTTTTAAAAATTTCAATAGAATTAATGTTTTTTTAATTTTAATTTTTGTTATACTTTAAGTTCTGGGGTACATGTGCAGAATGTGCAGGTTTGTTACATAGGTACACAGGTGCCATGGTGGTTTGCTGCATACATCCCCCAGTCATCTACATTAGGTATTTCTCCTAATATTAACCCTTCCCACTCACCCCACCCCCTGCTATCCCTCCCCTAATCCCCCCACCACCTGACAGGCCCTAGTGTGTGATATTCCCCTCCTTGTGTCCATGGATTCTCATTGCTCAACTTCCACTTATGAGTGAGAACATTGGTGTTTGGTTTTCTGTTCCTGTGTCACTTTGCTGAGAATGATGGTTTCCAGCTTCAACCATATCCCTGCAAAGGACATGAACTTATCTTTTTTTATGGCTGCATAGTATTCCGTGGTGTATATGTGTCACATTTTCTTTATCCAGTCTATCACTGATGGGCATTTGGATTGGTTCCAAGTATTTGCTATTGTGAACAGTGCTGCAATAAACATATGTGTGCATGTGTCTTTATAATAGAAGTGGGTGAAAGATATAAACAGATACTTTTCAAAAGAAGACATTTATGCAGCCAACAAACATACCAAAAAAAGCTCATCATCACTGGTCATTAGAGAAATGCAAATCAAAACCACATTGAGACACAATCTCACACCAGTTAGAATGGTGATCATTAAAATATCAGGAGACAACAGATGCTGGAGAGGATGTGGAGGAATAGAAACGCTTTTACACTATTGATGGGAATGTAAATTAGTTCAACCACTGTGGAAGACAGTGTGGCAATTCCTCAAGGATCTAGAAATAGAAATATCGTTTGACCCAGCAATCCCATTACTGGATATATACCCAAAGGAGTATAAAACATCCTATTATAAAGAATTAATGTTTTTAGAGAAGTTTTAATTTCATAGCAGAAAGTAAAGAGAGTTCCCATAGACCTTCTGCACAACCTCTCCCATTATCAACATCCTACACTAGAGTGGTCATTTGTTACAATAGATAAAACTACCATGACACATCATTATTACCCAAAGTACATAGCTTACATTGTGGTTTACTTTTGTTTTTACATTCTATGGGTTTTCCCAAATATATATTGACATATATCTATCATTCTAGCATCATATAGAATAGTTCACTGCCCTAAAAATCCTCTGTGCTCTGCCTATTCATCCCTCTCTCATCCATCTTCCAGCAACCACTATTTTTTTTCATTGCCATAGTTTGAGCCTTTCCAGAATGTCACATCTTTGGTATAAAACAGTATGCAGACTTTTCAATTTGATTTCCTTTGCTTGGCAATATCCATTTAAAATATTTCAATGTATTTTCATTGCTTGATAGCTTATTTGATTTTACAGCTGAATAGTAGTATTCTATTCTCTGGATGTACCACAATTTATTTTTCCATTAATCTAGTAAATGATATCTTGGTTGTTTCCAAGCTTGGGCATTATGATAAAAGCTGCTATAAATGTTCAGGTGCAGATTTTGAGGTGAATATAAGTTCAGTACCTTTGAATAAATATTGTGGAGTGGAATTGCTGTGTTATGTAAGAGTATGTTTAGTTCTTTAAGAAGTGGTCAAACTGTCTTCCAAAATGACTATTCCATTTTTGATTTCTACCAGAAATGAATGAAAGTTTCTATTGCTCCCCAATCTTTTCAGCACTCGGTAAGTGTTTTGGACTTCTGCCATTCTGGTATGTGTGTAGTTGTATCTCATTGTTTCAATTTGTAATTCCCTAGTGACACACAATGTTGAATATTTTTATGTGCTTATTTACCATTGTCATATGTTATTTGACAAGGTGTCTGTTCTGGTCTTTGGTTTTTAATCAGGTGTTTATTTTCTTTTTAAAACTTAATTTGATTTTTATAGAAATTGAATCTCACTATATTGCTCAGGATGATCTCCTGGCCTCAAGAAATCCTCCTGTCTCAGCCTCCCAAAGTACTGAGTTACAGAATTGAGCCACCATACCTGGCCTCTTTTTTGTTTCTGTTTGAAATATTTTCTTTTCTTTTTCAAAATTAATTAATTAATTAATTATTATACTTTAATTCTGGGGTACATGTATAGAACGTGCAGTTTGTTACATAGGTATACATGTCTGGCCTCATTTTTTAATGTGCTAATTAGTAGTTTATCAATGTGCTAATTGTAGGATTGAGATTTTATCATGAATAGGTTTTGGATTTTGTCAAATACTTTTTCTATGTCTATTTATATGATAATATGATTTTCCTTCTTTAGCTCGTTGATGTGATGAATTATATCAATTAATTATCAAATGTTGAATCAACCTTGCATATTTGGGATAAATCCAACTTGGTCGTGGTATATAATTCTTTTTATACATTGTTAGAATCAATTTGATAATATTTTGTTAAGAATTTTTACATCTATATTCATGAAAAATATTGGTCTGTTGCTTTTATTTCTTGTAATGTTTTTGCTTTTGTATTAGGGTAATATTGGTCTCACATGTTGAGTCAGGAGGTATGCACTCTGCTTTCATCTTCAAAAATACATTGTAGAGAAGTGATATAATTTATTCATTAAATGTTTGGTAGGATTCATCAACGTGCCTATCTGTGTCTGATGTTTTCTGTTTTGGAAGGTTATTAATTATTTAATCAATTACTTTAATATATATGTAAGCCTATTCAGATTGTCTGTTTCTTTTTATATGAGTTTGACACATTGTGTCTTTAAAGGAATTGGTCCCATTTCATGCAGGCTATGAAATTTGTAGGTACAGAGTTGTTCTTGGTATTTCTTTTTTATTCTTTTAATGTCCATGACCTCTGTAGTAATGTCCTTTCTTTCATTTATTATGTTAGTAATTTGTGTTTTCTTTCATGTTTTTCTTAGCCTGGTTACAGACTTATCAATCTCACTTATCTTTTCAAAGAGCCAACCCTTGATTGTATTTATTTTCTTTATTGACTTTCTGTCTTAATCTCAATTGACTTCCTGTCTAATCAATTTCATTAATTTCTGCTCCAATTTTTATTTATTTTCTTCTTCTTACTTTTTTATTTTCTTCTATTTTCAATGTAGTTTTTTCTTCTTTTTCTAGTTTCCTAAAGTGGGAAACACTGTTTATTAGATCTCTCTTTTTTCTATAATATGCAATAAATGCCGTAAATTTCCCTGTAACCACTTCTTTTGCTCCATCCACACATTTAGATAAGTTGCATTTTTATTTTCACTGAATCCAAAATACTTAAAAATTTTTCTTGAGATTTCATTTTAACTCATGACTATTTAGAAATGCATTCTTTATTCTCGAAGTATTGGGAGATTTTTTGGCTATCTTTCTGTCATTGATTTTTACTTCAAATTTATTGTAGTCTGAGATAAGATACAGAATTTTTATTATTTTAAATTTATTAAGATGTGTCTTATAGCTCAGGATGTGGTCAATCTTGGTGACTGTTCCATGAGAACTTGAGATGAGTGTGTATTCTGTTGTTGTATGAAGTAGTCCATATTTGCCAATTATATCTACTTGATTAATGCTGTTGAGTTAAGCTTTTTGCTTTTACTTGTCTTCTGCCTGCAGAATCTGTACATTTCTAGTAGAAGTTTTTATTTTTAAAAAATAAAAATAACTTTCTTCCAAGCTAGGAAAGTATAATAAGCTAATTTTTTGTCATTCAGCTAATGTATATTAAGCACTTATTATGTGTCAGTGACTAGGGACAAATTTATGAGCAAAAATAGACTGTTTCTTGCTTTTGGTAAGCTGGCAAGTTTTATAAGAGATATGTGGTGGGAAGATCCGAGATGGCTGAATAGGAACAGCTCTGGAGTGCTGTTCCCAGCAAGAACAACACACAGGATGGGTGATCACCACATTTCCAAATGAGTTTTTACTGCCCACAGACCAGATTCCTGGGCTGAAAAACACCATTAGTTTCCAGCATAGCTGTTTCAGCTGGCACCACGAATCTCCACACAAAAACTCACACAAATCTGGACAGCCATTTCAACTGACACCTGGAACACCTGGAACACAGAGCCTCCATTCAACTTAAAAAAGGGGGCTAAAACAGGGAGCCAGGTGATCTGTCTCAGTGGGTCCCACCCCCACAAAGACCAGCAATCTGAAATGCTCTGGACTGAGTTTCACAGCAAGTGCAGCTGGACCCGGGGTGATACAGCTCTGTGGGGGGAAGGGCGTCCACCATTACTGATGCTGTCCACCACTACCAAGGCAGTCTGCCATTACCAAGGCCGTCTGCCATTACCGAGGCAGTCCGCCATTACTGATAGGCAGTCTGCCATTACCAAGTCAGTACACCATTACTGAGGCAGTCTGCCATTACTGAGAGAGACCACCATTACTAAGGCAGTTCTAACTGTACCTCTGTAAACAAAACTGCAAGGGATTTCACACAGCAGCTAGGCAGAGCTCACAGCATGTCAGGAACTTGTAAATAAAGCCCCATCTTTCCAGGACAGAGCACCTGGGGAAAAAGGCGGTTATGAGTTCTTCTGCAGCAGGCTTAAACGTACCTGCCCAGCAGCTCTGAATGGAACAATGGATCTCCCAGCTCAGCACTTGAGCTCCTATAAGGGACAGACTATCTCCTCAAGCAGCTCCCCAACCCCCACATATCCAAATAGACACCTCATAAAGGAGAGTTCAGGCCGACATCTGCTGGATATCCTTCTGGGATGAAGATAACAGAGAAAGAAACTGGCAGCAACCCTTACTGTTCTGCAGCCACCACAGGTGATCCCCAGGCAAGCAGGGCCTAGAGTGGACCTCCAGCAGTCCTAAAGCAGAAGGGCCTGACTGTTAGAAGGAAAACTAAAAAACAGAAAGAAATAACTTCAACATCAACAAAAAGGATGTCCACTCAGAAACCCCATCTGAAAGTTACCAACTTCAAAGACCAAAGGTAGATAAATCCACAAAGATGGAACAAACCAGCACAAAAAGGATAAAAACACCAAAAACCAGAATGCCTCTCCTCCTCCAAGGGATCAAAACTCCTCACCAGTAAGGGAACCAAGCTGGATGGAGAATGAGGCTGATGAATTGACAGAAACAGGCTTCACAAGGTGGGTAATAACAAACTTCTCTGTGCTAAAAGAACATGTTCTAACACAATGCAAAGAAACTAAGAACATTGAAAAAAGGTTAAATGAAATGCTAATGAGAATAAACAGCTTAGAGAAGAATATAAATGACTTACTGGAGCTGAAAAACACAACACAAGAACTTTGCAAAGCATACACTAGTTTCAATGGCTGAATCAACCAAGCAGAAGAAAGGATATCAGAGATTGAAGATCAACTCAATGAAATAAAATAAGAAGTCAATATTAGAGAAAAAAGAGTGAAAAGAAACAAACAAAGCTTCCAAGAAATATGGGATTATGTGAAAAGACCTAATCTACCTTTGATAGGTGTGCCTGACAGAGAGAATGAATCCAAGCTGGAAAACACTCTTCAGGATACGATCCAGGAGAACTTCCCCAACCTAACAGGGCAGGCCAACATTCAAGCTAGGAAATACAGAGAACAGCACAAAGATATTCCTCAAGAAGAGCAACCCCAAGGCACATAATCATCAGATTCACCAGGGTTGAAATGAAGGAAAAAATGCTAAGGTCAGCCAGAGAGAAATGTCGGGTTACCCACAAAGGGAAGCCCATCAAACTCACAGCAGATCTCTCATCAGAAACCCTATAAGCCAGAAGAGAGTGGGGGCCAATATTCAAAACCCTTAAAGAAAAGAATTTTCAACCTAGAATTTCACATCCAGTCAAACTAAGCTTCATAAGCAAAGAAGAAATAAAATCCTTTATGAACAAGTAATGGCTGAGAGATTTCATCACCACGAGGCCTGCCTCACAAGAGCTCCTGAAAGAAGCACTAAACATAGAAATGAACAACCAGTACCAGCCACTCCAAAAATGTACCAAATGGTAAAGACCATCAACACAATGAAGAAACTATGTCAACTAATGGGCAAAACATCCAGCGAGCATCAAAATGGCAGGATCAAATTCACATATAACAATATTAATCTTATATGTAAATGGGCTAAATGCCCAATCAAAAGACACAGACTGTACTGCGGCATTGTTTACAATAGCAAAGACCTGGAATCAACCCAAATGTCCATCAACGACAGACTGGATAAAGAAAATGTGGCTCATATACACCATGCAATACTGTGCAGCCATATAGAATGATTATTTTGTGTCCTTTGTAGGGACATGGATGAATCTGGAAACCATCATTCTCAGCAACCTGACACAAGAGCAGAAAACCAAACACCACATGTTATCACTCATAGGCAGGTATTGAACAATTAGAACCTGTGGACACAGGAAGGGGAGCATCACACACTGTGATCAGTTGGGTGGGGCTACGGGAGGAATAGCAGGTGGTGGGGAGGGTGGGGAGGGATAACCAGGGGAGAAATACCAGATACAGGTGATGGGGGGATGAAGTCAGTAAACCACCTTGCCATGTTTGTACCTATGCAACAGTCCTTCATGATCTGCTCATGTGCCCTGGAACCTATCAGGAAACCCATCTCATAAGCAAGGACACACATAGGCTGAAAATAAAGGGATCAAGGAAGATTTACCAAGCAAGTAGAGAACAAAAAAAAGTAGGAGTTGCAATTGTAGTCTCTGATAAAATACACTTTAAACCAACAAAGATCAAAAGAGACAAAGAAGGGCATTACATAATGGTAAAAGGATCAATGCAACAAGAAGAGCTAATGATCCTAAATATATATGATCCCAAGACAGGAGCACCGAAATACATAAAGGAAATTCCTAATGGCCTACAAAAGAGTTAGACTCCCACACAATAATAGTGGGAGATATTAACACTCCACTGTCAATATTAGACATATCAACAAGACAGAAAACTAACAAGGATATCCAGGACTTGAACTCAGATCTGGATCAAAAAAACCTAATAGACATTTACAGAACACTCCACCCCAAATCCACAGAGTACACATCTTCTCAGCACCACATTACACCTACTCTAAAATTGACCACATAATTGGAAGTAAGTCACTCCTCAGCAAATGCAAAAGAACGGAAATCATAACAGTCTCCCAGACCACAGTGCAATCAAATTAGAACTCAGGATTAAGAAACTAACTGAGAACCACACAACTTCATGCAAACTGAACAACTGGTTCTTGAATGCTGACTGGATAAACAATGAAATGAAGGCAGAAATAAAGATGTTATTTGAAACCAACAAGAACAAATACACAACATACCAGAATCTCTGGGACACATTTAAAGCAATGTCTAGAGAAAAATTTATAGCAATAAATGCCCATATGAGAAGCAAGGAAAGATCAAAAATTGGCACTCTATCATCAAAATTGAAAGAGCTAGAGAAGCAAGATCAAAAAAAAAAAAAAAAAAACCCTCAAAATCTAGCAGAAGACAAGAAATAACTAAGATCAGAGCAGAACTGAAGGAGATATAGACACACAAAAAAACCTTCAAAAAAATCAATAAATTCAGGAGCTGGTGTTTTGAAAAGATCAACAAAATAGACCACTAGCCAGATTTATAAAATGAAAAGAGAGAAGAATCAAATAGATGCAATAAAAAATGATAAAGGGGATATCACCACAGATTCCACAGAAATACGAACTACCATCAAAGATTACTACAAACAACTCTATGCACATAAATCAGTAAACCTGGAAGAAATGGATAAATTCCTGGACACTTACACCCTCCCAAGACTAAATCAGGAAGAAGTCAAAATCCCAAATAGAACGATAACAAGTGCTGTAGTTGAGGCAGCAATTAATAGCCTACCAAAAAAAAAAGCCCAGGTCCAGATGGGTTCACAGCTGAATTCTACCAGACATACAAAGAGGAGCTGGTACCACTCCTTTTGAAACTATTCCAAACAATACAAAAAGAGGGAATCCTTCCCAAATCATTTTATGAGACCAATATCATCCTGATACCAAAACCCGACAGAGACTCAATAGAAAAAGAAAACTTCAGGGCAATATCCATGATGAACATAGATGCAAACATCTTCAATAAAATACTAGCAAGCCAATTGCAGCAGCACATCAAAAAGCTTATCCATCATGATGAGGTAGGCTTCATCCCGGGGATGCAAGGCTGTTTCAACATATGTAAGTCTATAAAAGTAATTCACCACATAAACAGAACCAAAGACAAAAACCACATGATTATCTCAATAGATACAGAGAAGGCCTTAGAAAAAATTCAACAGCACTTTATACTAAAAACTCTCAATAAACTAGGTATCAATGGAACATATCTCAAAATAATAAAAGCTATTTACAAGAAACCCACAGCCAATATCATACTGAATGGGCAAAAACTGGAAGCATTCCCTTTGAAATCTGGAACTAGACAAGGATGCCCTCTCTCACCACTCCTGTTCAACATAGTATTGGAAGTTCTAGCCAGAGCAATCAGGCAAGAAAAAGAAATAAAGGGTATGCAATTAGGAAAGGAGGAAGTCAAATTGTCTCTATTTGCAGATGACAAAATTGTATATTTAGAAGACCCCATTGTCTCAGCCAAAAATCTCCTTATACTGATAAGCAACCAGCAAAGTCTCAGGATATAAAATCAATGTGCAAAAATCACAAGCATTCCTATACACCAATAACAGACTAAAAGAGATACAAATCAAGAGTGAACTCTCATTCACAATTGCTACAAAGAGAATAAGAAACCTAGGACTACAACTAACAAAGGATGTAAAGGACCTCTTCAGGGAGAACTGCAAACCACTGCTCAAGGAAATAAGAGATGACACAAACAGATGGAAAAGCATTCCATGCTCATGGTTAGGAAGAATCAACATTGTGAAAATGGCCATACTGCCCAAAGTAATTTATAGATTCAATGCTATCACCATCAAGCTACCTATGACCTTCTTCACAGAACTGGAAAAAACCACCTTAAACTTCATATGGAACCAAAAGAAAGCCCACATAGCCAAGACATCCCTAAACCAAAAGAGCAAAGCTGGAGGCATCATGCTACCAGACTTCAAACTATCCGACAAGGCTACAGTAACCAAAACAGCATGGTACTGGTATCAAAACAGAGATATAGACCAATGGAACAGAACAGAGGCCTCAGAGGCAACGCCACTCATCTACAACCATCTGGTCTTCGACAAACCTGACAAAAACATTATATCTGAAATTCTTCAGAAGGCAATAGAAGATTATGAAATACTAAACAAAAGAGATATGTGTGGTCAAATGTACACAGAGTGCTATATGTAGAGATAGAATTCATATCTTCTGACATGCAGGTGAAAGTTCTTGGTGAACATTTACTAATTTCCTGAAAACCACATACATAATACTGTGAGATATTGGCCAGACTGAACATTTTTTCAATGAATCATTTTTTAGAAAGTAGATCTAACTAGAAAGAAATATGTATTTTCTAAGGCATCATTTTTTTCCTTCTCAAATCCACTCTGATTATGTTACTTGAGCATAGAAGTTCCTGAAATGTCAATTCTGTAGATTTTTTTATGCAGCACAAGACATATTGTAATATGTAAGTTTTCCATTTCTCCTAAAGTTATCAAGAGTAATGTGACTTGCTAATGTGGGACAAAAATAATCTGCTTTTTTTCCATCTCATATTTGCCCATTTTATAGGATAAAAAAGTTATTCTACTCCACACTTGACCTGGAGGCTACTAAACTGGAAAAATAAAATGAGCTTGTACTAGCCACATATTTTAAGAGGAGCAAAATAGAGCCTGTCTGGAAAAGTTGGTTTCCATTTTCAAATATATGTGAGCCTCCTTTTTTCACCCTCTTCTTTGGCATCACAAGGTCAGGCTGCAGAGAAATGTCTTCTGCCTGATTGTCACTGTTAGCTTCCAAATCCTTGGAAAGATATACTTTCGGCTCTGAAAGGATTCTTGTTTATGCTTTGGTTGACACCCAATCATCTGATCTTAGAGGGCAAGGGACACCCAAGAAGCTGGAGATGAGTAGATACTGTTTATTATAAGAGATCAACTTAGTGTATCCCTCCTCCCACCATGAAAAGAGTCCATAGAGAAGTAAAAATAATTTGTGTGTCTAAGGGAAAGAGCTGGAAGAAGGTAACCTCCAATGATTCATCAGCTGTGGAAAATATAATTTCTCAGTCCCAGAACCTTCATACTTATTTTGGAAAATCTAAACAAAGTGAGTGATTAGGCAACAAAAAGTGGACAAAGGATTAGTTTTAAAGATATTTTCCATTTGCCAACCATGCCAACAGTGTGAATTTTAGTGTCAGGTTTCTATTTTATTTTATTTATTTATTTTTTTTTTTGAGAAGGAGTTTCGCTCTTGTTACCCAGGCTGGAGTGCAATGGTGCAATCTCGGCTCACCACAACCTCCACCTCCTGGGTTCAGGCAATTCTCCTGCCTCAGCCTCCTGAGTAGCTGGGATTACAGGCACGCGCCACCATGCCCAGCTAATTTTTTGTATTTTTAGTAGAGACGGGGTTTCGCCATGTTGACCAGGATGGTCTCGAGCTCTTGACCTCGTGATCCACCCGCCTCGGCCTCCCAACGTGCTGGGATTACAGGCGTGAGCCACCGCACCCAGCCTATTTCTTTTGGAAAACTAAAATTCTTTTAAATTTTGCCATTTATTCTTCTCAGTTACATAATTAACTATTCAGTAAACCAAAGATCTAAAAATAAATTAGGCATGCAGGAGAATATTCTGTTCCCTGCACAGAACTGTGGAAAGATAAGCTGAAGAAAGTCACAGTCATCTTTTCAGCAGAGCCCAATTTCTCTCAGAAGCCATTTATAATCATTATTCATATTTTTTCAAATCTGCTTTAAATTAACTTATATTTTCTAACAATTCCATCTTTCAAAGATAGCAAAATCTCTGATTTTTATTATACATTGTGTGAAGTGAATATGTGCTTTTATTGGTCCAAAACTTTGTCACTCAGCTTTCAAAGCTTAATCTCATTTAATTATATGAGGGTTTGGTAAATGAGTTTGTGCTGACTTTACGAACATCATCTACAGTGTTATATATTTAGATGGTTTCCCCCCTTAGTCTGTGACTTTCAAGGCTTTCACGGGCATGGAGAAATAAGAGTGCTCTTAGCAATACTGAGTAAAATGTAAATTAGTTCATGTTCTTTGAAGGGGGTCAGATTCTCATGATCTATCAAAATTTAATGTATGGACATCATCCATTTACTCAGCAATTGCAATTCTACAAATTTATCTTACATAATGCTCATACATATTTGCCAAGAGTTATTCAATCCTACATATGCACACTCGATATATAAATATATATATAATATATGTTATATATATATGTGTGTGTATATATAATATGTATATATATAATGTGTGTATATATATATATATATATATATATATATAAAACGTGTATATAGTGGAAATATGAGCATTTAGGGAATAGTATATTTCTTATAAATGAAATAGTTGGTCATTTTATACCGATGAGTCATTCTGGACATTATAAGCCTTTTCATTTAAGGCTATCATGCAATGGCAGTAACAGGAAGCTAACACAAAGCAAAAGCAATTAGCTGGTGTGCAAAGATTTCAAAAAATAGTTTTAGGTAAACAAGATAGTTATATTGGAAAATATACATATGTAAGAATGGATAAAACAAATAAAATACATGTTTATATTTATAGTTTATGAAAAATCTTTGGGTATTGTGACTGGGAGATAGAGTTCATATTATAAGGATTTTCTTATTTAATTTTTTTATTTATATAATTTGCTTTGGTTCCATGTATCTTGCACTCTGGATGGAATGAAGGGTTTCCCTCCAAGTCTGTGTTGACTATGCCTGTTGTAGAGCTTCCCTATCTGGGAGTATTAATCATGTGTTTCTGATGTTTTGACATCTGGGGCCTTGCTGACACTGAAGAGCCTGCCCATTTCAGGGCTAGCCAGCTCCTGGAGATAGTAAACAGCTTACTTGCTGGAGCCCACCATTCTCCTTACGTCCTTTATCAGGCTCTTACACTATGTGCCACCATTCCTCTGCTCCAATCACTCCAGTACCTGGAGACAGCTTCTACACTCCAGACCCTGCTGAAATTATTCCAACTGACCAATCCTTGACCTATTTAAACTGCCTCAACTGTTTCTTCTCACAGAAACCACTGGATTTTCCTGCTGAAGAATCATGTGGAACGCTGCCGCCTCTGCACTTGGTGGTTGACCTGGGTTTACCATTGATCCCAGCAGTCGAGAAGGTGTGATAGATGTGGAGGGAGAAGTGTGAGAGCAAGCTGAAATCCACAGCCCCCCACTTCCATAAATCTTTCACTGCATCTAATCACAAAGACCTTCAAAAAGAGATGACAACAATTTACTTTTGACTTTTAAACCTTATGTGAATTTCTTGCTAACTCGAACTCAGAATCATAAGATTAAGGAAATTCAAAACATAGTCAACTGAAACTATCACAACCACCTTCCAGTTTTACAAGACATGTCCTAGAATTAACACATACATTTCCATTTGTAGCCCATTGGGCAGAACCAGCCATGTAACCTCCCATAACTGCAAGGGGCTAGGAAATGTGAGAAAGCTTATGGACATTAATTCAGCAATCATTAAATGTCCCTGCCACACCTACTATGTCAGGAGGAAACATTTATAGATCTTAGTGTACAACAATTTGTTTGAGTTGTCAACTTGATTTCTAACAAAAATATTTTGTTTGAGTGTATGTATTTGTCTTATTAAAAATTTGTTATTAGTATTAGAACTATTGCCACTGTGGCCAAGATTTAAATTGCAACTCTGAAACCTATGGTTTTCACTCAGGTATTTTTCAGGGAAAGCCTCTCTATAGAGGAATCCTCATCTCCTTATTCCCTTATGCTTTCCTTAAGCATTATTAGATCTAAGTATTATGAAAGGAGTTTCAAGCATTAAGCTTTCCTAATTGCAGCATTCAGCATCCCTTGAAGTATGGACTCAACTATATTTTATTTGGTGGGTGGAGAGCAAGAAAGAAAGAGAGGAAAATGAAAGATTAAAGAAACCTTGCAAATTGGAAAGCTAATAGAGTGCCTCTAAATGTATTCTTGGGGAAAATTTGATATTACCTGGGGTGGAAATATGAGCATTTAGGAAAAAGTATATTTCTTATAGATGAAAGAGTTGGTCATTTTATACTGATGAGTCATTCTGGACATTATAGTACTTTTCATTTAAGGCTATCATTCAATGTCAGTAACAGGAAGCCAACACAAAGCAATTGCAATTACTCACTTCTCAGATGAAAGGAAGAAAGAATTAATTAAAGCTCTTTTCTCCTTAAACAAAGAAAATAAAAAGAGACTTGCTTATTCAGGCAAAGGAAACTTTCACAAATTTCTGTTGAGATAGCCCAAATTTGTGTAACAAGAACAAAATAGTGCATGGCTTGATTCTATTTGAGACTAAAATTAAACACTATTGCAGCATAAAATTGATGGCTCTTCTGATAATTACTCTTTCAGTATATATAAAAAATAAATACAGCAACATCAATTTAGAGTTATTGCTGAAACTTTCTCCACTCTCATCTAGCACAGCATTAACTAGCTGACCATCAACATACTTTATTTTCTGTGAAATCTGAACTGGAAGTCACAAGCTCTAGAATCTGGTCTTGACTCCGACTATGTGTGTGATCTTGGGCAAGCCCTTAACTTTTTTGAACTTTGCTTTTCTCACCTGCAAAATTATCAATTTTGATGTGATATTCTCTATAGAGGCATGTCCAGTGAATATATAAGGCAAGCCACATATGTACTTTTAAATTTTATAGTAGCCACACTTTAAAAAGTCAAAAGAAAAAGGTAACATTAATTTAAAACATATCATTTTGAACAAGTATATCCAAAATGATATTATTTCTACAAGTAATCAAAATTTCACATACAAAAGTTGTATAAAATACAAAATTTCACATTATTTTACTTTGAAATCTTGTATGTATTACTCTTATATCACATTTAATTTTAAAGGTTAAATTTTATTGGAAATAATCTGTATTTAGATTAAATAAAATGTACAGTCAAAAAAGTACATTTATATACCTAAGGCATTCCTAATGTACTTAAAAATTTTCTAATAACAATAAGATATTAATTTTATAATTTAAATAAAAGTAAAAATCTACTCCATGAATAATTCAATGTCAAAAAATTACATAACATAGACAAAGTAAATTGCTACATGTAAAACCTAGCAAGACTGAATCATGAAGACAAAAATTTTAACAGCCCAACAAAGAATAGGGAGATTAAATCAGTAACAATGTCTTCTATCAAAGAAAAGCCCAGGACCTGATGGCCTAATTGCTGACTTCTACTGAACATTTAGAGAAGAACTAATACAATTTTTCTAAAGTTCTTCAAAAACAAGGTTAAGAGTAGGGAGAACTTCTAAACTCCATTTACAAGGGCAGCACTACCCTCACAACAAAGCCAGACAAAGACACTACAAGAGAAGAAAATCACAGACCAGTATTCCTAATGAACGTAGATATAAAAATCCTCATCAAAGTACTTCACATGCTGAATTCAACAACATTTTAAAAGGATTATTCACCATAATTAAGCAGGATTTGTCCCATAGATGCAAGTATAATTCAACATAGGCAAATCTATAAATGCGGTACACTACATTAACAAAATGACAATAAAAACCATATGATCAACTCAATAGATGCAGACAAAGCATTTGAAAAACTCTCAACATATTAAGTGTAGAAGGAATATACAATAAGGATTATATACGACAAACCAAAAGCTAACATTATACTCAACAGTAAAAAGATAAAAGCTTTTCCTCTGAGATGAGGACAAGACAAAGATGCCCATTCTCACTTCTACGTGACATAGTGCTGTTATGAGGCAAGAGAAAGAAATAAAAGGCATTTATGTTGGCAAGAAAGAAGTTAAATTGTTTCTGTTTGCAGACAACATGACATTATGTATAGAAAACCTTAACAACTCCTTGAAAAAACTGTTAGGACCAATAAACATATTCAATAAGTTGCAGGATGTGAAATCAACATACAAGTTGAGTCGCATTTCTATAACCTAACAATGAACTACTTGTAAAAGAAATTCAGAAAACAATCCCCAACCTTATACATAAATGCTACCAAAAACAACAACAACAACAACAAAAAACCGTAAGAATAAGTTTAACCTGCCGGGCAGGGTGGCTCATGCTTGTAATCCCAGCACTTTGGGAGGCCGAGGCGGGCAGATGACGAGGTCAAGAGATCGAGACCATCCTAACCAACATGGTGAAACCCTGTCTCTATGAAAAATACAAAAATTAGGTGGGTGTGGTGGCATGCGCCTGTAGTCCCAGCTACTCAGGAGGCTGAAGCAGGAGAATTGCTTGAACCCAGCAGGTGGAGGTTGCAATGAGCCGAGATCGCGCCATTGCACTCCAGCCTGGCACCTGGCGACAGAGCAAGACTCTGTCAAAAAAAAAAGAATAAGTTTAACAAAAGAGGTGTAAAGACCTATATGCTGAAAACTGTAAGGCATTGACTATATAAATTATAAATTAAAGAGGACACAAATAAATTGAAAGATATACCACATTCATAGATTGAAATAGTTAATATTCTCAAAATGTCCATCCTACCTAAAGCAGTGTCTATCAAAATTCCAGTGACATCATTTCACATAAATGAAAAAAAATCAATCTTAAACTTTCCATGAAAACAAAAAACAACTCAAATGACCAAAACAATCGAAAAAAGAACAAAGCTGGAAGCCTTTTACCTCCTGACTTCAATATATACTATTATATAAAGCTATTGAAGTCAAAATCGCAAGGTACTGTCACAGAAACAGACATGTAGATCAATCAAACAAATTAGAGATCCCAGAAATAAATTCTTACATTTATGGCTAATTGATTATTTAAAAAGTTGCCAGGAACACACAATGGGGAAAAAGCCTCTTCAATTAGTGATGTTGGGCAATTGGAGAGCCACATGCAGAGGAATGAAATTTGACTCTTATCTCACACCATATATAAAATCAACTCAAAGTGAATTCAAGATTTAAATATAAGACATAAAACTTAAAACTATTAGAAAAAAAAAACATATGGAAAAAACTCCATGGTATTGTTCTGGGCAATGATATTTTGGATATAAAGCTGAGAGCACAAGACAAAAATAGAAAAATGGAATTATGCCAAATTAAAAAACTTCTTCACAGCCCAACAAAACAATCAACAGTGTAAAGAGGCAACCTGTAGAATGGGAGAAAATATTTGCAAAGCATATAATAATCTGATAAGGAGTTAATACCCAACATACATAAGAAAAAACTCGAACAACTCAATAGTGGGCAAATGGGCAAAGGATCTGAAGAAACAGTTCTCCAGAGAAGACATGCAAATGGCCAACAGTTATATAGAAAAATGCTCAAAGTCACTAATCATCACAGAAATATAAAGTAAAACCACAGAGATATACCATCTCACAACCATTAGAATGGCTTCTGTCAAAAAGACAAAATAGATCAAATGTTGGAGAGAATGTATAGAAAAGGGAACCTTCACACATGGTTGATGGGAATGTAAATTAGTCATTATGAAAAACAGTATGGTGGTTTCTCAAAAAATCAAACATAGAACTACCATATAATCCAGCAATTCTACAATTGATTATATATCCAAAGAAAATAAAATCAATATGTCAAAGAAATATCTGCACTCTTATGTTCACTACAGTGTTAATCCCATAGCCAAAATATAAAATCAACCTAAATGTTCATAAGTGAATAAATGGATAAAGAAAAATGTGGTACATATACTCAAGAAAACACTATTCACCCTTGAAAAGGGAAGAAATCATGCTATTTGCAACAACATTAATGAACCTGGAAGACATTTTGTTAAGTGAAATAAACCAAGCACAAAAAGACAAATACCACATGTTCTCATTTATAAATGGAACATTAACAAGTCAAACTCATGAAAGATAGTAGAAGGGTGGTCACCACAGGCCTTGGAGGGCAGCTGGCTGGCACCCCTTTGATGAACATCTCCAATTAGAAATCAATAACGGCCTGGCGTGGCCAGCACTTTGGGAGGTGGAGACAGGTGGATCACCTGAAGTCAGGAGTTTGAGACCAGCCTGGCCAACATGGTTAAACTCTGTCTCTACTAAAGCAGAATTGCTTGAACTGGGACCCGGGAGGCAAAGGTTGCAGTGATCTGAGATCATGCCACTGCACTCCAGGCTGGGCTGTACAACCAGACTTCGTCAAAAAAAAAAAAATATCCCGGCGTGTTGGCACACACCTATAATCTTATAATCCCAGCTACTTGGGATGCTGAGGCAGGAGAGCCACTTGAACCCAGGAGGTGGAGATTGCAGCGAGCCAAAATCACACCACTGCCCTTCAACCTGGGAGATAGAGTGAAATTCTGTCCCCCCCAAAAAAAAAAAGGAAAAAGAAAAGAAAAGAACTGCTGCTTGAAGTTATATTCAGAAGAAATAAATATTTGAATAGCGCAACAAAGAATGAGATTGAATCAGTAATTATGTCTTCTATCAAAGAAAAACCCAGGAACTGATGGCCTAGCAGCTAATTTCTACCAAACGTTTAAAGAACTAATACCAATCTTCCTAATAATCTAAACAAAATAAGAGTAGGGAGGACTTCCAAACTCGTTTTACGAGGCCAGCATTATCCTGATACAAAGCCGGAGATGCCCATCAAAGGATTTAAAATTTCCATTAGACCAGAAGAGTAAGTTCAAGAGGCCTATTGGAGAATATGATGACTATAATTTATTACAATGTATTGTATTCTGGGAAATTAATATCTGACTAGATTTTAAGTCTTCTCTCCCACCAAAATGATAAATATGTGAGATAATGCATAGGCTAGTAAGTTCTATTTAGCCTTATATACAATGTATATGTATTTTTAAACATGTTGTACACAGTAAATATATATAATTTTTATTCATCAATTTAAAAAATTCTACTTTCTAGGTTACATTAACCACATTTTTTTTCATTATTATTTAATTTTTTAAAAATTTTGTTGGGGGAATGAATGCTAACAGGAATAGGGACTGTATTAGACTGGAGTTGGGGGAAACATAAAAATGTAATGTGTACGAAACAAGAAAGAGGATAATGTTAATATCTATCAAATTCTGTGTACTTGATAATACCATATAAAATTTAAAATGCACAATAAAAGTTCTGTAATAGGAATGTTATGTAGTCACAGTTTCTGATCTCAAAGCATTTATCATCTAGATAGGAAGAGGGGCACATGTATTAGTCCGTTTCTACACTGCTATAATTAACTGCCTGAGACTGGGTAATGTATATAGGAAAGAGTTTTAATTGATTCACAGTTCCGTGTGGCTGAGGAACCCTTAGGAAACTTACAATTATGGTAGAAGGTGAAGGGGAGGCAGGCACCTTCTTCACAAGGAAGCAGGAAGGAGAAGGACCAAAGAAGGAACTTGCCAAACACTTATAAAACCATCAGATCTCATGAGAACTCACTCATTATCATGAGAACAGCATGGGGGAAACTATCCCCATGATTCAATTACCTCCACCTGGTCTCTCCCTTGACACGTGGGGAGTATAGGAATTATGGGGATTACAATTCAAGATGAGATTTGAGTGGAGACGCAGCCAAACCATATCAACACATATACAGGAAATCACAATTCTGTGTAATAAATTAAAACTGTGACATAATTTACGAATGTATTTTACGGTTAAAACAAGGGTGTATCTGATAGAGAGAGTTTATTTTTCTTTAAGCGAAGCTCTCAAGGAAACAGAAAATAAACACATTATCACATACCTATTTCTGGTATTAAAAAACACATCTGTTTAGCTAGCATGATGGGTCCATTTTATTGTCCTACATGTTGCCATTAAAAACAAGAAAAAGTGATGGAGAGAGTGCTAACATTCTATGAACACTTAGTCAATGCAAGTGAGACTGCATGCAAATTAGTTTATAGGTGATTATATTTTCTCTTTTCAGCGACTCTAAGATAAACATTATTATTCTTATTTATATATAACTCAGGGAAGTTGAGAAACTTGCTGCTAGAGTGACCTATTTAAAATTATATAGCACCATGTTATTATTCTGTTAATAATAAAATTATACAGCACCATGTTATTATTCTGCTAACACCATGCTAGTATTCCTTCAGAAAAAAAAAAATCCAATTTTTAGATAAAAAGGAAAGTTTCTCTAAACACACAAACCAATTTCCACCTCCATTCTCTTTTTCTAGAATCATTATTTCTGTTTCCCTGCCTGGTAATCAAGTTTTTGTTCTTCAAGGTGTATTTGAATGAAACCTCTTAGAAGCCTTCTCTGTACTTACATGGAAGGAAGGGTATTATCTAATTTTGTTCCACATTATCTTTCTCATGCTGTGTTATAGTTATTTTTATTTACTTGCCTGTCTTTTCTATTTTCTAAGTTTCTATGTTTTTTAGTGTTATCCTCAGGAATAAGCACAGTGCCTGGGTAAGAGCTAAGTAAATATTTCTTGAATGGTGAAATTCATTTAATGATGTAATCTAAATGTACACTGATTTTTTCCTGTCTATATTTGTCCAGATTCTTCCTCTTAGATTCAATCCTCTCGTCATCTCTATTCCAACCCACAGTTAGCTTCAGAAAGAGGAGAGAATAACATTTTGCCTTGTAACTCCTACTCTCTTTTTCCCTCCTCTCTCAGTCTATATACCATCTTTAATCACTCAATATATATCACACTATAATCTCATATGTACCTGCCGTCATTCTCTGTTTTCAAGTGAAGAGCTCTCCCACCTTGCACCCAATGCCACCCCCAGAGATTATGATCTTCAAATCTATTATCTAAGACCAGCATCTACACGGAATAACTTTGCCTCTTTTTCTGAGTAAGAGCTAATATTGCTATGTTACAAACTAGGATAGTGGTGGCAATTGGCAGGGCCAGAGTAGAAAGGAGGGATTAGGATGATGGTTGTGGATTGAAGTGTTAGTTCTGCTGCCTGTGGAGAATTCCTAATGGAAGACCAGCATTCAGTTATTTTTATAATGTGAAATACTGTATCATTCTCTTCAGCATTAGGCTCAGTTATCAATTGTTGCACAGCAGGGAAAATCCCACTATTATTCTATAATCCCATGTATACCTGCAGCCATACTCTGCTTTCAAGTAAGAGTTTTCCCACCTCGAACCCAATGCAACTCCCACGGATTATGGTCCCTAAATCAGTTCGTCAAGACCAGCATCTACACAGGAATATCCTTGCCTCCTAATCTGGGCAAGAGCTTATCTTGAGACACAACAAACTATAAACCACATGAAAATGTAACACTGCCAGTGCACCCTAATAAAATAGAAGATAAGTAAAGAACAGAGACAAAACTACTTATACATTAGAATAAGATAGTAAACACAAGTAGAGGCTATGGTTTTAATTTATCTCAGTAATTATTTCTGCCCTTAAGTAAGCTAGCTTATTTATAACACCTTTATGGTAGTATTCTACTCATTTTTCCTTTATCTTAGGCTGGCATCTTGATTGATTGAGGTTCTTTGTCTTATGAGGTAGCCCAATTTTTATTCCTGAGGAATCTGTGCCCTTACTGGTCTTTCATGAGTATAGCAATGATCTCTGGTCAAACTTTTCTACTAATTATGGCAGTGGAAGAGGTGTGCCAGGTACCTGAGTTTTCTTCTTATACTTTCCTGCTCAATCCTTGAAAACCTGGCTTGGTTATCCCAGCCATTACAGTTTATGCCAGTTCTCTTTATCATACACTATACATAGCCAACTGGTGGAAAAAAAAATAAAGTATCATTTTGGAATTATTTCTCCCCTGAATTTAAAAATCTCTATAACAAAGAAAACATAATAAAGACCATATATGAAAAACCTACAGTGACTAATATATTCTATGGTGAGAGACTGAAAACTTTCTTTTTAAAATCAGAAAAAAGGCAAGGATGCCCATCATACCACTTCTATTCAACATACTGCTGAAAGTTATATTCAGAGAATTGGGCAAGGAAAATAAATAAATAAATCCAAATTGGGGAGGAAGAACTGAAATTATTTGCAGATGATATAGTCTTATATGTAGAAATCTCTAAAAATCTGTCTCTCTTTGTCTTAAGTTTAATTGGATCCCACTTGTTGCCATTGTTTTTGGTGCTTTAGTAAAAAATATGGAACGCTTCATGAATTTGCTTGTCATCCTGAGCAAGAATGTAGATTTTTTTTAACATTTTGGTACGGGACACTTAACATGACACTGAGCTACTTAATAAATTTTTAAGTGAAAAATATAATGTTGTACAGAGATCTCTAGAAATTATTTATCTTGCATAACTTAAACTTTATCACCATTGAACATCAACTTTCCATTTCCCCTCACTCCAGACCCTGGCAGATGCTATTTTACATTTTGTTTCTCTGAGTTTGACTATTTTAAATACCTGATATATGTGGAATCATGCATCACTCTGTAACTGGGTTATTTCACTTAAGATAATGTCCTACAAGTTCATTTATGTTGTCAGATATGCAAGATATCCTTCTTTTTTAAGGATAAATAATATTCCACTTTGTGTTGTACACACACACACGCATGCATGCATGAGTGCATGCACACACATTTTCTGATTCATTCATTCAGTGAAAATTTAGATGGCTTGCATGTCTTGGCTATCGTGAATAATGCTGCAATTAACATTAATATGCAGATATCTCTTTGAGATCCTGCTTTCAATTATTTTTAATATATTCACAAAAGTGAGGTTGCTGGATCATATAATTGTCACATTTTAAAATTTTTGCAGACCTTTGTGCTGTTTTCCATAGGGCTTGGCCTTATACATACACCAAAAACGTATTAGAGTTCTAATGTCACCAGGTACCATCCAACCAACCTCTTTTAAAAAAAAAAATCATCCTAACAGATGTGAAGTCATACCTCATTGTGGTATTTATTTGCATTTTAAAGCCCACTGCTAGCATCATAGTCAATGGTGAAAAACTGAAAGCTTTTCCTTTGACATCCAGAAGCAAGGCAAAGATGCTTACTCTCTCTGCTTCTATTCTACATAGTATGCAAAAACAAAAAAAAGGAAAAGAAAAAGAAATAAAGAAATGAAGAAAGGAAGAAAGGAAGAAAGAAAGAAAGAGGAAGAAGAAAAGAAAGAGAGAAAGAGAAAGAAAATAAAGGGCATTCAACTAAGAAATGAAGAAGTAAAATTATCTCTGTTTGCCAATGCCATAATCTATACATGGAAAACCCCACAAAAATCTTATTAGAACTAATTAACTAACTCAATAAAATTTCAGGATCTAAAACCAACATACAAAAATCCGTTTCATTTCTATACACTGAAAATGAACTTAGTGCATTGATGAATAAATTAAAGAGGACACAAAATGAAAAGACAGACTGCGTTGATGAAGTAGAAGAATATTGTTAAGATGGCAATAGCTCTCAAAGTGATCTACAGATTCAGTGCAGCTTCGTTTTGAAATACCAGCAATGACTTTCACAGAAATAAAAATGAAACACAATGGAAAGCCCATATCTGGCTTCTGCTATCTGATACCCTTATCTTCTGTCTGATAAGGGGTTAATATCCAACATATATAAGAAACTCCTATAGCTAAATAGCAAAAGCAAAGCAAAACTAAACAACCCAATTTAAAAATGAGCAAAATACTTTAACAGACATTTCTCCAAAGAGGACATTAAAATGGCCATCAGGTATATGAAAAGATATTATAATCTAAGAGAATATACTCTATCTTGCAA
This sequence comes from Sapajus apella, assembly GCF_009761245.1. Classification (NCBI taxonomy): domain Eukaryota; kingdom Metazoa; phylum Chordata; class Mammalia; order Primates; family Cebidae; genus Sapajus; species Sapajus apella. The sequence continues at coordinate 20,425,519 of NW_022436943.1, read as the reverse complement.
AACAGCACCTCAGTTCTGAAAATGTTGATTTTCAATATGCTGCCGCTGGGTCTTCAATACCTTATTTATCTGCTATCTGAAACTAGTGCTTTAGGAAAATGAAGTGCAAAATAAGATCAGGAAATACTACTGGCATTGCTTTACTTGTTTTAATGTGAAATTTGTGGATGACATTAAGATAAAGCATAATTTCAAATTTAGATGGTTATGGTTGTGCTGCGCACAAATCATGAACAGAAAGTGCAAATAAAAATCAGATTTGTTGAAGTTTTTATGCTGGAGAGAACAAATTATTGCCCATTTCTCATTGAAAGATTCATAATTTAGTCTGTTTTCTACCAGCAGCTAACATGTCCTCTACAAGCACGTGACAACTTGGAAACCTGGAATTGTTGGTTGTTGCTATCATATTTCACGCTCAGCAGAGGCAACATCTAGACCAAATTTCAGAAAAGTTTCATTTTCAATGAAGGCTTTTTTTTCTCTTTGTCTATAAAATTCCATGTAATAGTGAGTGATAGACTTGGCATTCATTGTATCTAGCAAAATTTACAATCATAACATCTAATTTTAAGTTTAATCGACTTTGCTAATTATTAGTTCCAAAACCATGGTAAATGATCTTAACCTCTTTTGGCTTCCATTTCGTCACCTTTTCATGTGGAATCAACTTTTTATAATAATTAGAAAGAATGTATTTAACGTTTCTAGCAAAGTGCGTTAACTTGCATAGGCATTGAACAGATCTTAATTTTCATTATTAGTCCACAGAATATTATTCCATAGAAAGCACCCTTGTTTGAGTACATATTTTACTATTGTTTTCTTTGAAAAAAATTATTTTAATAGCAAATGGGCTGCTTTGAGGCCTGGTGTTTATTGTAGTTGCTGCATAATTGGGCAATTTATGCTTTGTACTTTTCTAGGTTCCCACCTCACATCATAGTCACTACTATTTTCTACAGTTACTATGAAAATTTTCCAATGAATGACAATAATTAGTTATTGGCTGTTCCTTATAGATATTACCCATTTTATTATAGAACATGGCTTGATCCTAGATCATTTTTTTCCTGTTTTATCCAGAGAACACCATGTCTGGCAGCTGAATTTCTTTAAGGCATTTTTCATCCACACATCATTCAAAAAAATGCATGTGCTGGGCCACACCCTGAGAAATTCTGATTCAGTGGTTCCAGGGTAGGTTTTGGGAGTATATAATTTGAAAATACTCCAGAAATGATTATGATTTGTGGCTCTGATTAATAAAAGCTTTATAAAATCAGTGCAGGAGGAGAACATGGTCTGTTACCAAGCTCAACAGCTTTTTCAGTGTCATTCTTGATTCTTGGACACTTGTGCACAGTGTCATAGAGATGAGAATAGAATTTTAATTGAGGTTATATTTCCATGGGAACAAGAAATCCAATGCTCCTTCATATTTGCAGTGATCTGTAAAAAGGTATGCTATTGTTCACTAGAAACTGCTGCAATGCAGTGAACACTATTGAAGCTAATTTGCTGTTTCACATTGCCTGTAATAGAATGCAGCTTGCACATTTGTAATTGTAGAGAATGGTGTATTTGTGCAACATTTTCCATCTCCATGGATTATCCTGACCAACAAAGATTTTAAAGCTGATGTCCACCACTCTGGATTTTAAAAATAAAGAATTAAAACCAACAGTGAGTAATGACTTTGCCTAAGGTCACACAGCTGGCTGATTTTTTTTTTTTTTTTTTTTTTGGTACACTCTATGTAATTAGTTACTATTTGTCTTGCAGGGTAGAGAAATGAATACATTTTACAGAAAGTAACAAACAAGATTAATTGTCAAAGCACAATAGAACTGTCAGCAAACTTCAAAGAGTTTATTATACTTTTCTGATTTCTCTGTTTTTTTACAAATCCTATAATTGAAATAAAACTTACTGGCAACTTGTAAAGGGTAAGGCACAATATAATCCTTTTCTAATTTCCTCTAGCCACCCTCAAGAAGAAAAACATCTTATCAATAACTATTCAATCACAACAGAATAAGAAGACAGACTTGGATTTACTTTTATTTTGTTTCCAACCAATATATAAAACCTATAAAACACACACAAAGTAATAAATAGAATATGTGGTTTTATAATCCAATTTATTTTAATATAGTCTTTCATAGACATTCACAGAAAATGCTGGTTGGAGGGTGAATTGCGAACAAAACAGATACAGATGTGAATATCTTCTTTTCCTTTCTTTTTATGTTCTTATTTAATGTCCAGTACATTCAATAATATTTATATACTATGTGTAGGTAGAAAGGAAAATATTGTAACAAACAGCTGTGAAACCTCCACCATCTTAAGAAACAGAACATTACCTTTGCCTTTGACCATTCTTTCTTTGCCCTAAACTTATTCTAGTTGCTCTCTTCCTTCTGAAATAACAAATACAACAAATTTGGGGTTTATAATTTCCTTGATTTTCTTCATAGTTTTATCTTGTTGGTGCATCTTTTAAATTTTTATATAATAGAGACCTCACTACTCTATATGTCCTTCTATTGCACACATTTTTTCACTCATTATTTTTCTTATTTTCTAGCATGTTTTTGCATAAAGTCCTGCTTCATTTTCACTGCTAACACACTACTCTGGATGAATTTATCATTAATTTTTTTCTATTAGACATTTGCATTTGCCTTTCCAGTTTCTTGCTGTTATAACTGTTATTTCTCTATTCATCCTTGTTCATGTCTCCTAGTGTCCATGAGCAAAATGTCTTGAGGGTGTATTTACTTGAGAGTGAAATTGCTGGATTTTAGGACATGTGAACTTCTGCTAGAGATTATGCATTGGTTTAATCTCTAGATTATGCAGTGGATTATGCATTTAGGACATGTACATCTCTGCTAGAGATTATGCATTGGCTTTACAAAGAGATTATACCAATCGGCATACCCACCAAAAGTGTATGAGAGTTTATATTACTTCACAGCAGGTAAGAGTGAAAATTGATCGCATTGCAGTTTTAATTTGCATTTCTGTGATTCCTAATGATATTAAACATATTATCAAATGTTCATTTGTCTTTCCTGATTCCACCTTTGGCTAGTGCCTGCTCAATTCTTTTGCCCCTTTTCCCACTGAGATATTTGTCTTTTTAAAAACTAACTTATTAGAGTTCTTATTATATTCTGTATTCTAATTGTTTGTCAGTTGCAAACATATGTTGCTTAATTTTTAATTTTAGGAATATTTTGAATAAAAATTTTACATCTTAGTATAGTTATATTTATTAATCTTTGTGCCTCTTGGGTCTTACCATGAAGATTTTATCTTACATTTTCTTCTAATATTGTTTATCTGTCTTTCATATATGCATGGAATCCATGTTAAGCTGATTTTTTAATATGTTCCATTTCATTTTTTTCTACATAGATAACTAATTTTCCTAGCAACATTTATTAAAATGCTAATCATCACTTCACTGAATTTTCATATCAGTTTTGTCATAAATTAAATATATATGTGTCAATTTTCTCTGGGCTCTATAATTTGTTTGACTGAACTATTTGTCTAACCCACAGCTTATAGCACACTAGCTTTAAAATAAGTATTGATAGTTGGGCATATTCCCCTACATTTTCTTTAAAACAATTTTCCATTTTTGAACTTTTGCTGTTCCATTTAAAGCTTAGAGTTAGTTTGTCCAAGTACATAACAAAGCATTATATTAGATAAAATTGGAAGTATTGATATACTTATAATATTGTATCTTCCAATACATATAGTATTCTTTGACATTTCTTAACATTTCTCCAATTAAGTTTTATAATTTTCACCACACAGAGACTGTACCTCTTTTGTAAGATTTTTTCCTACTTATTTTCTGTATGCCTTGTTGTTCTACCTTTTTACAAATTGCTCTTTTTACCTGTTGCTCGCATGGAGAAAGTAATAGTTCTTGTAAATTAACTTATAATCAGTAACCATGTTAATACTAACAACTTATACATTCTCTTGGAATTTCTTTGAATATGGACACATCAAGTGAAAATAATAACAGTTTTATTTCTTTGCTTCCAATCCCTTGACCTTTCCTTTTCCTTCCCTTACGTCATTAACTAGTATCGCCAATAGGCTGACAAAACGGGTGATGACTGGTGAAGACTTGCATTGTGTTTCTGAAATCAATAGGAATGCTTTATTTTTTTCCATAAACTTACATGCTGTAGGATTTTGGAGCCATTTTTAACACACCAAGAAAGCATTTTTTTCCCCTGGTTTGGTAAACTTTTAATTTTTTTTTTTATCATGAATGAATATTGATTGTTAATGTTTTCCTTTATCTGTTGAGATGATCACATAATTTTTCTTATTTATTAATATGTTGAAATAACATATGAATGTAACAGAAACCAAAGTTGAATTGAGTTAACTGAAATTTGTAATAATATATTATTATTTTGTAGCAGGTTTACTGAGACAAATTTACATTCCATACAATTTACCATGTAAAGTGTTCAAGTCAATGTTGTTTAGTATAGTCATAGAATATTGATAGAGTTTTGCAACCATCACCACAATCAGTTTTAGAATTTTAGAATTGATTAGTTTCATCACTCCAAAATGAAAACCTGTACTTTTCTGGTGTCCAACATTTTTGTTAATATTTTCAATTATTTTGGATATCTGTTTCATCTTCTCTTTAACCAAAACACTTATTATTATTTTATGTAGTACCTGTGTGATTTGATTAATTTGAATATTTTTTACATTATTCTATCATCATTCCTTCTTGCATTTCAGACATCTCAGACATCCATGTAGGAACGATTTTCTTCAGCTTTAATTTTAATTAATGACAAGTGATTGGCAGCAAACTCAATTTTTGTGTGTGTGTTTTGTTTTTTTTGTCTAAAACATTTGTCTTTTCTTCTCATTCTAATGGTATTTTGATATGTATTCCAAATTAAAAATAAATTTCTATGCACATACTGAAGATATGATTTCATCAACTTCTTCTGTCTTTTATTGTTGCTATTAGAACTCTGCTTTCAGCCTAATTTTTATTCATTTTGGTTTTATGGTCTCCTTGTCTTTGATGTTCTGCAGTTTTTGCTACTTATTTGTTTGTGTGTGACATTATGTTGTATTAGTCCTACTTTGGATTTATAAGCCTTCCTAAATCTCAAGATCATCATATTTTGTCAATTCACTTAAAGGCAAGGCTTTATTTCTTCAAACATTTCTTTCTACCATTATTTTATTTCTTTTCTCTTCAGTCTTTGTTTAAGCATATGTCAGTCTTTCTTAATCTATTTTCATGTGTCTTAATATTTCTTTTATTTTTTCTCCTCTGTGATATATTCCAAAGTTTTCTTTAACTCTAATTTCAGGTTTTAAATGATGTTTAAAGGCTGAGTCTAAACGCTGTAGTTGAAATTTGTATTTTAATTATTCTAGTTTTTACAGATTTTTCTCTTTAGTCCTTTTCTGTATCTTCTTGGTATCATCTTGTAACCTCTTTCTGTTTACTCATATCTGAGTTAAAAAAATTATTTAAGCTTATAAAATATTCTCAATTTATATTTTGTTTCTGATAAACTGAATATATGCTGTTTTTGACTTCTGATTTTATTGTCTATGTTTCCTCAGCATGATATCCTTTTATTCATTGTATTTTGGTTCCTGATATATTTTGTATGTGAGTGTCTTTCCATTTGTTATTTGTTTGTCTCTACCTACCCATCTCCCATCACTTTGGAAAATTATCTCTGACAATTCATAGAGGGTCATGTTGCAAGTCTGCAGCTCATGGTTATTCAAGTTGTACTTTGCATGAATCCAAGAGATGTTTTCTACATTTTGCATATAGCATTCTTGTATAGTTACAATAAAATACATTTTTCGCTCAGCCACATATCCTCACATGGAGGAAGGAGAAACTTTTGCTAATGTGTACTAAATCATATTAGGATTAGCTGTGGAATTGAGAAGGTTTGTATTTATTTCTGCAATATGCCTGGGAGCAACAGCAAGCAAGCCAGATTACTTTAAACCCAATTCCCTACAGAGACAGAGAGAGAGAGAGAGAGAGAGAGAGAGAGAGAGAGAGAGAGAGAGAGTGTGTGTGTGTGTGTGTGTGTGTGTGTGTGTGTGTGTGTGTATAAACCCAGGTAGCATGAACCTAGACTGCAAATCTCTGAAAGTTCATCCTGCAGTTTCAACATCTCAAAAAAAAAAAATTTTCCCCTCTTCACATATCACCATGTATGCAAATTTCTTTCACTGGGGATTGAGGTTAGTGGGGGAATCCCCTTTAGTGAGCTCTCACATGGCAGAAGGGTAGGGCAGTTCTTTGGAGCCTCTTTTTAAGGGCACTAATCCAATTTGTGAATGCTCTGCCCTCATTACCTCTCAAAAGCCCTACCACAAATATTCAGAGGATAGTACTGTATGAAAAATTTCATAACAATTCACAAGGTTTCACCATATGTCATTTGGGCTAAAGACTACTTTTATGTTCACCATGTCTCCATGATTTCTTACTTTCTGGTAAACCTATGTGTGCATTTAAACACTTAAAAAATTGTATCCATCATTTCTAGTTATTTTCAATGGAAAAGAAAGTCTCTGGAAAATTGAAATCAACAATTTGTTTCTAGAAAGACAAATACATAAAGCAAATCTAACAAAAATATTTTGTTACTAGGATTTATGCTTTAAATGACAATTTCAAAAATATTGCAGTGTTAATTATTTTTAAAAAGGGACAATTTATTTTGCATAAAATTGATTGAAAGCAATTATAAGAAGTTATGCAGACATTAAGCAGGTGCTGAATACCCATTGATTGGCTTTACTAATGAAGATTGCTCTACAACCCAAGTGACTATTATATATTGAAGCGAAATATAATGTCATTAAATGATTATACAATAAAAGATTAAGCATGTTCCTTGAATACGGTACCCATTTCTTAAATATGTCTGAATTGTCTGATTGACTTTAAATGGGAGAAATAGAATTCGCAGAACTAGATAGGTCTTAGAGAAAGTCTGATCCTACCCTTTTATTGCATAAGAGTAAACTGAGTACCAGAGAAGTTACATAAATTGCCTTAAGACATACACCAGCTTAAAGACAGAGCAGAAGCTTAAATCCAGTTATTTCAATGTTCAGTTTGTTAATTGGAAACATTACTCTGTCTGGTCATCGTGACCTGCAAAATTCTGGGTGGCTTAAATGTTGCTAAGAAACTTGGCTGACAGGACCATCTCTGAATCTTGGGGATTTGCGTCAATTCCAGTTACCATGGAGAGGAGAAAGCATCATTATTTAATTTTAAAAGTTTGTTTTAAGATCTCAAACCCAATAGCAGGTAGTAGCCATATTCTTAACTGAATATAACTTTAATTCTATTTTCAAATATGACTGCATTTTCCCAAAAATCACAAGGGAAGCTATGAATCAGAACATACAAAGGATCAATGGGATGAGTTTTTTAGGGAGTAAACATGCAAAGATTTTGGAACCAGACTGTTTATTCATCATAAGTCTATTAGCTCAAGGGCAGAACCGGGCAAACTATAATGATTAATTTCACAGTAATTTATGAGGAGGAGCTTCAGACTCTCATGCCACCACAGATCTGATGCCAAGAAGGCACTCTGGAGGCTGAAGAGTCATCAGGGCAGTTCAAAGCTTCCAGAAAAAGTCAGAATATTTGAATGCAGTCATCAATGTGGAACAGATTGTGAAACTACTTCCATTTTGTCTTTATTTTTTCAGTGATAATGACTTTAATACTTTCTAAGAGGTACTGACACAGGCCAAGAGACATCTGGTATAGGAAATGCATGCAAGTCAAGCAAGGCCCTAAACTTCCTTTTCTGATGTTGGGAATGTGTTGGCCTATTTTACATTTTTCTGACTCCTGGAGAATGGCTGTCAAGTATAGGGCTGCTTTCACTACAATCATTTTATTGAAAAGTTCATGAAAGTGTTTATATTTCAAGAACCTCGTCATGCTGTGTCATATATGTAGTCTACAATATTTTACTGATTACTTGCAATTAGCCAACCACTCTACTGTGTGCTTTTATATATTTTATCACATTTAATTTTGAAACCTTATAAGCACATCTCAATTTAAAAATAAAAGAAACATAGAAATGCTAAATAATTTGCATGAGGTCATAGATCCAATAAATGACAGAAATAAGCATTTAAATTTGGGACTCTGTCCTCCAAATTGTGTCTCTCACCCTATGTCAATTCACCTCTAAAAACAGGAACCCAGTAAGACTGAATATTGGTTTCTGTGATATTTTTCTCTTATCTTTCAGAAATTTTGGAAACAAATTCTTATCACAGTTACAGATAACAGATCATGCCTCACTCACTAGTAGTCTCCAATTTCTCTTGCTGCCATCTTTATTGACATGAGTACCCAATGTTTACAGCCCACTTGTAAATGAGGGCATGCTATATTTGGTTTTCTGTTCCTGAATTAATTTGCTTAGGATAATGTCCTCCAACTGCATCCATGTTGCAACTAGAACATAACTTTGTTTTTTTGTGTGTGTGTGGCTGTATTGTATTGTTAAGTGTATGTATATTTTAATGACATTGATTCTTCCAATTCATGCACATATGATTAATTTCCATTTCTTGTGTCCTCTTCAATCTATTCCATAAGTGTTTAGTAGTTTTCATTTTAAAGATCTTTCACTTATTTGATAAATTCCTAGGTATTCCTAGGTATAGTATATACCAAGATGTATAGGTACCATATTTACTAGAATGTCAACAACTCCGTGGGTCCATCTATTATTTATATATTTATATCTTTAAGATATAGCACAGTTCTTGGCACATAGATAATTCTTATTACATCCTTGTTAATAGTGGAGACTTTAAGAAAACTATTCGATTAAACATCATACATACTAGACCTTAAGGAAATAACCTCTGGAATACTGTAAGCAGTTTATTGGCTGAAGCAATAGATAGAATATTGCTAAAGAAAGTGACTCTGACAAAGGTTCTAATTTAAATAGTGGTTGTAAATAAATTAAACAACATCTCACACTGAGTAAACTGATAGGAAAATTAATATATAATATATGAACAGTGTTAAATAAAATATGATTTCTTCTTTTTGGTTTTTATAATTTTTTTTTGCAGGCACATAGTATGGGGTACAGAAGTTGTTACAGTCATGCAATGTGTAATAATCACAACAGGGCATACGGGATATCTATCATCTGAAGCAATTAGCCCTTTTGTAGCAAAAAATCCAACTATTTTTTAGTTATTATAAATTGTATAATTAAATTATTGACTGTGGTCCTTTGTGCTCTCAAATACTAGGTCTTATTCATTTGTGTTCTTTTTTTTGTACCCATTAACCATCCCCCTGCCACTATCTCACACTACCCTTACCAGCCTCTAGTAACCATCCTTCTATTCTCTAACTCCATGATTTCAATTGCTTTGATTTTTAGCTTTCACAAACAAGTGAGAACGTGATTTCACACGTCTTTCTGTGTCTGGCTTATTTCACCTAAAATAATGACTTCCAGTTCCACCCATGCTGTTGCAAATGATAGGATCTCATTCACTTTTATGGATGAATAGTACTTCACTGTGTATATGTACCACAGTCTCTTTATCCACTCACCTGTTGAGGGACACTTAGGTTGCTTGCAAGTTTTGGCTATTGTAAATAGTGCTGCAATAAATATAGAAGTGCAATATCTCTTCTATATACTGAGTTCCTTTTTTTTTTCAGAATATCCCTAGCAGTGACATTGCTGGATCATACGATAGCTCTATTTTGAGTTTTTTGAGGAATGTCCAAACTGTTCTACATAGTGGTAGTACTAATTTACACTTCCACCAACAGTGTATGAGGGTTCCCTTTTATCCACATTCTCACCAGCATTTGGTATTGACTGACTTTCTGACATAAGTGTTTTAAACTGGGGTGAAATAGTATCTCATTGTAGTTTTGATTTGCATTTCTTTGTTGATCAGTGATGCTGAGAAGCTTTTCATATACTTGCTTGCTATTTGTTTGTTTGGTTGATCTTTTGTATATTGTCTTCATATCAAATTTATTTACTTTTCTGATCTTTATTATTTCTTTTTATGTGCCAAATTTGGGTTTTGTTTGCTCTTAATTTTTCGTTCTTTAAGGATGCATCATTAAGTTATTTATTTGAAGTTTTCCTCAGTTTTTGATGAAGGCACTTATACCTATGAACTCTCCTCTTACTGTTGCTTTTGCTGTATTCTATAGGTTTTGGTACGTTGTGTTTCTATTATCATTTGTTTCAGTATTTTTTTCAACTTCCTTCTTAATTTCTTCATTGATCCACTGGTCTTTCAGGAGTATATTGTTTAATTTCCATGTGTCTGTGTACTTTCCAAAATTCTTTTTGTAATTGATTTTTAGTTTCATTACATTGTGGTCGGGGAATATGCTTGATATTTCAATTTTTTTAAATATTTAAGGGCCTGTTTTGTGATCTAACATATGGTCCATTTTTGAGAATGATCATATGCTGAAGAGAAGAATGTGTATTCTGCAATCATTGTATAAAATATTCTGTAAATATCTATTTGACCCACTTGGCATCCTTTGCAAATCAAGTCTGATGAGTCTTTGTTTTCTGTTTGGAAGGTCTGTCTAAAGCTGAAAGTGCCATGTTGAAGTCTCCAGCTGTTAATGTATTGGGGTCTATCTTCTCCTTAGCTCAATAATCTTTACCTTTATATATCTGGGTGCTACAGTTTGGGATGCATATATATTTAAAATTGTAATATCCTCTTGCTGAATTCACCCCTTTACCATTATATAATAACCTTCTTTACATTTTCTTGTAGTTTTATTAAATTTTGTCTGCGTATAGCTTCTCCTACTCTTTTTAAATTTCTATTGATATGGAATATCTTTTTTCATTAATTTATTTTCAGGCTATGTGTCTTTGTGTAGGTAAAGTGTGTTTCTTGGGGGCAAAAGATAATTGGGTCTTGATTTTTTATCCATTTGACCAGTCTCTGTCTTTTGATTGAAGAGGTTAGTGCATTTACATTCAAATGTTATTATTGATAGGTAAGGACTTACCCCTGACATTTTGAGATTTGTTTTCTGGTTGTTTTGTGGTCTTCTCTTCCTTCTTTTCTTCCTTCCTGTATTCCTTTTAGTGAAGATTATTTTCTTTGGGGGTATGATTAAATTTATTACCTTTCATTTTCTGTGTATCCATTGTATGTTTTTGATTTGAGATTACCATGAGGCTTGCAAATACTATCTTATAACTTGTTATTTTAATCTGATGAAAACTTAACACTGAGTACATAAAGAAACAAAGCAAAAAAAAAACTAATTAAAGCTCTACACTTTTATTTCACCTACCGCTTTTTAACTTTTTCAAGTTTCTATTTATCTATATCTAGATATAAATACCAATCTATCTATAAATATAGATATATCTTATTTTACTATCTCTTGAATAGTTGTAGTTATTTTTCATCAGTTCATTCTTTAGTCTTTCTACTTAAGATAAGAGTAGTTTGCACACTCCAATTACAGTATTATAAGATTTTGTGTTTTTCTATGTTCTTACTATCAGCGGTGAGTTTTGTACTTTCATATGATTTCTTATTGCTCATTATTATTATTTTCTTTCTGACTGAGGCATTTAGCATTTCTGATTGAACGCTTTAGTGTTTCTCGTAGGACAGGTCTGGTGTTGATTAAATCCTTCAACTTTTGTTTATCTGGGAAAGTCTTTATTTTTTTCTCATGCTTCAAGGACATTTTCCCTGAATATACTATTCTAAGGTAAAAGTTATTTTCCTTCAGCACTTTAAATATGTCATGCCACTCTCTTAACCTGTAATATTTCCACTGAAAAGTTTGCTACCAGACATGTTGGAGCTCCATTTTATATATATTTTTTTTCTTTTGCTGCCTTTAGAATCCGTTCTTTATCCTTGATTGTTGGGAGTTTGATTATTAAATGCCTTAAAGCAGTCCTTTTTGGGTTCAATCTCTTTGATTCTATTACATGATTGTACTTGAATATTGATTTCTCTAGGTTTGTTATTATCTCTTGGAATAAACTCTCTATTCCTATCTCTTTCACTACCATTTTTAAGGTGAATAATGCTTGTATTTGCTCTTTGGAGGCTATTTTCTAGATCCTGTAGACCTGCTTAACTGGTTTTTTTTTCTTTTGTCTTCTCTGACTGTATATTTTCAAGTGCTTTGTATTCAAGCTCTGATTCTTTCTTCTGTTTGATCAGTTCTGCTATGAACAGCCTCTGATGAATTCCTCAGTATGTCACTTGCATTTTTCAACTCCAGATTTTCTGCTTGATACATTTTAATTAATTCAATCTTTCTGTTAAATTTGACAGAATTCCGAATTCCTTCTCTGGGTTATCCTGAATTGCTTTGAGTTTCCTCAACACAACTATTTTCAATTATCCATAGGAAAGGTCACATATCTGTTTCTCCAGGATTGGCCTCTACTGCCTATTTAGTTCATTTAGTGAGATCATGGTTTTCTGAATTGTCTTGGTACTTATAGATGTTCATCAATGTCTGAGCATTAGAGTTAGTTATTTCTTATGCAGTGGGGGCTTGTTTGTACCTGCCCTCCTTGGGACAGCTCTCCAGATATTTTAAGCAGCTTAAGTGTTGTGATCTAAGATATATCTGAATTTGAGGACACCAGAACCCTGGTAACACTATGATTCTTACAAACTTACAGAGGTACCACCTTGGTGGTCTTGGATAAGATTTGCAAGAATTCCCTGGATTACTAGGCAGAAACTCTTGTTCTCTTCCCTGATTTCCTCCCAACAAATGGAGTGTCCACCTCCCACTCTTGCTCTCTCTCTCTCCCTCCCTCTCTGTTGAACTCCCTAAAAGTGGGGTGACATGAGTATCCCTGTGGCTATCAGCGCTGGGACCACACTAGGTCAGACGCGAAGCCACTACAGCACTGGTTTCCTCCCCAGGCTCACTGTAACCATTCTCTAGCTACCACTTGTGTTTTTTCAAGGCCATAAGGCTTTATAATCAGCAAGTGGCAAAGCCAGCCAGGTCCGTGTCTTTCCTTTAAGGGTGTTGAGTTCCCCCAGGCTCAACATGGAACGAGAGTTGCCGTCAGGGAACCAGGGACTGAAGTTAAAAACATTAGCAATCTACCTGGTGTTCTATTCTACTGCAGCTAACCTGGGACTAAAAATGTAAGACAATGTTCCTCCCACTCTTCCCTCCCCTTTCCATAGTCAGAGAAGCCTCTTCCCATGGCCACCACCAGCACATGCCCCTGAGGAGTACTGCCAGGCTACTGCTGATGTTCTCTTAAGACCAAAGAGCTCTTCAGTCAGCTTGTGGTGAATGCTGCCTGGCCTTGGACTCACCCTTCGGGCAGTGAACTCCCTCTGGCCCACTGCAGGTCTAGAAATGCCATCCAAGAACCAAGGCCTGGAATATGGGACTCTGGGATCCTGTTTGGTGCTCTACCCCACTCTGGCCGTGCTAGTACCTGATTTTTGGTTCTTATAAAAGTGCTTTCTTGGTGTACATAGTTGTTAAATTTGGTGTTCTCTTGGGGGGGTACTATTAGTAGAATATTTCTTCACTATTTAGGTAAAAAGCCTTTGCCAGGGTGGAGTGCAAGAACAAAATGGAGATGACAATAGTATGCTATATCTCCTGAAAAAGATAATCTACACTGCACTCAACTTCTTCTGGTGTTTTTAAAGTTGTAAATAAGACATTCTGAGGAATGTATGGTTAGATAGATAGATAGGTACATAGATAGATATATGTAGATATTAGGATTTGCTTTTATTAGCGTAAAGAAACAAATCAGTTTGTCAGTATCGAGAGCTAACTCCAAAATTAAAAATTCCAAAGTTTTTGTGTTCCAACTGAAACTTAGGAACTTTGTCTAATAAAAATATTTAAGGCTATTTATAAAACTACAAATTGCTCACATGTGCTTATTCTTTATGAGTTCTCTTCCCTAAAAAACAATTATCTATGTTACTTGTTTAAATTGTTTTGTTCTTTTAGACAAAAATTAAGAAATTTATGTTAAGCCAAGACAGAAAAATGCGCCAGTGGCTTTACTTTGTTGCATTGTTTTCTATATTTCTCTTAATTGTTGAATTTGTAAGCTTGATTACTTAAACTGTATCTTCAATGTTTAAGAAATGAATAACCCTTTTTTAAAGATTAAATTTAATAATCCCAACACTTTGGGAGGCCAGGGTGGGCAGATCACATGAAGCCCAGAAGTTCAAGACCAGCCTGGCCAACATGGTGAAACCCCTTCTCTACTAAAAAAAAAAAAAAATACAAAAATTAGCAGGGTGTTGTGGTGCATGCCTGTAATCCATTTACTCAGGAGGCTAAGGCACAAGAATCGCTTGAACCCAGGAGGTGGAGGTTGCATCGAGCCAAGATCATGCCATAGCACTCCAGATTAGAAGACAGAGTGAGACCTTGTCAAAAAAAAAAATTAAAATAAATATACATATTTACAAAATCAAAGACCTTAAAGGTAGCAAACATGACATTTAACATTCTTGTCATTCTGCAGATTTTCTTTGAATGTCTTTTTGGAGCAATTATTCTCAGTCTTGGTTGTCAATTATAGTCATACTTGGGGTTTTATGAACAAATAAACAAACAAACAAAACAGTGATGCTTGAATTCCATTCCTAAAAATCATGAGGTATTTCTCTGGGAGTGAGTAGTCATCAGGCTTTTTAAAAGGTCCTCAAATGGTTCTAATATTCAGAAAAAAATGGGAATATTTTTAGAAAAGTATCCATGGATACATTTCATTGCCTATGAGACTACAAATTTGGAAGCCAATGGAGTCGTTTGATACTTGTTCTTATGTATTTAGTCATGCCCAAGGTAAGGTAACTATTAAGTATAACAAGTACTTACCCCTTGCTATATATCTCTATTTAAGATAATATATGAAAAAATCAGATTTTTTATTAAATGGGAGAATATTAGTGTATAAAATTACTGTAGATGAAGACAGAAATGAGAACTTTAATTTTAAAAAGTGTCAGCAGCAACTCCTTTAGAGAAAGTAGAACTAATAATGAATAAACAGATCTCATTGTGATGCATCAGTGTTAGAAATTTCCAAGTATTTTAACTGTGCACACTGAAAAATCTCTGAGAAAAAAAGAGAATGATAAAATTCTCCTTATTTAATTATTAAATTTACAAAGAAATGTGAAGGACCAAAAGTGGACCAAATTTGGAAGAGTCACACTCACTTAAAGTCTTACTATTAGGTTTTTATGATAAGAATAGTATTGACATAAGGTGGCAAAATAGATGAATTGAATAGAATTGAGAGTTTAGAAATAGAAATACATGTATGTTTAGTTGATTTTTGACAAAATTGCCAAAGCAATTCAGTAGGGAAAAAATTATCTTTTCAACAAATTATGCTGGAAAAATTGGCTATTCATACACAAAAAAATAATAATTTGATTGATACCTCACAATCTGTATAAAAATTACTTCATCCATGTGATAAAATAAATGGAAAAAAATTACTTCATATAAAAAAAAACCTAAGAACTTCTGCTTTTCGAAAGACACTTTTAAGAGAATAAAAAGACATAGGTAAGAAGAATATATGTGCAAATCACACATTTAAGAGCTCATATGCAGAATGTTTATTAAAACGCTCAAAACTCAATAAGACAAGAAAAACTCAATAAAAATAGACAAAAGATTAAAAGACCATACCCCACAGAAGATAAGCAAATATCAAACAAACATATGAAAAAATGCTTAACATCACAAGCCGTTAGGAAAAAGAACAAAACCACAATGAGATACCACTGAATACATACCAAAAGATCTGAAATTCAACAGACTGAATATACCAACTACTGGCTAGTAGTAAGTTAATCAACTACAGCAACCGGAACTCTCATAAATTGCCAATGGCAATGTTAAATAATCTGCTATTTTGGAAAATGCTTTGATAGAGCAGCAATGTTAAATATACATTTACCATAAAAGCCACCAATCACACTTCTAGATGATTTCCCAAGTGAAATGAAAACCTGTGCTCATACAAAAACTTCCGCACAAATATTGATAGTGACTTTATTCATAGTTGCTTCAAACTGAAAACCACCCAAATGTCCTTCATCTGGGAAATAAATAAACAAATCTAGTACATCCATAGGAAGGAATATGACTCAGCAATGTGTGAACAACTGACGCATGTAACAACAAGGATGGTTCTTAAATGCATTATATTAAGCAAAAAAGTCCAGAATCAAAGTCTGCATGCTATGATTATATTATATTTACAAGACATTTTTTAAAAAGCAAAAGTATAAGGAGGTAAACAGATCAGTGGTTGCAAGGCACTGGAAGTTAGTTAAAGGGGGCTTGACCAGAAAGAGTCATAGGAAATTTTGAGGGAGGAAAAGACTGTTCTATATGGTGATTGTGGTGGTGGTTACATGACAGTGTGTTATCAAAACTTGCAGAATTATACATTATCAAAAAGAATACATTTTACTCTATGTAAATTATACCTTAATTTTTTTTAATGGGAAAAGTTTGAATAAGAAGTCCACATATGATGGCTAGTTGCTTCCCTAATAAGTACAACTCTAAATATATCTGAAAATTGCCCTATGTTGACTCAGCTTCAGCTGGATTCCAACTCAGCACTCAATAACGCCCTGGATAAGAACTCTGCCCAGTGCTGACTCATTTGTACTTCAGCATTTACTCCTCCCATTCTGGGCTTTACTGGAGACACTAAAAATAAGTGGAGGGTGTGTAACATTTAGCCTGGGTAAGTCTAACAGCCAAAGCGAGGACAAACAATGCTCCCTCACTGTGGAACACAGTAATTACACATAGAGAATAACCCCTATCATAGGTCAGTGCTACGAAACACTAGAATCGTTGCAGAGGCAACTTATAAGCACATTTCCAGGACAGTTATGAAACAATATGGGTACCCAACTCTCATGAACCCTTTCATTCATCACATATTTATTGAACACATTCTTAGCACATGGCACAGACTGAAACCTAGGCACACTGATTCAAAAGTTAGGTGAAGTTCTGTTCTCCATAAAAGTAGAGAAATTAGAGTATTCCCTTGTGAAGATAAATCCACATGCAAATATCTCAAATTATTACCTTGGAAACTCCAGACCTACACAGTTATCATTTGCAGAGATTCTTTCCTCCACAGTAGAATAAAATATTGTAAGCACTTTTAAATAAGTATGCACTTAGGAATTAAGGATGTAGCATGATCTGAAATGTCAGTGACTCAGGTCTGTGGGGATGAGAAGTGCTCTAAGAAGCAAGTAGACTAACTGATTAGATAGGAAAATACATATTCAGTTCTTCTCATAAGACTATTTAACTGCCTTACAAATTAGGAAATATTAGTAATTAATACAATTTAGTTAACAATTAACATTACATTGTCTACTTTCATATAAATTATGTGTAGAAAAATTCACACAGTCACCTACAAACATAAGATTGTCAGATTAAAACGTCCTGTGATATGCTGTTTCATGCCAAGTTAATTTAATGCATTAACTTGGATTCTTTTTAATGTTCTTTTGAAATTACATTTTATATAAACATAAATCATTTGGTTAAGTCAATTAAGTAGAGTATAAAGCAAACAAGAGTACTAAACTACTGTTTATGAGCACACTTTTCTGTGTTTATGATGGTAATTCTCAAAGAGTAAGCTTGTAGAGCCATCACTTCAGGAATTTGGAAGTGTCTGGCATCTGCTGTAAAGAATGCAGTGTCTATGTTTACAGCAGAGGTGTGAGCTGAATTTTAACAGATACAAAGTAAACCAGACAATCTAGTCTCATTCAACACACACCCATTGGCTGCTGGTGGGAACACCATTGCTATTCTCATGCCATATTCCTCCTGCAAATGTGCTGGCTAATGTTGATGCCTTGGAGGCATAGTGTGATTTATTGAGAGATATTAATTTCCTAAATTTTGATTCACATGATCACCAAAGTTTAGTAACTACTGGGTTGCCTTTTGAGTGTTTTCCATTAAAATATAAGCATCTCTAGATGAGATATTATAATAAATTATTATCAACCACTATCACCTTACAGAGAGTATATTATGTAGTAGCTCTAGTTTAAGGCAGAATATTGAAGGGTTTTGAAGAAACTGGATTCCTGAAGGTGGTCCTGAAGGTGAAAGGGTTAATTATGAGACCAGGTCTAGATGAGCCTTTCTGTGTGGTGTTCTGGTAAACTATAGAGATAACTGAGTACAATCAATAAGAAGAAAGAGCAGAGAGAATGTTAATGTGAGAGAGAAGAAAACTTTGATGGTTAGAAGATCAATTTAAGCTACTTCACTATTTTGCATAGGTGTTTTCTACTTATGTGAGAGGTATGAAGAGGAAGGAAGTTGAGGGTCTGAGATTGTAATTGCTTTCTGGCAGGTTAGGTCAGGAGGAAGCTGCCCATGGGAGCAGAGCTTTAACAGTGTGGGAAACCAGATGTGTATACCATGCAGGAGAACACCATGACGTGGTCATCAGCTTGGACGTTAGGATTTGGAGTTTAGGATTTCTACTGAAGAGGTTGCTACTTAAAGCTAAACAAGGTAAGTTTTTGTTTTTGTTTTAAAAAGGTACTAGAGAATTTGGAAAAAGCTGTTGGTGGAGTTGCCAAAATACAGTCAGGACATGATGGTATGGATGCAAAACCTTCTTTTAGAAGAGCCCCTTTTAATTCTGCAAACATGTTTCCAACAATATTCTTTCTAACAGCACCATGAAATGGCTTATTCTAAACAGGCTGAAAATAACAAAATGGAGCCTTTGGTCTGAAGGAGCTGGAAATTTAGCCTCAATATTCATAGTGAAGCCCAAGCACCAGCGGCATGAGCATCATCCTGCAGCTTGTTAAAATGTTGGGGCCCAGCTCAGACCTGCAGAATCAGAATCTTTATCTTAACAAGCAGGTGATCATAATGCTCGCTAGTTTGAGAAGCAGTGGACTAGGGCTGGGGTTTTCAAACTTTAGCAGACATCAAAATCAACTGGAAGGGTGCTTAAAGCACAGTTTGCTGGGTCTCATTCTCGGAGATTCTGATCCAGTAAATCTGGGGTGGGACCCAGGTCTGCATTTGTAATAGGCTGTACAGTAGGTGATATTAACATTGATGATCTGGGAGCCATATTTTGGGAACCACTAGGCTAAGTGATGCAAACTCTGTTATAGCCCTGTAGTTTCCATATTTCTTCTTTTTTAATTTTAATAAGAAAACTTCTCTGCTTCCATCATCTGGTTCTATATTTTATTTCATTCTCTGCTATATAACATGTCAGCTATAATTGCCACTTGACAATGTTCATAACTGAACTCCGTTCATAACTGAGATTTAATTATAAAGTTAAACCCCAGGATGGATGCCCTATACAGAATGGATGTCCTACCTTCAGACTAATTATATCTTCATCTGTCCTATATAGTATTTTAATTTTAATCACAGAGGTCTGTGCCCTATTTTTTATGACTCTTTCAGCTATAGCTGATTAGACCAGGGCAGATCATGAGGCTTAAGAAAACCAAGCTATATATCAAGCTGGACAGCAGCTAATGAAAACATGTTCTTTAAAGAAAGAAAACCTGTCTAAGTAATTAAAATGGAATGACTAGTTGGACTTACTAAATTCTTTCACTTAGAAATTTAAGCTGGCTTTGTAAGAAGAGAGATTTTTAGGTAGCAGAATCACAAGTTAAAAGGCATACATTGAGAATACAGCGAGTTGAGCAAAATCTGCTATGGCAGGAACATACTCACAAAGTGATAGACTCATTCCGAATAGAACTGGTGCTTTGGTGAACAAAATATCCTGGTTGTTGTTAATGCTTTCAGTCAAATATTTATAGTTTTCCAGTCCCAATCCTGGGAAAAAAAAGGTGAGGGACACACACAAATAGAATAACAGATGAATACTTAATGAAGAGATTATTGCTAGGTGGTGACAGGATTTAAGGAACCCAATAAATGACAATGCAGAACCTTAGAGTCAGCAACAGGAATGAGCCGCTATCCCTAGGCTTGAAGCGCCAAGGGAAGGGAGTGGTTATTGGTTTACAGAACCCAGAGAGGGTAGCTGTACAGAGATGGCTGGCCAATTGGAAGAGGAGCACAGCCAATCCACTGTGACCCAGAATGGCAGAAACTGGGACAATAAAAATTCAACCTGCCTTCCTTATGCCTTCCAATCTCCTGCTAATGCCTCTATTGGTTGAACCCAACTGGAAGCCTTAAGACAAGGAGACAGCCTCCCAGGACACAGAGTAGCATGGGGAGGTGTGCAGTGCGTGTCTGAAGAAGTAAACAAAAATATTTAGTATAAGTATGGAAGACAGGCTAGTTCTCCCCAATGACTAGGCAAAAGCAACTTGTGTCATTTACTGGCAGATAATGTATTTGTTGATCAGAGGCCTCTTAATGTTCAGAGATGCTTTGAATTTTAGTTCTTTTATTCAGCCTGGGTTTTAGACTAAGGATGACCAAACAGAGTTTTCAGTTGACACTTGGTGAGCATAAACTATAAATGGTTTTTTAAAACCCTATAAGATCTTAAGCCCCTACAACAAAAAATTATCACAACAAAACCTAACGTATACTATTGATATGGAAAATTTTGCCTGTAATTGGCATATTGTCACAACCAAACAGTAAAATATCTGTCATTAGTTTAGGGAACAGAGAGAAAAATGTCACAGAATGGGTATTTGAAACTAGAAGGGTGACAATTCATATTATTTGGAGGTGAAACACATGATAAAACTGTGATGCATGTGCTTTCATTCACTAGAAACACAAATAGTATGCCAAATGAACTTGTAACTCTTGGGAAAGAGAGTGATGCAGAACAGTTATTCAGATGGCCTTGAACAGACCCAGTTCCTTCCCCCTTTCTTGCTTATAGTACTCAGGAATAATTATAGAATGTGCTAGGAATACAACATATCAGGGAGGTACTGAGCAGAATAGCTGGGCTCTGTTCCAGTCACCAGCCTACAAACAAGATGTTTTTCAATGCTTTAGCCCAGCAACTCCTCTTACCCCAGAGTATAAAATCCAGGGCAGGCTGCTTTCTGAGGTCTCTCAGTTGTGGTACAAGTGTGCAACTCTTAGTCAAGACTCCATCCTCCCTGGGCAGCTCTTACGAGCCATAGGGGGACCAGTTTACAATAAATCATAGGCTTCTGTTGTCCCTTGCTACCTATCTGTAAATAATAAATCAGCTCCATATAATTTGTGGCTATGAGTATATTCTTACTCAGTGGAGTCACTCAAGTTAGTAATCAGAGCATAGTGAACCTGCTTTACAACTGGAAAACAAAAAATTAGAAACATGTGTGACCTACTTTTGATAGCTGACAGAAGGAGAAAAAGAGAGACAGAGAGGATTGGAAAAAAATTAGCTAACTTGCAAGCTGGAATTAAAGAGAATAGTTTGTGATTTTAGCCACAGAGCCTTGTAAGAGGCAAATGATTATCATCCACAACTTGTGGAAGGTAAAACCAAGACAACTTTTGACAAATAAAGGTCAATAGAATGAATCCTTGTGACAAGTTCAAAACACATGGCTGCCATATTCATTTTGAAATCTCAGAATGGATTAAACTATTTCCAGGTATAGACTCAAATAAGGGTATGATATCCAGGAAATCTAATAATTTGAACAAAATGGGTAAAGAAAAAGAGACTAACCATATGACTCACCAGCTAAAATTTGAAGGGTCTGCAATTAAGGCAGGAAGAAAAAGAGTAGAAAGAAATACAAGATTACAAAGAAAATAATAAGTATAAACAAGTATAATTAGAAAATATTTACATATGAAGCTGACTTAAATAGGTGAGAAGTCTACAAAATTTTAGGGACAATTTTACTGCCAAAATAACCTTAAGTTTGGGCTAAAAATCTTGCGATTTGGGGAGTGTGATTGTACTTATTCTGTCCTTGTTCCAGCACTAAATATTGGTTGGAGGGCTTGATGAGAACTTTTTAGTTCATTGGTCTTCAAATCAAAAGGCATTAGGCATACACTTGATGTAAAGACAACTGCACATAGCATTCTAGAAAAAATAAAAAACTAATCAACAACATCTAAGATACTGGGTTTGTGCTTGATGCGAAGACCAGATGGCATCTTATATTTGAATCTCTAGAAAAAAGGGTCAACACATCATTTCTGCAGGAGAAAGAGAAAGTACTTGATAAATAGCTTGTTGAACTGTAGTATTCATTACTAATAATTAGCAAAATATTTCTGGCTGTTTTTCTTCTGGGCACTAGGTAACTTCTCAGAATTGGAGTGCCTGACTCTGTATTTCAATGGGGGCCATGTGACTACTTCTGACAAATGAGTGGAGAGGAGAAAAAATGATGCATGAAAGTTCCTCACTGGCATATTTAACTGCTTATACAAGATCCTCAAAAGCTCTTCAGTTCTGCCTCTGCGTCCAGCAATATTCCAGAGGGTGGCCCTTTAGACTACCTCCAGCATAAGAACAATCCAGAATGAAGAACCACTTTGATTCACAATAGATATATCATATGAGGCAGAAAATATCCTATGGTATTTTAATTCTGTGAAATTTGGGAGATTGTCTTTTATTTCAGTATGATTTAGCTCTTCCTGACCAATGCAAAAATAGTTACTGCTTCTTGTGGGAAACAGTGGGATATCCTTTGTGAAAAAATTGCTTTTCATCACCACATATTTAAGGTTGAGCAAGGAATTTACAGATCATGACTTGCTATAGGTAATGTAAATCTCTTTTCGGATTATGATTTCATAGAGTTTTAAAATGAAATTTGCTGTTTCCATTCCCTAGGTGAATGTGGCATGGAAGGAAGTATATAATGTCATGAAAAAACTTGTTTTTTAAATTGACTCACATACATGCTTATAGCTGACAGTGGCTCTTACGTTTCACTTTGATATTTTGGGTAAATATGTCACGAGATAAAATGCAGTTGATTTGGCTCTAGAGCTCTTCTTGTAAAAATGCTTACCATGTAAAGGCTTAGTACAATGAATGTAGACATTTTTATATGGGCATCAACACCAAATGACTATGACTTGAATGTTTGCCTATTTCTTTTGTAGTAGTAGCTGTCTCCAGCAGATGCGCCTATGCATAGAGCCGAAATAATAGGATGTCTCAAGGTTAAAGCACTCATCTTCCTGGGGTAGAGTACAGATGCAGTAGATTTCTATGTCCCATACAAGTGTTCTCAAAGCTTTGCTATTGCTTCATTTCTATTCATGAGAATTTTAAAAGACAAATTCTGGAAAGAAGGTACCTCTCTTTACGTTGTCTTCTTTAAGGCTTTAAGTCTCCTTAGAATGCAGGACAGAATAAATAACATTTCAAGCACTGCATCTGTGTGATTGGGGGGAGGAAAAAGGGTTTTATTTCACCGTAAATTGTCATGGGGGAAATGAAGCCTGCTAAAATAATATTTGCAATGAAACTATGACAAAAAAGAAAATTAATACTATTTTTCAGGCTTTATCATTGTAATTTTTCTGTGAATGCTATTATGTTGAGATCCCTGCAGAAATAGCATAATTGGCCAGTGTATTTTAGGTGTAGGTGGAATAATTTTGTATAAATTATTTGGGTAGTGCTGCAAAATAATTTAGTTGTTAGCTTTCTTTTATTTTCTTATTTTTGTGTATCTCAGCTCCTGACAAATTCTTTAAACCCTGTACAACGAGAGCAAATGACTATAATATGACAGGGAGTTTAATAATGAAGTTTGTAAGAAGCAGGCATTGATTTATCCAAGTATTTATCCTATCAATTTTGGAGGGTAACAATAAATGGTAATACAAAATTTAATATCATTTGATCAATATTCCCATGTTTGGAATTGTAAATACTGTTAGATGTTGCAACTAATTACTTAGAAATATTAAATATTTATAAATGATTAGCATTGTACATTTCTAATAGAAAACATAAAACAAAAGTATTGTTGAACAACCATGTCGTTCAGCAGTAGGCACTTAAAATCTTCTAGTTTTAACGATAAAATAATACTAACTTAAAGTGAAATAGATCTAAAATATAAAATATATCAACATTGACTAAACTGAAGGAATATCATAACATACTATTTTTTTGCCTTTACCTTTAGTTGACATGTAGCAATTGAACATATTTATGGGATACGTAGTAATATTTCAATACATATATGCAGTACATAATGATCAAATCAGGGTAATTTGCATGTTCAGCACCTCAAACATTTATTATTTCTTTGTGTTGATAATGTTCAAAATCCTCTCTTCTATTTCTTGAGAGTATATAATAAATTATAGTTAATTATATTCACCCTACAGTGTCAAAGAATAACAGAATTCATTCCTCTTATCTAGATGTAACTTTGTGTCTGTTAACTTCTCTCTGTTCTCTCTTACCCTATACACTTCTCAGCTTCTAATATCCATAATTGTACTCCTACTACCATGAGCTCAGTTTTATTTTTGCTTTCATATAAGTGAGGACATGCAGTGATTTTATTTCTGTTCCTGGCTTATTTTGCTTAACATAACGTCCTCCAGGCTCATTCATGTTGCTGCAAATGACAGGATTTCATTCTTCTTTTATGTAGGAAGAGTATTCCACTGTGCATATACACCACATTTTATTTTTTCATTTGTTGGTTGACATGTTGACTCCATATCTATCTCAGCTATTATGAAGAGAGCTGCAATAAACATGGAGGTCAGTTATCCCTTTGATATACTGATTTTATGGTGTACATAAACTTTTAAAAGCAAAATTCATGTTATTAGCTTTGGTATGACCCAATATTTGCAAAAGTAACAAATAAATAGACATACATATAACTACATAGAGGTACATATTATATGTTTTTATGTACAGGAATAAAGGGACTGCATCAAGGTAGCAGATATCCAGGTATATGTGTATAGATTAACCATATACATATAAGGAAAATTTTTAAATAATTTTCCTTACAGTTTTACTTGTTACCACAAGCTTGTAATACCTTTGCAATTAAGAAAAAAACAAGTAATAAATAAAATACCTGCAACTACAAAACAAAGAGGATAAGTGGAAAGATCAAGCATGCCCTACTGTGTTTGTGTTTGAAGTGTGCCTGTCTTCTCTTCTTTTTGTCTCAATAGGCATAATTAAAGTTAGTACCTATAATATTAATCCAAATACAATCTTATAAATTACAGGGTATTAGCCCATTCTTATTATTCAAAATGAACTCACTAAATACATTCCCATATATAATGTTTTTTCACATTATAAATCATTTTATATCTAAAATGAGTTTTAAAATGCTCTTTTACAGAGAATATATTATCTTTGTTGAGTCACCCACAAAGGAAAGACCATCAGACTTCACAGCAGATCTCTCAGCAGAAACCCTACAAGCAAGAAGGGAGTGGGGGCCAATATTCAACATCCTTAAAGAAAAGAACTTTCAACCCAGAATTTCATATCCAGCCAAACTAAGCTTCATAAGTGAAGGAGAAATAAAATCCTTTATGGACAAGCAATCACTGAGAAATTTTGTCACTACAAGACCTGCCTTACAAGAGCTACTGAGGGAAGCACTAAACATGGAAAGGAACAACTAGTACCCGCCACTGCAAAAACATACCAAATGGTAAAGAACAATGACACAATGAAGAAACCACGTCAACTAATGGACAAAACAACCAGCCAGTAACAAAATGGCAGGATCAAATTCAAACATAACAATATTAACGTTGAATGTAAATGGCCTGAATGCCCCAGTCAAAAGACACAGACTGGCAAACTGAATGAAAAGTCAAGACCCATTGGTGTGCTATATTCAGGAGACCCATCTCACATGCAAAGACTCACATAGACTCAAAATAAAGGCATGGAAGAAGATTTACCAAGCAAAAAAAAAAAAAAAAGAAAGAAAAAAAAAAAAATCAGGGGTATCAATCTTAGTCTCTGATAAAATTTTCTTTATAAATTTTAGGAAATTTATTTTCTGTCCTTCATACTTTCTTCCTTTGGATTCTCCAATCTCATCAT
Organism: Sapajus apella; assembly: GCF_009761245.1. Classification (NCBI taxonomy): domain Eukaryota; kingdom Metazoa; phylum Chordata; class Mammalia; order Primates; family Cebidae; genus Sapajus; species Sapajus apella. The sequence continues at coordinate 20,399,333 of NW_022436943.1, read as the reverse complement.
TTGGGACTCCTATTATTCAGAAAATTTAGTCATCCTAATTTGATTCACTTATTTTCTCATTTTTTAATTGCATATTTCTTTTTTCTTTTTGTTCTGTTTTCTGGGAGATGTACACTATATTATCTTCCATATGGTTTGTTAATGTTTTAAATATCCCCATTTTATTTTTAATGTCCAGAAACTCTAACTTGTTGCCTAAATAATTTTTTAAATGTCAAGTCTACATCTTTTCTATGTTCTAGGAAGTAATGTTATTGTCTTTTGTCTCTTTATGAATATTGACTTTAGATTCATTTATTTATTATCTTTTTTTTCCCCCTGGCATATCATTATCTCTGCTTCCACCTTTTTTCTGCTTTTCCTCCCAAATTAGAGATGTTTAAAGTGTATGATGATTTTTTTTTTGTCCTGTACATAATTCTGATGAAAGCATTCATGAGCTGGAAGCTATCTGTTTCATGAGATTAGGACTGTGGGCTGATGGGCTTAACTCTAGGGCAAGACAAACTAGCTTTTTCATTGAGTAGTTATAAATCTTTTCTTTGGCAACTGTCAGTTCTCTCAAATGGAATTCTCCATGATTTTCACTGAGGCAGGGATTGAGGGGGTGTGGTTTAAATATGCGTATGACTGCTCTTACTACAAGTAGAGAAAGGGGTAGGGGCCAGACTTTTTAGTAAGCAGACTTTTCATTTACTCTTCCCTCTGTGAGCACAATAAGACTGCATTTCTGTGAATGAAGTGCTTGAATGTAGAACTCTTTGTTTTAACCTCACCTGAAATCACATAATTCCTGCTGTTTTCTTACGGTGGAAGAGTGGCGGTTGTCCAGATGGTTGCATTATGACTGTTGTAGACACTAAGCACTTTTGCCTTCATGGACTCCTTCCTCCATAAGATAAAATAAAATGTAAATTTTGTATTTTATGACTGTGTTTGTATAAATACAAATATAACTCAGGTTGTATGATGCTCACTTTTTAGTTCTGACCGTAAAGTAAATTAAAACATTTTTTTGTGGGCCCTCAAAATTATCATGGAGCCTAGGCACTGTGCCTAATGTATACATTGGCCCAGGTCATCTATCTTCCTGCAGTGGGAAAGAAAATCTGGGCATCTAATTGTTATATTTTTACTAACACTTTCAACTGAATCTATTTTCAGTTCCACTGCCCATACCTCTGCCAAGTCTCTGGTGCCTCCTTTACTTCTAAACTCCTGGGATTGCTGTGGTTTGTTTCTTATTGGCTTCAACCTTGAAGACTGAGTATTTACCTTTCTCTGTCCTGGCAAGTCTGTTATCAGCTCTTGTTCCTCACCATGCCAGTGTCTAAATTTTGATAACATCTGCCCTCTACTGTCACATCCTCTTTTGTTCTGTTTGTCCTTATTTTATTCATTTATTTTTATTCTAGTGGGTTTTATGTGGGAATGGAGATTTAAAAAACTTTGCAAAATGTTTCTGTTTTCTCCGGAAGTCTGTTGCAGGGAGAAAACAAGTGATCTGATTGGTGGCCCTTAAGGTGGCATCTTGAAGGTGAGTAAACTACTCACTCTACAGAAAAGTCAACTATTTGATACACAGACTGTTAACTCATCTTATTTTTTAACTCCACCTCTTACTTTCACTTTCCACCGGGTCCAGAGTCTCTCTAGGATTCTTCTGTGTAAACATCTCAATCTACAGCTGTGGATGCTGGAGCTTCCTCGGCACACCCTATCAGTTATCCTTCACCCACCTACTTTCTCACCTCTAGAAATCTGTTAAAATCTCTCTCTTTTTTTTAATTGATAGACTTCTCCTCTTTATTCTCTTTCTAATTATAAATGTATGCCTTATGAAAAATGTGTGCTATGATTTTGATGGTTTCTTGGAAGGAAAAAGAGATAAAATCTTATATTCAGCTAATAATCTTGTAATAGAAGTCCCGAATAAATAAAGTAAGATCATTATAGGTAAAGGAAAATGAGTACAATGAATCAATTCTCAATTATTTCCAGAAAGGCAGAATACTGAATTTTTGTCTACTTGTGATCAGTACACAGGGATAAGTTAACTTGCCCCTGGATTTAGAAATAAGCTTAATCACTGAGGACTAATTAAGGTAGAAAGAGAATGAAGACTATATGGAATTAAACTAGAAATAATAATAGTTCAGAAAATCCCAAATATTTGAAAAGTAAGCAAACACTTCTAAATAATTCTTGGGTAAAAGAAAAGTTCTCAAGAAAAATTTTCATATATTTAACCTAATGAAACTTCAACTTATAAAATGTATGATATGTTGCAAAAGCAGTGCCTCAAGTGAAGTACATAGGATTGGATATATGTGTTAGAAAATAAAGATCTAAAAACTACAATCTAAGCATCCACTTATTACTAGGGAATGGAGAGAAAATTAAGTCTAAAGCAAGAAAATGATAAAACATAGAGTACGAATCAGTGCAATCGAAAACAGAAAAAGGCCAGAGGATATCAACAGAACAAAAGGCCATCCCTGGAGATCCGTAAGTTGGTTAATGTCTACACAGAGTAAAGAAGTGGAGAGAAGATACAAATTACCAGTGTCAGAAATGAAAGTGTTACTGCCACTAATCTCATGGACATTAAAAGGTTAATAAAAGAACACCACCAAGAAATCTATGCCTGCAAATTAGATTACTTGGACAAAATGGACCGATCTATTTAACGACAAAAACTACCAAAAATCACAAAAGGGGAAATAGATAAACTAAATAGCCTCATATCTACAAACAAATCAAATTGATAATTAACGATATCCTAAAAGAGAAAGTACCAGATCTAGAAGATTTTATTGGTGTATCCTAGCAAACATTTAAGAAATAAATAATACTATTTATCAATATATTTCAGAAATAGAAGCAGAGGAAGGACTTGCCAACTCTGTGAGACCAGTACTATTCTAATAACAAAATAAAATAAAGATATTATAAGAAAATTATAAGCCAATATCTCTCATGAAAGTAGAAGCAAAAATCCTCAGCAAAATCAAGTGCAACAATGTATAAAAATAATTGTACAACACAACCAAGTGGGATTCATTCCAGGAATGCAAAATTGGTTCAGCATTTGAAAATCAGTTAATGTAACCCACCATATCATGAGGCCCCAAAAGTAAAACCATATGACCTTATCAATTGACATAGAAAAAGTAATTTAAAAGTCCAACTCCCATTTGTAATAAAAAAACAGTGGGGAAACTCTGGGTGGAGGGAAGTGTCCCCACTTTGATATAAAATATGTGTAAAAGAAGACTACAGCTAACATGATACTTCACAGTAAGAGATAGGACAAGTCTCCCCTAAAGTCATAAACAAGGCAAAAATACACTTTGAGCAAGGCATGGTGGCTCACGCTTGTAATCCTACCACTTTGGGAAGCTGAGGTAGGAAGATTGGATGAACCCAATAATTCAAAATGAGTCTGGGCAAAATGGCAAAATCCTGTCTCTCCAAAAATAAATTAAAAATTTAGCCAGATGTGGTGGCAAGTACCTATAGCCTTAGCTACTCAGGTGGCTCAGGTGAGAGGATCACTTGAGCCCAGGAGATAAAAGTTGCAGTGAGCCATGACTGTGCCACCACACTCCAGCCTGGGCAACAAAGCAAGACCTTGTCTCAAAAAATATACACATATACTTTGTCACCACCCTTATTCAACAACATTTCTGGTAGTTGTAGCTAATGCAGTAAGCAAGACAAATAAATGAAAGGTATACTAATTGAAATGGAAGAAACAAAACTCTCTAGGTAAATGTATGTCTAGAAAGTCTCAAAGAATCTATCAAATGAAAAACAAAACAATATGAAACAAAACCCTCCCAAATCTCGCAGGTGAGAATGGCAAGTTAAGAGGATATAAGGTTAATATGTAAAAGTCAGTTGTTTTTCTCTGTACCAATGAAAAGTTTTGAAAATTAAAAAATAATAACCATTAAGCAATAATATCACAAAATTAAGCTTTAAGTATTGTGACTGTTAATTTTCAATATGATAAACATAAATATTAAAAGGTATATATTAGGATATATTAGGAAAGTTATTTCAAGGAACTGACTTATACAATTGTTGGGCTGACTAAGCAAATCAAAACATTCATAGGACAAACCATCAGGTAGGGCAAACTGGAATTCTCAGACATAATCTGAGCCTGCTGTCCTTAAGCAGAATTACTGCTTCTTTATAAAAGCCTAAATTTTATACTTAAGACTTTTCAACTTCTTGAGTCAGGTCTACCCAGATTATCTAGTAAAAGCTCCCTTTACTTAAGGTCAACTGATTATTAACTTTAATGACTATAAAATGCCTTCATAACATCTAGATTAGTCTTAATTGAATACTAGAGACTGAATCCTAGCCAAGTTGATATATCAAACACATCATCATAGTCTACCTGTCAATTTGGTACCTATACACATCTTCTTAACCCATACTGAATTTCTAAATAAAGACAGTGTCAAATACTTTCTTCTGGCTGACATGATTTGTGTATCCAAAACACATTAATTTGTCCCCAGAAGAGAATGTAAAGTCACCCTCCTCCTTTATCCTATAATTTAGTATGCTATAAAATTAACTATGTAAATGCATATTATGTTAAATTTTAAAGGTAAAAGTAGGAAGAAAATGAAATTAGTTGTTCACCCATATACAGATATTTCCTAATAAAAAAAGAAATACTCATAACTATTGCAGTTCTTCTTACTGCTCCTAGACACATGATCATATATGGTATTTAGAACTACTTTCTTTCACTACCCATCTCATTTTCTTTTTACTTTCAGCAAGCAATTCTGCTAGTCAGAGGTCTGTCTGGTGGGGTGATTTAAACCTTCATTCCTGAAGAATATGAGCCACTAGTAGTCCTGTATGAATTGCATTATTACAGTTTTTGATTGACTTTAATCATGGACATGATAATACTACGAGATGCCTTAAGATGCCTTCTGTACAACACATAAGTTCTTAGTTATCTCTGTGGTATATAGCAACAAAATTTGCCCTTGGATATCAAGATCAACCACCCCAGCCAGTCGAGTAATCCCTGTCTTTGCCTGTTGATTCGGAGGCGTGAGGAGCACAATGTTGGCAGGTGGCCATCTCAACTTTCAGTGCAGTGGAATTATTTTGTGTCTCCTCGTAGAAGCATACCTCCATTGAGAACTAAGACTTCTAAACAATCACATCCTAAGATTGGAGGGATGGGAAGCAAACATTTTGCTAGTGAATCACTGAAGTAATAGTGCACGGAGCCACTCCTACTAACACCGTTTGATTCTTGGACTTGTGAATCCCAGCTATGAGAGAAACAGTCCCATGCATGAGATGCTGATTTAGAACATATGCAGCATCCTGGAGGACAGTGCCTCAGCCCCTCAGATGTATTGACATCTGGCTGGCATTTCACCTATTCTTCAAAAGGCCATCCAATTGCTGGCAAGGTGTAGAGCACCAGGACTCTCATTTAGTTCCAGTGGAAAGGCAAATGGAACAACCTCTTTGGTAGACAGTTGAGCCATTCCTTACGCAACTAAGCATCATTTAACCACATAATCCAGCAACTGTGCACATAAGAGCCAACTGGAAAAGTTCCCAATGTCTAAAACTGGAAATATTTGATCAACAAAATAAAGTGCCATTGGATTATAAGCCATAACACAAAATAAATATCCACAAATACACAGATATAAATAAATGAGGGAGAAGAGACAAGTCTTCCTCACAGAAGAATTCCAAATAATTTGTGTAGATATTCTACTCTTAAATGTGGGCTATGCATAGTAACTTCTTTTCGAAGAGTACAGCATAGAAAGAAGTATAAAAAAAGAATACCATATTAGCAGAGAAATCTGACAAAGATTACCTTAACTAGGTGATCAAGGTTAATACCAATAATAATAATCATATTGATAGTAAGTACCCTTGACCTAATGTTATGAAAATTACATTTTGCTTCTGTGGCCTTCCTCTTCCAAATTCATAACATTACTCAAATCCTGAGAAAATAATCAAGAATCCCAATTGAAGGACATTTTACAAAACGCCTGACCAGTAATTCTCAAAACTCTCAAGGTTTTCAAAAATAAGAAAAGTCAGAGAAATGATCATAGGTAATATTAGCCTAAGGAAATATTACAGCCACAAGTAATTTCATATCCTGGGTGGAATCCTGGGACAGAAAAAGGGCATTAGATAAAAACTAAAAAAAAAAAAAGTTGAATAAAGCGTGGACTTTTGTTAATGATAATGTATCAATATTGGTTCAATATTGTGACAAGTGTACTGTACCAATGAAAGATCAGTTAATACAGAGGAAACTGGGTATGGGGAGAATTTGAATTCTCTGTATTATATTTGCAGTCTTTTTATAATTTGAATCTATTCTAAAATAAAATGATTATTTCAAAAGTAAAAGAAAAGTTAACATGAATAATTTTTGGTGATGAGTATTTGGGTATTTATAACATTATTCTCCACTACTGTGTAAAGATAAACAATTCATAGTTAAATTATGGGTATAAAAAATATGAAAAAATGTAGAAAACTATCTCTCAAAGAAATTCAAACAGGAGAACAGAGAAAGCACTATTAAACATCTTACCTTATAAATTTTAGATGAATTAACAAATATTAGAAGATAAATGATAGAGTTGTATGTTTAGTTACATTATATATGTACAGTTATATATAATCTATAATCTTATATTTTTCATGTCTCTTTTAAATGCTACCTAAAATAGAACAAACTAGACAAACATTACATGTTGCTACCAAATTTGGTTTTTTGTCACTTTCAAAATGGTTTAAGTTAGTTCATTCATTGATTCAGGTGACTTTTATCAATCATCTCTTATATACCACTTTCAAAATGCTCCAAGTTAGTTTATTCATTTATTCAGGGAGTTTTTTATTAACGGTATGCTAGGAATAAGGGATTATTGATTACTTGGTAAGTGAATGATCAAATTCAAGGGCTGAGACTAGCTCTGAAACTAATGGCTCACTCTCTTTCAGGTGTGAGTGTGTTTGTGTGTGTGCATGCATGCAGGTGTACTGAGAGCACGGTGAAAATCCAGCAAAGTGTAAATCTAGAATGTGTCTTTCCACTCTGCTACCATGTTGCCCAAACCTCTCCCAATATATTCCTACAATCTGAGTTATATTCACAGTCTTTTTATAATTTGAATCTATTTTATGTTTGTTTTAGGGATTGTGTTTAGGGATTCTAAGATCCATTGCCTCTGCCTTTGGTAGTATTTTTTGGCAACAGTTGTGTCTTTTTCATGTCTCTAGCTCCTGATGGACAAGCCCACTCTAATTCCAACTTCTACTGTGTTTTCCCAGTCTGGTCTCGGTAAACACCACATCCTGTAGCCCAGAAATGAGAGTGGCTTCCTGCAATGGCTTACTTCTATCTTACCTTAATGATCCTGTAGGTTCTTATATCACCTATGTATTTAGTTTTCTATATTAAAATCTCTATTTTAAATATTTACAGTAGTTTCTGTTTTCCTTGTTAGAATCTGACGAATATAGAATTAGCCACAAATACTGCTGAATTTTTGCATGTTCAATGACTTTGTCCTCTGTTGTCTAAGATTGCTTTACTCTCACATTATAAACCATTAACTTGACAATCAGTGGCAACAAGGGTCGAACAGTAAGATTATCAGTGCTCCAAAACGGGAAATGCATCAACTTAAAGATTTCACATAAGGAAAACTACCTGAGAGGAGGAGACAGTTACTTCTTAGTTTAGTGATCCCAGAAGTCACTATTGAATCTCTTGAATCATCAAACAAATTTGTTCACAGTGTAATGGAAATTAAAAGACAATTGACAGTATGTTGATGTATGTTGTCTAGGCTTCTTGCTCATTATAATATATGGATAAGGCATTTATTGTATTCAACTGGTTGTTCTGGAATTTTAGTTGACATTATTTTACTATTTGAATGATCAAAAAATAGCAAGTAAATTAGAAAATTGCAACTCAAGATTGCACTAAATCTCCTACCTCTACTGCTAAAAACTACTTTCCCATTAACTTCAATTCTTCATAATAATCCAATTCTTTCAATAAAGCTGTATGATTTCTTTTTTCTTTTAGTTTTTTTTTTTTTTTTTTTTGAGACAGTCTCACTCTGTCACCATGGCTAGAGTGCAGTAGCAGGATCTCCGCTCACTGCAGCCTCAGTCTTCGATTTCAAGTGATTCTTCTGCCTCAGCCTCTCAAGTAGCTGAGACTATAGGCACCCGCCATGAGGCCCAGCTAATTTTGGTATTTTTAGTAGAGACGGGGGCTTCACCATGTCAGCCAGGCTGGTCTCGAACTCTTGACCTCAAATGATCCGCCTGCCTCAGCCTCCCAAAGTGCTGGGATTTCAGGTGTGAGCCACTGAGCCTGGCCTCTAATGCTGTATGATTTCTGACATGTCCCTTGTCTTTTCTTATCTTTGATTTCTCTCTATATAAAATAATATTATGATAATTTATATTACTGATTAAAAATAAAAATTAAATAAGAGATTGTAAATATTTCTTTATTAAAAAATTTCCATTTGGGGCAATTGGAGTGATCTCAGGTAAATTTTCAACATTAGTTAATCAGTGTTTCCTGAGGAGATATCTATTAAGACTTTGTAAGGTGCCATGGAAATGACTAGTGGAAGAGGAGAACAAATAAGTGTGAGAGATTGGAATATAGTGTGCAAGACTGGAGCTGTACTAAAGGGGAACATGCTGAAAGTGTTGGAAGGAGGAAGAGGGAATGATTAAGAATAGTTCTAGAAATCTGCTGTACAACATTGTGCCTAGAGTTTATAATGCACAATTGTGCGCCTAAAATTTTAAGAGATCAGATCTTGTGTGAAATGGTCTTAACACCACACTCACACACACAAAGGGATAAAAGAGACAAAGATAACTTTGGGAGGTAATGGATATGTTTATTACCTTGATTGGGGTAATGATGTCACAAGTGGATGCATATATCCCAGCATGTTAAATAGTATACATTAAACATGAACAGTGGACTTTTTTGTGCCTCAATTACCAATTACACCTTGATAAAGCTTCTTTTTCTTAAATGTGCGGTCAAGGTATCTCAGCTTCAGTGCTATTACAAGAACTTCACCATGACCAATGAGCAGGAGAAATAGCCAAGACATATTTCTTTTCTCATTCACTACTTGGTTTGTAATAACAGTATCAGCAACATGGCTCTAGATAATAAAGGCATGTAGAGATACCAAAAACTATTATTATGGTAGCCTACCCAAGCCTCTCTTTTTTAAATATTCTTACTTCTTTTTTCTTTTTAAAATTGTTGAGTATTTTTGAAAATTTTTGTGGGCACATAGTAGGTGCCTATATTTATGGATACATGAGATGTTTTGATACAGGAATGCAATGTGAAATAAGTCCGTCATAGAGAATATAGTATCCATTCCCTCAAACATTTATCCTTTGAGTTATAAACAATTCAGTTATATTATTTAAGTTATTTACAAGTATACAATTACAATATTATTTATTATAGTCACCCTATTGTGCTATCAAACAGTAGGTTTTATTCATTCTATTTTTTTGTGGTCATTAGCCATTCCCACCTACCCCCATATCTTTTTTTTTTGGGGGGGTGGGACAGAGTCTTGCTCTGTTGCCAGGCTGGAGTGCAGTGGCACAATCTCGGCTCACTGCAACATCCGCCTCCTGGGTTCAAGCGATTATTTGCCTCAGCCTCCCGAGTAGCTGGGACCACAGGCGCGTGCCATCACACCTGGCTAATTTTTGTATTTTTAATAGAGACGGGGTTTCACCATGTTGGCTAGGATGGTCTCGATCACTTGACCTCGTGATCCACCCGCCTTGGCTTCCCAAAATGCTAGGATTACAGGCGTGAGCCACCGAGCCCGGCCCCATATCTTTTAATTATCTTTGCATGACTAAAAAAGTGGTAAATAAACTTAATGAAAAAGCAGTTTCAGCTTTAAATACTTTCTACTTTAAAACTATATTTGCTTATTAAACACATATACTTAGAAAGAAGAAAAATAATTAATTCATAGCACCATACTTAATAGCCATTATTAACAGCTCAATATCTAATCTTTTAAACTTGTAATCCAGATGTTCTTTATAATAACAGATGAGGTTACAGTATTTATCTTTTTCTTTAAATTTTCCATTGAAATATAGTATGTAGAAAGAAGTAAAAATAAGCATGCAAATCATTTTTTATAAATTGAAAACAACCATATCAAAAAATAGAATATTAATAAAACCCCCAAAGCCCCCTCAGTTCTAGTACCTACCCCTCATCCCGTCTCCAAAAGAAACAGGTTGTAGCTTCTAGCAGCCTAGGTATGTTCTGTTTTGTTTCATATTTTGTTTGTCTGTTTCCTTTTGGTTGCCCTGGTGGGCGTGTATTGGTATCACAGTGTGGTTTAAATTTTCACTATTTTGATAACTAACAGAAGAAAACATACCACTTGTTATGATTTATATTGGTCATTTGGATATCCTTTTTGTGAAGGGTCTATTCAAACTTTTTCCCATTTTTTTTCTCTTGAACTATCTTCCCTTTCATTATTGATGAATGTATTTTATACATTTTATATGTTTTGGAAATTAGCTATTTGTTATATTGTTACATAAGCCTATTTTGCAGTTTGCTTTGTCACTCAATGCTATCTTTTTATGAGCATACATTTTTATTTTAATATAGTTTAATTCATATTTTAAATAGTGGGGTTTTGGGTTTCACTTTTTTCTACTTCGAGATTTTCTATTTACTTTTATTCTAAATATTCTAAATATTTTCTCTGTACAGTTATATGTGGAACCATCTGGAACTGATTTTTGTGTGTGGTGTAATATTTTGTCCTATGTAGTCTAAGACTCAACTCAGCAAATTCCATGTGAAAATCTGGCTGTATATTTGAGACCTCTCAAGTCTGCAACTTGTCATTCAGCTCTACATGCTGTTCAAATTTTTCTAATTTTCCCCACTGCCTAGGCCAAGGCCAAGGTTCAATTTCTACCCAGCCATAGCAACAACCCTAAGCTCACTTAGGAACAGTTCTTACCCTCTTTAGAATTTTATTTGGACTTTATTCTTTTTGTAGCTCTCAGATACTATATTGGTATCTATGTCTGTGTCTTTGTGTACATATATATCTATTTATATCTTTCTTTTTTTTTACATTTATTTATATTGTATTTATAATTCCTCTGGTATTTTATGACCTAGTATACATACTTGAAAGTGAAAATTTATATTATTTTTATTTCAAAATTGTTCTAATCAAATTAGCAGAATCATAGTTCCATAGATTACATCCCAGAAATATCCCTTAATGAATGCCTCACATGAACCACTAGGTTTAAAAACCCTGGATAAACTTACTGATTTATAATCTCTGGTTCAAATATATAAGAATGTCAATAATATTTGAAGATGAGATAAGATTAATTTTGAAAAAGGATCTTCTTTCTTTCCTGATAGGCTTGAGTTAGAAGGCGTTCTGTGGCCTGGTCAGTAAAGTCTCACAGGTCAATTGTCCTTGAGATGTGAGGTATAAATACTGAGACAGAGGTTTTTGTCTTGGTTTGGTTTTACCCAAAAGTTGACCTAAGACAAAGACTTGAATGTATATAGTTCAGGTGAGAGGTGACTCTGGAAATTCTAAAAAATGGCGGAAAAAGTTTTAGACCAGAAAGTGTAAAGAGGCAATAAAGGATGCATTAATATATAGGTTACTACTCTGGCCATCAAAGTTCAATCCTACTGGAGACTAATTTTAAAATGATGTAGAACATGACTGGCTCTTCATGTGTCCTAAGATTTTAATTCCTCTATATTTTCAGATTGTGCTTTGGTACAGTTGAACAAGTGTTCATAGCGCTGGAAGGAGCTTTTAGAAAAAGAAGAGAAACCCTGGTGCTTAAGACAGGATGCTGTCAGCATACCATACATTGTTTTGTTCTTATTGGTGCTCTAGGTCAGCTTCAAGGTGGGCCATGATGTGAGATGGGGCATCAATAGCCTCTGCACCCAGCCCCTGTACCACTCAGAGTCACTCATGCTCTACGTTGAGTCCATTCTGAAGTTAATCAAAATGGTTCCCACCATACTCACTAAAACAAAACAAAACTTGAAAAGATTAATGGAGTTTACTGTGACCTAAACAGGCTGAAGCTCGTCCCAAGGGCATAATTAATCATGATTATCATCTGCCTTCTCAGCTAGTCATTCTAAATATCTTCCAGACTTTGCCAGCACTTCATTTGTATAAGTTGCTTTCATCATTTAGGTGCCCAGACTCTGGTTACATTGTTCTTTTCAGGTCACAGATGACACAATGGTGCCTTTCCTGTTATCAAGGGACATGAGAATGCCAAGAGATATTCAGTATTTTGAGAGTTCCAGATACAGTCCTCCTTACACTCTCATTATTTTTCAGCAATCCTAGCTCTTCACAAAAATCAGAATGAATTACTCCTGCCAGTACAGTAGCTCTTTTATTTCACCACTTTTCTACTAGCATGAAGAACGCTAAATGACTTGGTGGTAATCATAGCTTTAGATTTAGCAGAACACTTACTGTGTCCATGATAGGAGCACTCGTCACTATTGCCACCTCCCACCCACCTCCAGTGTTTCAGTACCTCTATTTTTATACATAGGTTAAAGTTTCAGAGATAGAAAGCACAAATTCCCCAAGGGAGTCCCTGAGAGTAATGGTAAGAGAAGAAACCTGTGCATTTTACCTATTAGTTAGACAGTACTCTATAAAGACTACTGGGGGACAGTGCTTTAAAGCTACAGGCTGTTATCCCCAGACTGAAGCCATAGCTGAATCTCTAATAGTCTATTCCAATTCTCTGTCATGTTGGTTCAATAAAGGTTATGAGTTACATGGAAGAATCAGTGGATCCACTGGTCATGGTCCATTGTTGTACCTCCTGAGCTATTAAGTGGCACCCTTAATATAATGCACTCATATTATTTGATAATCTCATGTTGGTAAATCAAGAGCATAAGCCTCCTTTAAACTCTGAAATAGTTGTACTAGCAAACGAAGTATCATTATCTAAGACACGTCACTCTTTGTAAGTATAGATATTCCTCCATACAGAAATAGTAGTAGCTAGACAGCTTTGTGAGAGGGAGTCCATGATGTTGACACCATGCATAGTTTTCATGCCAGGTGTGTCTGACAACAGAAGCTAGCTGACATCCACTGAGTGAGACATTCTCTCCACCAGGTGTTTATTGTCCCTTTATCAGTGGATGATGACTGGTAGGCATTGAGATGAGACAAAGATCTGCACAATTTTTGCCAAGTTTCATGTCTGCACTCACACACATTTCCCAGATACTCATGTCTCTGACCTTCTGATCTTTTTCTTTTGACCCCTTATTAATGACCAGCATCAGGGGTGAGCAAACATTTTATGTAAAAGACCAAGTTGCAAATATTAAGCTTTGCAAGTCATCTGGTCTGGTTTGCAGCTACCATCTCTGCCATAATAGGCCCCAAACACCCATAGACAATACATAAACAAATGAGTGTGGCTGTGTTCCAATACAACTTGATTTACAAAAATAGACACCAGGCTAGATTTGCCCAATAGGCTAAATAACCCCAGAATCACATCATTTTGCTAACACCATTTGCCTCTGTCCAAGTGTCTGTGTATATTCTTACCTCAAAGTCCCTTCTCCCATCACACAAAAGAGATAATCAAGTATACTACACCCAAGATTGCACAGCCCCATCAGCTGGCTGTAGAAAAGAGGCCATGCTTGAGAAGGCAAGGGAGAATTATTGAATGCAAGAGTAGGTGACTAAGGGATTTAGGCTATATGTTTGTGTGATTTATTTGAGCCATTGGACTGTCTTATCCCTTAACAATGTACTAGTATCATGATATGATGAGTTGCTATTTTGCTTATTTGACATTATACCTTGGTGAACTTGATAATACATTGCTATTAATAGGAAGCTCTGGTTGCACAATCACTGGATGTCCCATGGACAGTTAGTTGTTTTTTGGATCTAGCTATGCTATTGGATATAGTTTTCAAATGGCAATTATTATTTTTCCTTTTTTAACAGAAGGCATGTTCTTGATCCAGAAACCTAGGATACTCACTGTGACTCTTTTGTTGAGATTTCTCAGACATGCCAGCAATTGTTCTTATCCAGCAAAAATACCTTCAATGGTATTGTATTTGATGGTCACATGGCCCAAAAGCAGGACAATTTGTACCATATCTTCAGTATGCTACAGAGTCCTTTCTATATCCCCACTCAAACTTCAAGTCACCTGATAAAGAGGTCAGAGAAACATTCCTAAGGTAGCTTGTACTACCTTCTAAATTCAAGAAGGCCTACTCGATGCTATTCCTCCTTGTTAATGGTAAATGATACAACATGCAAAGCAAAACATATTTTCTCTTAGAAAGCTATATTGGTGTGCCCCTAACTAATGAAGTTCTAAAAACTTTATTAATATGGTGGACTTCTTAATCTTTGTAGTGTTTATATTCATTCCCAGTACATATGTGTTTCACCAATGTATCCAGAGTATTTCCACTTCTTGATCACCAGATATGATTAACATGATGTCATGAATAAAGAAGTCAACACGATGCTCCATGGAATATAAAGAAAATTAAGGTCCCTTCAGGTTGTATTACAACACAAATTTCATGGTGATATAGACTTGAAGCAATATATTGAATGTGTACTACTGTTTTCTCCAGGTGTTTGTGAACTGTTTTATGTTTCGTCAGTAATGGGAATTAAAAAAAACATGAATATCAGATGAATAGTCACAAACCAGGTGCAAAAGACTGTATTGAATTGTGTTAGCAAAGATTACGTGCATACAACGCAATAGCTTCAAGACGGGCTGCCACTCATTGCACCATCATCTGCCATGATTTCTTTCAGCATTACTGGTTTACCATTTGTTTCCCTTATAGAAAGATGTCATGATTTTTTTCCAGAGTTTTAATATAGCTACTTAACTGAAATATTTTATAAACCTATAGGATTTTCAGTTAATTCCTTTTTAATTTTTAAGTATTCAATCTTCTCTTTTACAAATAATGCTATCTTCTTTCTTTCTTTCATATATACATATATGATGTTTTATATCTCATTGTATTTGTAGAATGACTAACACAACATTAATGACTAATGATAACAGTAGGTGCCCTTGTGTAATTATACACTGTAAAAGAAATAGTCTCAC
This sequence comes from Sapajus apella, assembly GCF_009761245.1. Taxonomy (NCBI): domain Eukaryota; kingdom Metazoa; phylum Chordata; class Mammalia; order Primates; family Cebidae; genus Sapajus; species Sapajus apella. Next base: position 20,384,042 of record NW_022436943.1, on the reverse strand, counting down.
CAGTAAGCACAATACTGCACTTCAGCCTGGACAACAGAGTGAGACCTGTTTCAAAAAATGAATAAACAAATTATCAATATATTCATTAATTTCTAGGCTGAAACAATTTTTGGAAATTCAAAATTCACAAATAAATGAGATGAAAAAAATTAAGTATGAATTTCCAAATAAAATATAAACTCTTGCCTGAAGATTCATAGTTAAAGACCTCAGGAAAATGTAATTCTTTTGAGAAATCCAACTTCCCATGTTTTGAACTACTAATACAAAAAAAAATACTCCACTAAGGAAACTTCAGATAAGCAATTTTTAAAACAAAACATAAAGAATAACTTAATGCAAAAGACTTGATTTATTATTATAATATTTATGGTCTTGATATCAAATACACACCTACTTGGTGGATTGGAAGTGTATGCTCTCATAAAATCAATTAATGATATCAGAAAGATTTTTTAGAATGAAATTTTTTGTTGTAAATTTATTTCTTAGTGTATATTATCAAATAGAAATACAGAAATGTTAGTATGGGATAGTATGATCATACATTTTGACTTGAAATATGATATAAAAGTAAATGGTAAAATATTTAATGTTAAAACAATGAAATTTAATATATTTGACATGATTTTAAACTTGTTTAATATAACACATTAATGGTATTATAATGCAATTATGAAAACTATATGTTTACATGTTAGACGAAGAATACATCAAATTTCATGAATTACTTTCTGCTTTCTCTCTTCCCTGACCGCTCTGGCAATATCATAGAGGCCATGGAGCCTGTTTGTTTCTCAGAAATATTCTAGTTACAAGGGAACAGAAAAAACAAGGAAACATGATGTTGGTATCCAGTAGGAGGTCTTCTGCATTTTTTTTTTGTTTGTTTTGTTTTGCTTGTTTTTGTTTTAGTTTTTTCTGGAGGAGAACTGAGAAAAGCAGAAGAGAAAAACTTGAAATCTCTCCACTTGTTGATGGGCAAAGTATTTTCTTTTGTGTAAGAGTTCATGTGTTTTGGGCCCCTTTCATTTGGAAATGTCACAGGATATTTCAATTCCATTTGATCTGTTGAGTAGTTAGGATAGCAACCATCTGTTGGTGGCTTGGATAGCAACTACTAACATCCCCTGGATACTGTGCCTACTTTCCCATAGAGAAACTTGTAGTCTGGGGCGTGTTCACCATCTGCAGTCAAAAAAGCATCAGTCTGATGAATTATAGAAGTAGGTCTTCAGAACCTCCCCAAACCTCTACTTGAAGCAAAAAGGATGGGCTACACTGATATAAATATAGGACTTACTGGTTCCTGTATATTCTATGTGCTAACTCAGCAAATGGAAATGAGTAGAAATATACAGATTTTGTCCTGCCTGGTGCTAGGGAAGACTGGGCTGGAGGGAAGAACACACAGTGCTAAATAGAGTTTCATTCTTCTGCTGTGATATCCACAATCACTTTTGTGGAAAATAGTCATGGAAATATGAAAGTCACAAGAAACATTTTGTAATCTGAACTCTTCTCCCCTCCACTTAAGCTTTTGTCCATTGAGGAGAAAAATATTACTTAGTTTTGCAGAAATTACATACCTCCCTCTGAAAGAAGACAAATGCAACGAGGCATGAAAAGGAACTCTTTTTGTTAATAGCATGCAACAGAGAAAGGGGTTACAAGAGTATGAATAACTCAACTCTCAATTCCTGGACACTGAATTATGGTACCTCTTAGCAGTTTACAAATCACTTTTTATGCAGTGATGAGATGAGAGTAATTGAAAGCTGTATCTGGGAGACAGGCCTAGGCTTTATTAGAACCCTACCACTTACCAGTTGTGTCTTGACTTCTCTAATCTCAATTTTCAGACAAAAAGTGAAGATTTTAACTTACTGTGAAGATAAAGTGAGATTGTATATAAACTGGCAAATTATGTATTCAATGTGTTTTGATTAATGCCTGTTAAATGCCATGCATGGGGCTCAGTGCTTGGGATATACCAGTGAACAGCAGAGTCTCAAACCACGCTTATATTGTGCTTAAAGCCTAACACAATGCTTGGCATAAATTAAGTCCATAGTAGTCAAGACTCCTTCAGTTTCAAGAAACAGATATCCACTTTTAGCTAATTTTTGCCAAAATTGGGAAAATTATTAGATCATTGTAAGGAGACAAGCAAGATTATCCAGTTTATAGCTTTGGAAGCTCATACTACCTGATCATAAACAGTAGAAGCTGCACTCAGACTTAATTTTCCAGGACCAGTGAGTAGATGGGATTTATTTTCTAGAACTTGAATCCAGACTTCATACAGAATTGCCAGGTGGCCTCTTAAACCCCACAAAGCTGGCATCTATGTACTGAGTCCTGGGTGCCTGAGCCTTTAGTGTTTATTCTCCATGCGAGATTATTCTTATGCTTGCCAGAGACCAGTGAATCTCTCCTAGAGCAGAGATCTCCAGTTCTCAGCATACCCATAGCCTCTGTACACATTTCCATGGGATGATAAGAGAGCAAGAAGTCCCAAGCCTCCTCTTGTAAAGCACAGGCCTTGAAAGTTTCTCAATTAAACATCTTCCATTCCACATGAAGTTGTGGCATTATCCATCCCCCAATATATCACACTCACATAACCAGCCCACAGAAAGGGCAGTAGTAGAGTCAGCCTTATGGATGTCTGGATGTAGGAATGCTTTTTTATTTTTATTTTTTCATTTTATATTGTTTTCTCATCATTACTCCTTTCTGTCTCTTAGCTTTATCTTTTAAGGCCCTGGCTGTCCACTTGAACTTGAACTATGGTTGTAAGTGCCATCAAGCTTATATCCTAGAATCTTATACCAAAAAGTAAGTAGAGAGGGTTCTTTCCCATTAGTTCTGATTATAATGTAAAATTGTGAGTACATATTCTTATCAAACTTGGTTTATGTGCCAATACCTGGATGAGTTACTGTGTTCACGGAGCAATCATTGGAGTCACCCAATTTTGGGTGCCCTGACTTATATTTCTTTAGCTATTCATTCAACAAATACTAAGTGCGTACCATGAACAAAGCACTGGGATAGGACCTGGGGGTACAAAGGCAAAGAATGAATGGTTGCTATCCTCAAGTAATCCACTGTCTAGTTGGGAAGGAAATAGTGCTATGTATTGAAAATTAGGAATGTGCCAGGCCATCTTATTATGCATTGTCACTAACATTCAAAAAATTCTGTGGAGTAGCTTTATAATCACTGTTCAACATAAAAACAAATGGAAGCTTTGAGTAAAACCATCATTAGCAGCTACATATTGAGAAACTGTTATGTGCTAGGTAGGTTCCCAGCTCTAGGGATCAGGGGTAAACAGATTAAATAACTTACTTCAGTTGTATTTAGTTCTTTTGTTTTTTACATGTGCCTTCCTGACACCATGGTCTTGTTTCTTTTGGAATTGGCACAATTAATCATTCTATGTGACATTAAAATGCTGTTGCTGTGGAGACATTAGAGAAAATGGCAGTGCCATTCTTTGAACCCTGATTTCTTCATTCCACTACACTGAGGGTCACTCTGTCACAACCTTCCCTCTGAAAAGACTCTAATAAAACGTATTTATACTTTGCATCATGATTGCTTACTTTATGTTCAATAAATCTGTTGAAAGTATACCTCCAGGTCAATGGAAAGAATCATGAAAATAACCCTCTTTTATTGAATACCTGGGACAAGCTATTTTTAGTTAAGAAGGGCAGCTCAAACCAGCCATTCTTATTACAATGCATTATCTCTTTCATTTTAACTAATTCAAGGTCAGTTTGAAGATCAGATAGAAATTCAGTTTTCTCAGATTTCACCTCCAAATCATGACAACTCCCCTCCCACAAAGCTCCACATACAGGGTCTTGTGGCTTTGCTCCTGAATACTTAGAGATGCAGCAACAGTGAGAGTTATAAGGAAAGCAGTGGGGAGGTTTCAACCTTCTTTTATCAGACAAAAAGGAGTACTAGAATGAAAGACTTAACTAGAAGATTATAAAGAGATTTTTTAAAGCAGGGATTTACCATAGGACATAGCGCTAGGATAAGGATAAAGAAGTAGTACAGCTATCACCCTGACAAAGAAAAAATAATACATTTAGCCCCAGGTTTAACTAAAAAATCCTTTACAGAGAATGTAATTGTAAGTGATGAAAACATGATGTATATATTTGTCCAATTGTCCAGTAACGACTTCCAGGGCTCAGGCTGTTTAAATCACTTTTTGGTACAAAGGGTGGATAGAAATAAATGAACCAAATATGGTATAAGGATTAAACAAGAGATCCTTGATGGATTTAGTGACAACATTTAGGTGCCATTTTCTTCTTGTTCCCTCTTTAAATTAAAAATAACACAGAATTGCACATGTTAATATGTCACGCTGTGTGCTCATAAATTGGCATTGAGTCTTTCAATACCTTCTGAAAACAAAAATCCTAGAACTCTGCTGTTTCTATGGCAACCACATTTTAAGAAGGTGAAGTTTCCAGTTTGATGGAGCTGAAAGGCTCTATTAACATCAGGTTTCTATGATTCTGAAACCATGGTGCAGGAGGAGTCAATGCAACACACAAAATTCAGATTGACCCCACTCGGCATTTATTTTTCTGCTTGAATACAGTCTAAAAGCCAATAAAATAAAATTTTAAATGGTAATTATTTTACTATAATCCAAAATCATGTAACATTTATACTGAAAGTATGTAGAATGAAATTCTAGTGGCAACCATGAAGAAATGTTAGAACATCATTCTCAGCAAACTAACACAGGAACAGAAAATCAAACACCGCATGTCCTCGCTCATGAGTGGGAGCTGAACAATAAGAACACACGGACAGAGGGAGCGGAACATCACACACCGAGACCTGTTGGGGGGTTGGAGGGGCAATGGAAAAGAGAGCATTAGGACAAATATCTAATGCATGTGGGGCTTAAAATCTAGATGATATGTTGATGGGTGCAGCAAAACACCATGGCACATGCATACCTATGTTAACAAACCTGCATGTTCTGCATATGTATTGCAGAACTTAAAGTATAATTTTTTAAAATAGAAAAGATAGGGCCCGAGCACAGTGGCTCACACCTGTAATCCCAGCACTTTGGGAGGCCAAGGCGGGCAGATCACCTGAAGTCAGGAGTTCAAGACCAGCCTGGCCAACATGGTGAAACTCAGCCTCTACAAAAATACAAAAATTAGCTGCATGTGATGGTGGGTTCCTGTAATTCCAGCCACTCAGGAGGCTGAGCTTGGAGAATCACTTGAACCCAGGAGGTAAAGGTTGCAGTGAGCTGAGACGGCGCCACTGCACTCCAGCCTGGGAGACAGAGCAAGACTCCATCTCAAGAAAGAAAAGAAAAAAGAAAAGAAAAGAAAAGAAGAGAAGAGAAAAGAAAGGAAAGGAAAGGAAAGGAAAGGAAAGGAAAGGAAAGGAAAGGA
>NW_022436943.1:20338911-20378576 GCF_009761245.1 Sapajus apella | reverse complement strand
GAAAGGAAAGGAAAGGAAAGGAAAGGAAAGGAAAGGAAAGGAAAGGAAGGGAAAGGAAAGGAAAGGAAAGGGAAGGAAGGAAAGTGGGAGGGAAGGAAGGAAGAAAGGAGGGAAGGAAGGAGAACTTAAAAAAATTAAAAAATAATAAAATATAAAAGACTGGAACCAAAAATCTTTACCTAATACATTTCATTGCCTGAGATCTGATAGTGGTTATTCAGCTTCATACAAAGAATAATATGTATTATTAATATCACCTGCTTCTCTGTACTTCAAGATCCACAAAGAGTCTTTAATAAAATTTGAATGTGGAAAGAGAAAAAAAAAACAGAAATATTCTATAAAAGAGAAATTCTCTGGCCTAGGAATAAAGAGACATTCTAATTGATCACAGCATATTAATTTTCCAGGGCTGTTGTAACAAAGTACTACAAACTTGGTGGCTTAACAACAGAAATGTATTGCCTCACAGTTTTGGAGACTAAAAGTCAAGAGATGTCAACAGGGCTGGCTCCTTTTTGAGAGCTGTAAAAGGTAATTGAGTCCATTCTTCTCTAGCAACCTCTGATGATTTTCTGACAATCTTTGGTGTTCTATGCTTTATAGACATATCACCCAAATGTCTGCTGTCTGCCTCATAGTCATGTGTGTGTGTGTGTGTGTGCATGAATTTATATTCAAAATATAAATTCAATACATAGTGCACAGATTCTATTTCATTCCTGAGCTAAGTCTACCACATTCATTATCTTCTTTAATCCTCACGATAATACTGTGACTAGAAGATTAAGTGACATAAATGTTCTCAAATTTTACTATGCTTAGGCATCAGTGGGCTATCTTATGAAAATGCAGATCTAATTCAACAGATTGGGGCTGGAGTCTGACATTCTGTATTTCCAACAGTTTCCAGGTTAAGTTCATTACTCTGGTAATGAACACTACGAGCAGCAGGGACTGACACAGTTGTGAATGAAGGCGCTAATTCTGAAGCCTAAGACATTTCTAGTACAGTATAGCATTCTACCTCTCAAAAAAAGGAGAAAGAAGAAAAAAATAAACACATAGGATAAAAGAGGAGAATGAGAGAGATGAAAAAGATTAGGAACATGACATAGAAATGTTTTATCTAGAACAATTTAAAAAAACACAATGGAATCAATCATCCAAAAAAGAGGGAGAAACATTGATACCTTTTTCCAAATGTAAAGTAACTTTGTGGTACCCAAGAATGTGGCTACTTTACCAAGACACTAAGACTTTATTTCTTATACATTCTATAACAGAGATCAGCAAATGTTTCCTTAAAGGGGCATAGAGTAAATATTGTAGATGTTGTTGGCCAGAAACCACAATCAAAGCAATTATGTGGGTATTGAAATAACTATTTAAAATGTGACCATCTAAACCATTCTTGGCTCACAGGCTATCTAAAAAATAAAACAAAACAAAAACAGAACAAAACAAAACAGAAAAAACAGGTGGCTTACTGACCACTAATTTATAATGTAGCAATTGATATCTGCAAACTTAATGAGCTACTTTGACCTATGATGATGGTTAACATTGTGTTAAGACAATACACAATGGATCCTAGATTCAACTGTAGATTGGATTTGAAACCCAGACCTCCAAGTAGAAAATAGAAGGCATAGCTTGGAGGTACAGTGCAATTCATGTTTCACTGGAGATGAGACCCAGGACAGCCTACTGTTGGGAGACTCAGAGGCACCAGATCACGTAACCAGCTCGGTCAAAGCAGCAAGTGATGTGAAGCTTAACACTTGTAAATTACTTAGCAAAATGACTTGCACACAGTAAATATTAAACAAATGTCAATTAATACATTTTTATTACTGTTATCTTGTATTAGAAAAACACAGCCTGGACGCTGGGTAGATAGGCATAACTTGAAGAAATTACAGCTTTTCCTAGATCCTGGAAAAGGAAAAAATAAAAAACCAGACATAGTCGGAATGAAGGGCTTTCCTAGTGATCCAACTGCTGAAACAAACTGGGTCAAAATAACTCTATTCCTGTCTCTGTTAGACACTTCACTGTCCACCATCAAATAGCTGTAGTCCCCAGCCATACTTTAGTAAAGCCAGTTTGCTGCATTTAAAATGTATACAAGTCAGAAAATGTTTTCTTATGAGTGATTAACTGCTAAGTGAACTGAGAATTGTTGAAGGTCATATTTCAAAGGCACTCCAAAGCCTCAGAAAATAGCAGTCATGTCCTCAGTTGACAATGCTGTGAAAGGGAAATAAAACCCTAGAGTAATCAAGATTTCAATAATAATTTCTTTCTGGAATTTTTTGCTTCATAAGGTTATACACAGTGAATCAGACTTGCAAGCATATGTGTATGGCTGCATCCAGTAGCAGGCATCTGTTCTCCCATGTTTTCTGGTGCCAGCATTTGCACAATGCACTGCTCACACCCTTCACTGCAACTAGACTCTTTCTGGTGACTTTGTGTAGAACTCCTTTGGGAGAAGGAAGCAGAGAGGCAGCATTGGTTCCAAGTCTTTTCACACAAAGGACTAGCAATACATCTTTTGTGATGATAATGTTCACTCAAGACATCTGTAGCTCATAGAATGGCAATGTTTCCCAAAGTAGGTCTACGGAATACACTGTTTATTTTTCTGTTATGTATTTCAGAAACTTATTTGGCCACACTTTTTCCATCAAGAGTTATTACAATCCTAAAAAACATATATAAGAAAATATTGCACACACACAAAAAAATCACAGTTCACCAATTTCCCCAGTTGCCAGAGCTCCTATGTGTTTGTTTAGACAATAAGGGAACAGGGCTTCACAAAACTGACTGGTTCCAGGATTTCAGAAAGACAGTTTGAAATCTAAGGGAAAGAAATTAGATATTTTTCGTCTAAGAATGGGAATGAGAAAAGGATGTCTGCTCTCAACATTCCTATTCAACATCACATTGGAAGGTTTGGCTGATAGAGTAGGAAATGAAAAGGAAACAAAAGGCATATGGATTGGGGAGAAAGACATAAAATGTATTTGATTGTAGATGGCATGCTTGTGTACATAGAAAATCCAGAAAAACCACCACCAACATCAACAGCAACAAACTCTTGTAATTAGTTAAGTGGTTATAGTAAAGTTTCCGGAAGGGGGTAATATTTAAAAAGTCCACTGCTTACTTATATATCAGCAGTGAACAATGGTAACTTGGAATTAAAAACACAAGTCTATACACATTAGCAGCAAAATAAATGAAATTGTGCAGAGCAGTGGTACGTGCCTACAGTCCCAGCTACTCAGGAGCCTGAGGTGAGAGGATCACTTGAGCCCAAAAGTTTGGTCCAGCCTGTGGAACACACTGAGCCTGTATCTAAGAAGAAAAAGAAAAAGAAAAAACTTACATATAAATATAACCAACCATAAAAATTTAACCATATATGTACAAGATCTATATGAGAAAAACTACAAAACTCTGATTTTAAAAAATGAAAGATCTCCACAAAGGGAGGGATTGTGCATAGAGAGAGTCAATATTGTCAAAATGTCGGTTCTTCCTAACTTGATGAATAGATTCAGTGCAATTTCAGTCAAAACCCATCAGGCTGTTTGGTGGACTGTCAACAAATGACCCCAAATCTTATATGAAGAGGAAAAAAAAGCAGACTAGACAAAGTAATATTGAAGGAGAAGAATAAAATCAGAGGACTGATACTGTCTGACTTCAAGACTTACTGTAATGCTGCAGTAATCAAGATAGTGTAGTTTGGTATAAATACAGGCATGAATCCATAGTTATAGATTTACTGAATAAATACTAAAGTCTACTCCAGGTTTTTGTGTTTCCTTTCATGAACAGAGCTATCAAATGTAGACATGGCTACTATTTTCTGAGGCTTGAGAGTGCCTTTGAAATGTTACCTTTGACTTTTTCTCAGTTCACTTAGTAGTTAACCACAGGAAAATATTTTCCAGCATACATAGCACAAAGAGCCAAGAAATAGACACATTTATAGCCAAATTATCCTTGATAAAGAAGTAAAGGCAATTACATGAAGAGAAAGGCTGTTCAGCAAATGGTACTGAGACAACTGGATGTCAACATGCAAAAAGAATGTGGGTAACAGATCTCACACATTTCATAAAATGTAACCCAAAATGGATTATATACCCAAATATAAAATAAAAACCATAAGACTCTTATAAGATAACATAGAAAAAATCTAGGTGAACTTGAGTTTGGGGATGACTTTTTAGATTCAGAATTATACATTAAAGATTCACGAAAGAAAAACTGATAAGTTGAACTTACTTAGAATTAAAAACTTCTGCCTTGCAAAAGACATTGTTAAGAGAATGGAGAGATAAGACTGGGAGAAAGTATTTGTAAAACACATATCTGAATAAAGGACTCATACTTCAAATACATAAAGAACTCTTAAATCTCAACAATAAGAAACTAACTCTTTTAAAAAAAATTGACAAAAGATATGAGCAGACACTTCACCAAAGAAGATATACAGATGACAAAAAAAAAAAACCATATGAAAAGATGCTCAGCATCAAAAACCACTAGGGTGTACAGGAATGCTTGTGATTTTTGCACATTGATTTTGTATCCTGAGAGTTCGCTGAAGTTGCTTGTTTATTGTGGCACTGTTCACAATAGCAAAACTTGGAACCAACCCAAATGTCCATCAATGATAGACTGGATAAAGAAAATGTGGCACATATACACCATGGAATACTATACAGCCATAAAAATGGATGTATTCATGTCCTTTGCAGGGACACGGATGAAGCTGGAAACCATTTTTCTCAGCAAACTGACACAAGAACAGAAAACCAAACACCACATGTTCTCACTCATAAGTGGGTGTTGAACAACGAGAACACATGGACACAGGGAGGGGAACATCACACACTGGGGACTGTTGAGGGATGGGGGAATAGGGGAGGGATAGCAGCAGGTGGGAGGATAGGGGAGGGATAGCCCTAAGAGAAATTCTAATGTAGATGACGGGTGATGGATGCAGCAAACCACCATGGCACATATATACCTATGTAACCTGCACATTCTGCACATGTACCCCAGAACTTAAAGTATAATAAAAAATTAAAAAATAAAAATAAAATAAATCACTAAGGAACTGCAAACAAAAACAACAAGATACTACCATACCTAATTAGAATGGTCAAAATCCAAAACACTGTTAGCACCAAATGATGGCCAGGATATGGAGTAGCAGAACTCTTATTTGTGGCTGGTGAGAATGCAAAATGGTACAACCACTTTGGAAGATAGTTTTTGAATTTTCTTACAAAACCAAACCCACTTTTACCACATAATCTAGCCATTGAGTTTTTTCATATTTAACCAAAGGAGTGTAAACTTATGTCTCCACAAAATCTCCTTCACACAAATGTTTGTAGCAGCTTTATTCATAATATCCAAAATGTGAAATAAACCAGAATTATTTTTCAGTAGCTGAATGGATAAACAGACTGGTACATCTATACAATAAAAAAGTTTTTTGGTTTAAGGAGAAATGAGCTGTTAAGCTATTAAAGACATGGAAGAAACTTAAATATGAATTACAAAGTTAAAGAAGCCAATCTCAAAGACTACATACTAAATAATTCCCTCTACATGACATCCTGAAAATGGCAAAACTATGGGGACATTAGAAAGATTAGTGGTTGTCAGGGATTCAGGGGAGAAAGAGAAGGAAAAGCAGGTAAAATGCAAAGGATTTTTATGGTTGTAAAACTATTCTGTATGACACCGTAGTGGTGAGACACGTCATTACACATTTGTCAAAACTCGTATAATGTATAACACCAAGAGTGAACCCTAATGTCAGCCATGAACTTTAGTTAATAATAATGTATCAATATTGGCTCATCCATTCTAACAAATAGTACCACATCAATGCAAGGTGTTAATAGTAGGCAAAACTAGGGAATATGGAACAAGTAAGCAGTTAAATGAAAATTCCGTACTTTTTGCTCAATATTTCCATAAATATAAAACTGCTTAAAAAGTTAAGTCTATTATTTATTTTCTTTTAATATAAGAGCAAAACTACAGTCATCAGTAGAGCAATCTGGGTCCCTTCAAATTCTTTTTCATATAAAGCAACTTTTCTCTATTGCACAGTATTGAATAATTATCCCTAATATTTTAAAAAGAAAACTTGGAAACAAATACAAAATTTAAACACAATTCTCTTATCCTTCAGAAAAAGAGCTTACTATTCATAATATCAAAATATGCTTCCATATGAAGTTTAAGGTGGTTTTTTTCCAGTTCTGTGAAGAGGGTCATAGGTAGCTTGATGGGGATAGTGTTGAATCTATAAATTATGTTGGGATGTGTATTATAAAGACACATGCACACATATGTTCACTGCAGCACCGTTTACAATAGCAAAGACCTGGAACCAACCCAAATGCCCATCAATGATAGACTGGACAAGAAAAATGTGACACATATACACCATGGAATACTATGAAGCCATAAAAAATGATGAGTTCGTATCCTTTGTAGGGACATGGATGAATCTGGAAACCATCATTCTCAGCAAACTGACACAAGAACAGAAAATCAAACACTGCATGTTCTCACTCATAGGCAGGTGTTGAACAATGAGAACACATGGACACAGGGAGGGGAGTATCACACATTGGGGTCTGTTGAGGGAGCCAAGGGAGGGATAGTGGGGGGTTGGGGAGGTCAGGAGGGCATAACATGGGAAGAAATGCCAGATATAGGTGATGAGGGGATGGAGGCAGCAAACCATATTGCCATGTATGTACCTAGGCAACAATCCTCCATGATCTGCACAAGTACCCCAGAACCTAAAGCACAATTAAAAATATATAAGAAAAATAGTAATATCAAAACATGCTTAACCCTAAAGTGGATACACTCTAGTAAAGTCAACCAAAAGATGATAATACTCATAGTAAAATAATTTCCAGAAGAAAAATGATATAAATAAAATAAGAATTCTAAATAAAAAATTGGCACTTCTTCACTTTCGCTTTGTGGGAACAAACGTCAATGCTGTAGCAATCACACGTTTGAAATACCATTCTGAACCCAGCTTCAGTCCTCACTTGCCTGCTTTTTTTTTTAACTTTGCACAAACATTAACATCGAATACATCAGATACATTCTTATGGGTAGGTTGGTTTAATATGAGTGAAAAATTTCCAACTTTAAAACATTGCATTTTCTATCAAATGATTACAATGATGCCAAAGATTCCTAAGGGAGATATCATACTGATTTATAAATCCATATTACACTGTCTGGTAGAAAAATATATCAAAAGATAAGTGAAATGCAAAGCTGAAGACATTCTCCACCCAGTGGCTCCATCGGGTCTCACTCTTTTCAGCATGTTTGGAATGCTTCCCAGTGTTAGCCACCTTGTTGTAGGAAGCTTGAGAAGAATGTAATAATTTGAGGAGCTGGAAATGGTATTAATAGCAGCTCCATGAACTGCATTATTATCTCATATTTATCTGGTAAGACATTTGTATCTTTTTTATTGATATCAATATTAACATAGGTACAGATGGAGAAAGAGCATCAAATTTCATCAACTACTGATGTAAGCTTTAGCAACATCTAAGGGATCGTCAACACAGATAAGTATAGGGAATGTAAGAAACAACAGAAAAGGTGGAGAAGATCCTCAATGGGAGCAGAACAAAAGGAAGAATAAAGCATTAATTTACACTTGCTGAGAACTACCTGCTACTAGGTAGTTCTGGTTTTATGGAAATGACAGACCAAAGTAAATAATTTAGGAAATATGCATCCAATATAGAGAATGAGCATCTCTATAAAACGAGCAATTTGTGAACTGAGAAGAGAATGTGGTCTTATGATATTCACACAAACATTCTCTTTACTTGAATTATACTTATTTGCCTTTTTTCTTTCCAGTGCATTTTTATTAGCAATACAGAAGACATTTATGTTGTATAATAAATATTTGCATGTTTTTATTTTGTGTTTTCTTCTGTTAGAAAAAATGATCTAATTCATCTCTGTAGATATTGCTAAGTACCTGCTCTATTCTGAATACATAATGATCTGGAAAAAAATTAGTATACTTCTCCAAATTTCTTCTCTTAATTTTATGCCATTAATTTGGCACCCTAGTGGAGCTCAGAGTAATGGTTTTGTAAATGCTATTCAGATTCTCAGCAGTTCTTTACAGGTAGGTGGAGTCTGTCCAGGTTCTGTCTCTTCCTACACTCAGGGATGGAGATGAGAAAGAGGACAACCTCAGGGGTGGGGCAGCTGAATTAGGGGTCTGAGTGCCACTCAAGCCCATAGCATTTCCATGCTGTACTCTATCTCCTATTTGTTTTCTTTCATTAATTGACTGAGAGTTGAGCAATCAAAACATATATTTCCCTTTTCCCCTCATCACTCCTCACACTGCCTAGCACAGTGTTTTATAAACACTAATTAGTTAAGTGGCACCAAATGGGGAGAAAACCCTTTAGATTTTAGAAGAAATATCCATTTTAAAATATGCATACCAAACAAAATTTTTAGCTATATTTCACATTTCTCACTTCCTTTGTGTTTGGCACACATTTTAGGTAAAGAAAGGTTTGCACCCATACCAATTAAATAATTACCTTAATTGTCAGAGGCTTCTGGGAACAAGATGCATAATTGACTTTTCATGATACTGTATTATGAATATTTTCACATCAACTACTTTGACAAAGTATGACAGTGAGTCATTTGAGAGATTCTCAGTCAGGCATTTCTAGGATAGCCGGGTACCTGCTACCAGAGCCCCACAACTGGCTGCCTGGAGCCCCAGCAGCCTTGTCTGTGGAGCATGGAGGCTGCCTGTCTGTGAAAGGGTCTGATAACATTTCCCAAGAAGCTAACACTAATTAGAAATGGCTGCAGGGCTCCTAACCCTTGCTGTTCCATTGTAGTGGGCTGTGCCCAGCTAGGTTAGGAGGTGCTTCACAGTGTGGCCAGCTGTCTCCATACGCAGATGAAGGGAATGCACTGCCTGAGGGGCCAGGTGGCCTGTGGATCTGTGAGAAGAGCAGTCAGTTGTGGCCATTCAGGGAAGGAGGGCAGGATGGAAAGGCTGGGACAGGAGAGAGTCCTGACAGGTTCTGAGCTCCCCATCTCTCTGTCACTTATGTGCCCTTTTAGAGGCATTTTTTTTATCTTTACAGTGACAGCTCTAAACTAATATGCACTCGTGTAATTTAGGGTTTCATCTTTGTTTTGAAATAATAAGGAAAGTTCAACTTGATTGAAAATTTCTTCACATGTTTGGAGGAAATATAATTACATTTATCATTTTTTTAATAAAAATATTTTATACCAAATTTTACTACCATAAAGTTATAAAAGTTTTAAAATTTCTTAAAAATTTGTATCACCTATTTGGTCAACCAGTGTTGGCACTGATGATGACAAGCAAGCATTTAAAAAGATCATCATTCAAAGTTGTTCACGTGGTACTGTTGTTTAATGAAAGTTTAAGTTTCTCATTAAAATTTAGAAAATTCTTGAAATCATACTCATTAAGTATTAAATGTCTTCTTTTAATCTGTGATTTTATTTAACTAATAATTATAAAACATAAAGAAATTTTAATAAATGTTTTGCCATATCTTATAATTTTCCATGTTATTTCACTGTGCTTTACAAATAATGTTAATTTTACCTGTGTCAGGCTATGAAAAGGGTTGGAAGCATGTCTTTAAAAGCTCAGAGTGTAAACAGTCTGTATTGAACCACAGGCCCTGAGCTAGAAAAAGTTACCTTCAAAGGGGAATATTGGGCTAGGCACAGTGGCCCACACCTGTACTCCCAGTATTTTGGGAGGCTGTGGTGGGAGGATTACTTGAGGTCAGGAGTTTGAGGCTTCAGTGAGCCTTGACTGTGCTACTATACTCCAGCTTAAGCAACAGAGCAAGACTTTACTTAAAAAACAAACAAAGTCAGAGCTTTATACTTTGCCATAGCTGAGACTAGATAAAGCCTTTAAAGGAATCATATCTAAAATCTGAGCAAGTATGATTGTATGATTCTCACCTCATGCTTTCTTTCCCCTGTATACTTCACAGTTCAGCATAGTGGGGCCCCTGGACTTCCAAAGCCTCTGTTTCTATACTGAAATTTTATTTTTTCTACCTTGATCCTCTAAACACTTGACATTAAAATATTTTCTATCTGTATCTATATTTCTTCAACCAAGTAATAACAAAACAAACATAGCATTTCTTTTCTAAATCACTGATAGATAAAACAGTGAATTAAATATCCATGCACCAGCTTGCGTGTACCAAAATCATTCTTAAATCTCCAGCACTGAATTAAACTTAGATTGGGAGCTTTTACTTCACTAATAATAAGAATTTTGAAGGTAATAACTCGAAGCGTCTCATTCACTTCTGGTTTAAATGTGATCAATTAAGGATTTAAATTTGGGCCACACAAGATAGCCTCCCCTCCTTCTCCCTCTCCCTGCTCCTGTCACCCGTTCTTTTTTTCTTCTCCAGGTGGTCCGAGGGTGGGGGCACTGCGTCTGTATGCTATCACCTGGTGTTTTCATCAATCTCTCCTGCTCTTGAATGTTCTGCTCTGGCCTCCACTGACCTGTGGCTTGTCTCAGCTGGACTTTGAACATCATACTCCAGCATCTGCTGCTGTCAGCCATGACCTCTGTGGCAGGCATTATGATTGGTCATCAATATCTGGTTCTCCTTGACTTCTGAGTTCCTGCAGCACCCATTTCCTTACTGTTAGAATGGTATTTACTGTGAAGTTAATGAAGCTTAAGCTTTGGGCCTGTATTAGTTTCTTGCTACATAACAAATAACCACAAGCATCATGCCTTAAAACATGTAACAAATAACCACAAACATAATGGCTTCAAACACAGACTATCTCCCAATTTCTGTGTGTCAGGAATCCAGAATATTTTAGCTGGGTTCTCTCACAGGCCAAAACCGAGATGACAACTGTTGTCTTCTCAGGTGGAGTTTGGAGTAGGGAAAGATCTGCCTCCACATTCCTTCAAGTTGTTGGCAGAATTTATATCCTTTCCTTGTAGTTCTCTGACTGAGTGGTGTGTTTACTTTTTAGCTGTCTGCCAACAACCAGTATTAAGCACTGGAGGCTACTCTCAGATCCTTGCCACAGAGTCCTCCCTATAGACCGCCATCTCACACTTTGAATCTGCCTTCTAGAAAGACCTAGGGTCTTTAAAGACATCAGACCAGTGTATTTCTACCTCTGTGGCATGATGTTAGCCAAAGCAGGTCACAAAGCAAGCAAAAATCAGAGGATGAGGAAAGAGATTCTACTTCCTATTGGGAGAAACTGCAAAAGGCTCATTGCCAAGAGCATGAATATAAATAAGAATGAATAACTGGGACAATTTTTAAATTACTCTAACCGCAATATCTTCTAGGTTCTAGCTTTTTGGAATATTTCAACTGTTTTTCTGTTTTTGGTTTGTTTGTTTTTTGTTTCTTTGCTGTTTTGCAGCAAAGCCTGGCTCTTGAAAAATGAAAGATTTGCTTCTATGATCAGATTTTAAAAGGACATTCGTGATGTTAACTCACTTCTTTTCATGGGGCTGCATTTGTTCTCCTCTGAGTTTGTTCTATATAAAAATTTATTGATGTAGTAGGAATGCTAGAGGAGGGTCATTGGTAACAAGAAAGATTTTGCAGAAAGCCTCTTTTTAATGTTTGAAAATATGATCCTATTATATAGGTGGACAATATGGAAACATTAGAAAACATAAATAAAGGAAAAGAAGAACGTTACAAATCACTATGTAGATCATTCTTAAGAATGTCATTACTATTAACGTAAATAAGCCCTTTTGTGTGGGTGTATATGTGAATATAGATTAGAAAAAGAGGATCTTCATTACAGAATAAATGAATGATATAACAATAAATAACTTGGTTTTTAATTTATAGCACCAATATCTTTGCACAATATTACATATTCTTTTACTGCACTATTTTGTGAGCTGTAATTTAGACATATAGTAATGTATTTCACCCGTCTTCAGTTTTAGGATGTTTAAAACATTTCTCATACTTTAAGGACATCCTTGTAGTCAAAACTTTGCAAATGCCCCACTAAACTTTCAGGATAAATTACCAAATGTGAAAAATGTTTATAAAACATATATAAAGACTTATTTTTTTAATAAAAATGAACAATTTATCTTCAAAGATTTATGCCAATTTGCACATCTAACAGAAGTTTGAGATCAGGTTGTCTGAATACACCCTGGTGGGTTATTGTGATTAAATGATTTAAAAAAAGGAAAAGCCTTATAGATCAAAGAGTTCAAAAAAGTATATATATTTCCTTTGATTTCTGCATATTTGTATACGTATAGATTCCATATTGTCTCATTGTCTACTTTTGTGGACAGCTTTATATCTTCTGTGAATTGTCAGTTTGTATATTTCACCCATTTTTATTGGAGTGTTTATTATGTTACTTAATAATTTTAAGGCAATTAATAGATTAGAAATAATGGTTATTTACATTTTATATGTATGTACATATATAACATTTTTCCAAAATTTTTATTTGGTTTTAATTTTTATTCTTGGATTTAAATTAGAGTTTAAGTAGACTAAAAGATTTATAGTTATATTTAAATTAGACACTCAAGCACTAAAAAATTCAGGAATTGATATGATCATGCCATTTAGTTTTGCCTCTATGAGACTATTTTCTCTCTTTAGCAAAATGAAAAAAAAATCTGTAATTTATTAAAAGGCTATGATCATTGATAGACACCTCATGTATTAATAATAAGTTTGCTGTAAGTGTACCCTGGGTATTTGTCTTCATTGAATGTATTTGTGACAAATAGAAAGAAGAGAGTGAGAGCAGGGTAGCTAGGCTTAATTGCGCTTTTTGAAAGGACACATTTCTTCTCATTTTAAACAGCTCTCACATCTATGTATTTACATTTGCATTGGTCATATTTTTGAAATAAATGCTAGGTACTCTGAGGTGAGTAAACGAAATCAGAAACAAATATTATTTGTTTTTGTTGATAAAAAGACATAAAAAAGACAGCTAAAAATAAGTAATAATTAATTCTAAATTAATTTCATTAAGTAGGCCAAGACAAGAATCTGGGCTGATTCTAACACAGGAAAAAAAGTAGCAAATGTACTTATGAGTCTCTTTTTTATATTATTATAAACATTTTTATCATAAATATTCCTCATTTATAGTGGCAGAAGGTCTTCATTAAACATGTTTTAATAATTAGGCCATGAAAATGGAGTACAAACAAAATGAAGAATAAGGAATAGAGTTGCTCCTTTTTGCTGCATGCAATAATACAAAATTTAATCTGTATCCATGTAAAAGCAAGTAGTAGTTTTAATGAAATGAATGATTATAATGAGATATCACAGTGCTGACTAGGCCAGCTGCAATAATCTATGAAGGTTCATTGGCTCAAGATGCTCTGTAATAATATATGTTAAAGCAGCAATACATACTTGCATTTTGAAGCTACCTAAAAAGCTTACGTAATATTACAAAGCTAATAGAGAGTAAAATAATGTCTGCAATTAAAAAGTAAAAATCTGAAACTGACTATAGCTAAGCATACCATGCCTGGTTATCTGATCAAGGTAATGAACACTTTGATTTATAACATTACTCTTTCTACTAAACATTTGTTGTGATCAGTGGTGCTCCAGGGCAAAGACCCATCTGTCGAAAGGTGGAATTTAATTTAAGAGAAAGAAACTGCTAAGAAATTAAAACGAAAAGATCTATCTTAAAACGAAAATGACTGATTGAGCATTAGATAAAATCTGCTTCACCTTCTAAATACTTCTTGTTACAATGATTTATGGTTGAACTCGGATATTAATACAGTAGCTTCCCTTTGTCTTGTTGGATAATTACAGCAACCAATTTTCTTAACTTTAGAAGGATGAGGAATTTTACTTCAGAGTCAAATAGCCTGATCCTAAAAATTAGAGCCTGTCCTAGAAACTATATAAGAAAGCCCTATAATGTGAGAGAATGGACTCACTAGTTTAGGAGAAACAATAATGTGCCGAAAACTTATATCGTACCTCATTGCAATGAGAATTAAATGCTTTTTGAAAGCTAATTTAGTAAAAATTATTACTCAAAACAAGGTGCTACCAGGCTTACAGAGAGATCATTTAACTGTATCTATATATGGCTTGGGAATCAATGTTACCGTTATGAAGAAATTTAAAAGTTCCAATTTAATCTAACTTTAATGTAATGAGAAACTTTTAAGTATCGTAAATGGGAAAAAAGGTGACAATATAAGTCAAAGCATAATGTCTTCATGGAGATTATTTATTTACTGTGTTTCTTAAATTAGAGTTTTTTTTATTATGTATGTCCTTTTAGATTTTTACCTGTAGTTCATACTTTGAAATAATCACCCATTGGCTTTGTCTAAATCTGATCATCGTCTAGGGAAATCTTAAACTTCAGTAGGAAACCATGAGTTACTAATACAATTTCCATTCAAATATTAATTTCACAAGGAAACAAACAAATATTCTTAATAGGGCAATTTTGAATTAATCTGCCTTTATGTTTGGGAGAAAAGAGCTGAGACATTGCATGAAAGATGATGCGAGATAAATGTTCATCTTTTGGCCCCATTTGTCAATTGTATTCACTATTTGAACATTGCTTTGTTCTGTTGTTAGTTTTCTTCATCATTTATTGTATAGTCAATTTTTAAACCTCCATAATATGATACCTTTCCCTAGCTTTTAAGTTATTGTTACCTAAAGTTAATTAATCCAGACTATATGGTCCCTATATTTGTCCAACATTAAAATGAAAAAAGGCTTTGCCTTGCATTGCGGGATACAGGCAGATGTTGGAATCAGGTTTTAGGATTGTCTAAATAATGTGAGGATTAACTTCTGTCACCTCAGACTGTTTCCTAATCAGTTGAAAGGGAAACAAGTATTTCAGTCTCAAAATTGAATACTGCACAAGTGTTAAGTGATTAAAATAAAAGTGTTCTTATATCAAAAAAAAAGAGAGAAAAAAATGTTTATTTTTTCAGGTGGGCTACAGATTGCTCAGAAAAGACCAATACAATCATATCCAGATGTCTATTTACTCAGTCAAATATTCTGAAAATTATTGGACAGAATGGAGTTCCTCAGAGCAGAATGAAAAACAGCCCATCTCAATCAGCTTCCTTTGGCTGCAGAGTTTAGAACAGGGGGTCACATAGCATACAGTGTACTGTCAATGGAAGTGAAGTCTTGCCAGATCTAAAAAATCTCAGGTTGTTTATTTAATTTGTGAGTGTGTGTGTGTGTGTGTGAGTGTGTGTGTGTGTCTACATCACAGTCCTATAACTCACTATTTAGGAAGAATGTAAATGATGTATGCCTCGGTTGAAAATATTGCAGGAATCCAATATAGTGTATATTCTTGAGCCTAATGGCACTGCCTAGAGTACGTCTTAATTCTGTGGAATTAAGGAAGAATCAGTGTCCAGAGATCCCCATTAATATCTAAAAGTGGGAAGCTGACTTTTCTTCAGTAAACCACAATAATCTGACTTAATATCTCTTTCTTTGGGTGGTCTATAAGCTAAATCTGTTGAGGACCATGATCATAAACCCAGACTTCCTGACTCCCTGTGGTCCACTCACTGACCCTGAATGGGTGGTCACGCATGCAGGCACCAAGCATCACACACAGCTATCTGTTTGGTAATCCAGTAAGGAATTGGCTCATGTTAGTGTGTATAACTTCTCTCTCACACGTTTTATGTAATTGATTCCTCTCAAACATCATGAAATATTTATAACCTTTTATAGTTCAAGCTTTTTCACTTGATTGTAACCATATTTAATGTTCTTACTATTTTTCAGAATGTATACAATATAACTATTCTAATTGTCTCCTTTATTACCATGCTCATGATGAGTTGCTTTCTCTCAAAAAAATATCTGTGCTCACTTTGCTTTTTTATTTCACAGTTCAGAATGAGCTTTTGTCCAAGAAACAGATCTAGACACCAAAATCTGGTTGCCTGGAGTGAATATTTGTGGTTTCACATAATAAATGGGGTAAAGAAAAATGACACAGAAGATCCTAGCTATTTTAGTGAAAGAACAGAAAAATATGAATTCATGTTTAGGTTTTCAATTTACCTCTGTTTTTTTTTTAATATTTTTTATTTTGAGACAGAGTCTTATTCTGTCACCCAGGCTGAAGTACAATGGTGCAGTCTTGGCTCACTACCACTTCCAACTCCTGGGTTCAAGCGATTCTCCTGCCTCAGCCTCCCAAGTAGCTGGGATTACAGGCACTCCCCCCCCACCATACCTGGCTAATATTTGTATTTTTAGTAGAGACGGTGTTTCATCATGTTGGCCAGGCTGGTCTCGAACTCCTGACCTCAGGTGATCCACCTGCCTCAGCCTCCCAAAGTGCTGGGATTATAAGCATGACCCACAGCATTTGGCCACTTACCTTTATTTTTAATAAAATTTTAAACATGGCTTTAATCTGAATGTATATGAATACGTTTCCCCATCTTCCACAATGTGGGGGGCAATAGGCTATATATTCTTATGTCAAACAATGTCATACCTTTAAATATTTTATCTCAATTTATAAGTCTTTTCTTGAAACTCTTTCATCAAGCACCTTGGATTAGTATACAGATCCCTATGACTCCCCTTGATGGCATGACTGGAGCATGGGGCAGTCATTTACTTTATTGTTCAAGTTGAAACATTCTGAAAGTAGAAGATGATTCTGTTAATCATCACTCTGAAATAACAGACATAAACTAAGACTATCCCAGTCAAACATGGACATGGGGCCACCCTTCTCAAGTACCATGTCTATAAAGAAAAGTACATTTTCTCCAAGTGAAATGAGATCTATACAGGAATGGAACTCCTTGTCTTTCAGATAGGATCCCATGCAAGGGTATTACAGGCAAGGGTACAGACAAAAAAAGCCTCAAGATGATATGTGTAAAATTCTTCAACTCTTTATTTTTTTGAGGACTAGAATAATTTATTTTTAACATAAGAAGCTTTAGTATTAAACTCTAATTTCTTAAAGTCTTTAGATAGAGTTAAATCTTTATTGTCCCAATATTTCATAGTCCAAATTTCCAAAGACTAATTTTAAGTGTCAAAATTTATAACTAAATTAATACCGATAATTATTTTTAAAGTATGCTTAAAATTACATTATAAAAACTAACACGGACAATTTACAGAAAATATCTTCCATAAGTCTATATAGTGTTCAAAATGATGACTCACAAGAAAAACTCATGAATAGCAAACAGACAAATTATAGGATAGCTCAGTTGTAATGTCATATTTATATGACTTTTTTCCCCAATACCTATGGTATACTATAGTGATTTGCTTACAAAGATAAGTACAGGAATTTCACATAGTTTTGCCATAAAAACTTTAGGGCAAACTTTAAATCTTTGTGTAAAATATAATATACCATATTCCATAATCTGAAATATATATTCTATAGAAACACCATAATCACCAAAGATATAAGAATTAATTTGTATCTTTGACTTGGTGACTTGGTGGCTTTGTTTTAGTCAACAGTGTGGGATATAGTTATCCTAAAATTCAAGTCAAGATTGGGCTTCTGGCATAGATGGAGTCCTCGGGACATCTGTCATATCCTATATCACGATTCCAAGCATTAGGAAAAGGATACTCATTTTTGACACTTGAGGTATCTTAAACCAGTCCTCACTTCGGTTTTCAACTCCCTTGACTGGCATGGTTAAGGGAATACAAGGAACTATGCCTTGATCTAGCTCATCCTCAACTTAGTGCTCCATTCATTGGACCTGGCGGGCTCAAGATGGGGATCAAGTAGCACAGTCTGCAAATGAAACTTCACCACAAAACTTCCCTCAACAACCTAATGAGTCATCCCATAGACTAGCTGTTCTCCACTATAGTGTCCAGAAATCTGTAACCTCCTTAAGCTTCTTTAACATCCTTCCAATAGTTCAACATGTGGTGATGGTTGGGAGAATCTCCTTGCCAATTACACTTCTACTACCAACTACAGCATTCTAGGTCAGTTGCTTCTTAGTAGCAAAAACTCACGTGCCCATGTGCATGCGTGCATACAAATGTGTGTGTGCACATGCGCACACGTGTACACACACACACACACACACACACAGCTATGGAAAAAGTTTGTATTATATGTAATAATACCAATCTCCAATACATCTCATTAGAAGTGAATGATCCATATATCACAGGAGCAAATACTGTATATATCAACTTACCTACGCTTCTCACCTACAATTCAAGAGTGGATAGAAGGTGCTACTGAGATATTGCTATCTGCACAGGGAAGAGACCTACTAGATCTGAAATGCTTTAGTTTCATTACATCTCAGTTCTTTTACTTCAAAACTTTGTCTTCATTCAGGGAGAATCTACAAAAATAATGCATGCCCTTAGAAGAAACATTCACCTTGTTCTGGAGCCTAGCAGTCTTGGCAAAATCATATCCAGCTGCAGGAGAGAAAGCAGAATCCCTAGCTGCCCGAGTGTCACTGAGTAGGATCTCTGCCTCCAGCCTTCAGTGTCCTAAAAATCCAATTTCTCAATGAAATTAGTTTGGCTGAAGGCCTGTCAGATGAAGGAAGTGATATAATCCTTCCTAGAAATTATTTTAAAAATGTTTTAGGGGGTAAGACCTAGAAGTGTTGTGGGACTTCAAACATAGGACTTTCTCTTGGAAATCTAGTTTTAGTGAAAGTGGAGTGCCTAATAAATTATTATTCTTTCTTCCTGAGATGGCTTTATTGACTGAAGAGCAAAGGAAACAAAAGATTTAATTATTTGGATTTAATTCTAAATTTTAAGAAAAAAAAACTGAAGGATGATGCGGATGTGATAGAAAACTTGGGGGAAAAGTAACAAGGTATGTTAGTTTCTAAATAGCCAAGAATGAAAATAATAGGCACATTCAGACACGTCTTATACTTTAGTTCTTGGCATACAGTTTAAAGTTTAAGAGAAAAAAGAGCTACAAGCTATGTCAAATGGGTCAAAAGGACATCTTATTCCAAAGAAACAATAAACTTGAAAATGAAATCACAAAGAAAATGTGAGAGGAGTGACTATATAAGCCAAGACACCTGCATAGAGAGTTGGTTTACGACCTTTTATTTTAAAAGGCTGTGAAATAATGGCCATACAGCCAAGGATAAAACAAAATAAAAGTATATTACAAACTCTAAAGAACAGGCCAAGAAGGCTGAAGCTTATGCTTAATGCAAACAATAAAGAAAATGAAAAATGCTATTTTAGCTGTGTTGCAGCAAGAAAACCTACAAGTAATAGACAAAATACTGGACATGTTGCAAATGAGAGAAAAAAGTAATATTTTAAAATTATCTTATACATTCAATATTCAGCTAAGAAACCATATGTAATCTTGACAGAAAAAAACAAAAATACAAGGATGTTATCATTAGTGTCACCTTACACAGAGCGAACTGAGGTTCATAGAAGTTAGGAAATGTGCCAAGGTTATATGAACAGAAAGCAAGTTGTTGGTATCAGATCTTCCTGACTCCAGAAATAACAGAGAAAACTGAACATTCAACACCTATTTAATTTTGACTACCAGTGAGAATAGTCTTCAAACTGATATGAAAACAAATTTCAAATAAATGTAAATTAAAACTTTAAATATATGAGAAGACAATGAAATAATCTTTTAAACAATTGATGGCTCAAATAGAATGATACCCCAGGGTACTGAAAGAACTTAGTGTTCTGTCAATATATCTATTATAAAATGTATCATATTTGATCCCATTTTGGAGAAGATTATCTTGTACAACCTATCGTGAGTTCATTGTCTAGTTAGTGACAAACCCAGTGCTGGTATATTCATATGGTTCTCAAGTAGTATATCTTTCTTAATGGTGCCATTGTTTTGAAGTCAAGAACTGGATATTTGCTAGAAGTTCTAAAATGTGAATATGTACTGATTTTCAAAAACAGGCAAGAGGAAAACTAAGATGATAACTATCATTTTCGGAGTCAGTTTTAGTGCAATGCTTGGCACTTGATCTATATTGCTTCGCTTAAGCCTTGTAATTACCTGGGTGGAAGATTTTAAAGTTAAAAAAGATTTAAAAGTTGTCAGACCCTAGATAGGGAGGATCCGCTAGAGCAGCTGGGTTGCAAACCCATGGCTGTAGTTGAAGGCATGTGCCAGAATATTTATCTACCATATGACATTGAATGAAACAAGTTTCTTAATTGCTCTAAGCTTCACTTTTCTCATTTGCAAAATAGGGATAATGACAAAACCCAAGTCACAGAAATGTGGCAAAAATCTACATTACTCCAATTTGAATGTTACTTAACAAGTGCTCAATAACATAAACAGTATCAACAATTATAATAACGAGAAAATTTGCCTTTTTAGGTAGAGTGCTAACATGCACAGCCAAGTCATTAATAATCTGGGACTTTTCTGTTAGGGTGCTTGTTTTTCCTTATATGCAGGTTTTTTTTCACAGGGAGTGCCAGGGAGAAGAGGAATCCCTCCATCTAAGTCTTCATCATACTGGGGCCTAGCAATGGGCCACATAACTATTAATGTGGCACATGCTAAAGCTCTTTACTGTTTAGCAGATACACATGCGCCTGATGGTTTCAGAAAATGTAGATTATTGCAGCTGACATTAGAAAGAGAAACGATGGGGTTATGATGTACTTCAGCAGAACCTAAAGCAGAAATCTGATATTAAATAGAGAGAAATTTCTCCCCTGGAGTCAAAGAGGCTTCCTTGTCAATCTTATTCTGCAGACATACTGTCACTTCACCTGGGCAAATTTCCACAGTGAGGACAGTTTGCCAAGCAAAGATCCTAAGTACAGGCTATTCCTCAAGCACAACTGCAGGTCAAAAGGTAAAGTACACTGTCTCAGACCTCAAGTGTGCTAGAAGGAAAATCTAATAAATGCCTGCCTTTCATTTCCCTTTATCCTGTTATTGCATAAGCTAAGGAATTCCCAGTTAGGGTAAGTTTGTTTACTTACAAAGAGAGAGCAGACTTTTTGCTACCCTTGGGGTAGTGTAAAATAACCAAATGCAGTAATTTAAAATGCACCTGAATAGTGTGTCTCCAGGGGTCTTTGAGTACATAGACTTGGAGAACATCCACAGTAGAATAAATCAACAAAAGCCTCAGGTTACTGTAAGATTTTTAGAGGTGCACTTCACAGTCAAACTAGATTATTTAAAAATTATAAAGTACAGATTACGTATAGCAAAATGCAAAAATCTTAAGCCCAATGAATGTCTATGCATATAAACACTTGTGTCAGTAGCACCCAGATTAAGATATAGAATATTACTATGGCCCCAGAAAGTTTCCTTTTGTTGTTTCTCATTCAATACCAATGTCTCCAAAGAGGCAACCACTATTCTGATTTCTATCACTATAGATTAGTTTCATATGTTTTTGCTCTTCATATACATGCGATCATACAGTATGCAGTATTTTGTCTGGCTTTTTCAGTCTCAGCACAATATTTTTGACTTTCATTTCTGTTAATGTATGCACTGGTAGCTAATTATTGTCCTTTGGCTCTGTATTATATCATTGCATGAATATACCATGATGTTTTAAATCAATTCTTCAGTTTATAGGCACCAAAGTTTTTTTTCGGTTTTGGACTATTATGAATGAAGCTGTTATTGATAGTATTGTACAAGTCTTTGTATTGTCATGTGGACTCATTTTCTCTTGAGTGTGTGCTCAGTAGTAGAATTGTTAGGGCACAAGTTGGGTCTATGTGTAATATTATTGGAAACTGAGCAGACGACTGACATAATCTGACAGTTTAAAATCTCTCTGTTGAATTGGAAATAGAATACAAGGAGTGAGCATGGAAATAGGGAAGCTAATTAGAAGGCAAGTGCAATATTCCAGATGATCATGATGTAATTCATGGGAATGATAAAAGTCTGGACATATTTTAAAAGTAGAGAAAACAGGACTTCCAATTAATTCAGTGTGAGTTATAAGAGAAAAGAGAATTTGTGAATGACCCCAAGGATATGGTTTAATCAATTGAAAGGACATAGTTGTTGTCAACTGAAGTTGAAAGGTGATAGAAAGAGCAAGGTTCTTCTTCAGGAGAGAAAGGGGGAATGGAGGAATAGGATGGTGTAGGGATTTGGCCAAGTTCAATTTTGGATATTAATTAGACATTAAATTGTGGTGTTGAATAGGAAATTGGAGATATAAATTCAGATTTCAGGAAAGGGGCCTGAGCTAAAACTATAGATTTGTAATTTATTAGCAAAAAGATGGTAATTGATGTCCAAAGATTAAATGAGATCTTCAGGAGAGTGGGTATAGGTAGAGAAGAAACTATAACCAAGGTCTGAACGCTCCAAAAATTAAGAAGTTGAGCAGAAAAGAAGGAAGCATCACAGGAATCTATGAAGGAATGACCAGTGAGATAAGAAGAAAACCAAGACAAATGAAAATGTTTCAGGAAGATGAAGTGATGAACTGTGTCAAGAGCCCCTGGTAATTAAAGTAAGGTGAGCACTGGGGATTTACTGCTAAGTTAAGTCACATTGGTGGGTCCCTTGTGATTTTTACTATGACAATAGAAGCATGGAGGTGATGGGAATGTAGGAATACTGATTTTCTTTGGGAAAAACTACTTCTATAGAGAAATTTAATAGTTTGGTAATCTTTTGAACGTTGATTTTCAGTCGTATTAACTTTCAAATGTCGAAGGAGCTACACCCCTTTAGGTGAGGCTGCTGCTGTTCAGAGTTCTACCTAGACATGCAGTAGAAATTCTCCTGCTGTGACTGAGCAATAAAAACATAGCAGTAAATGAACTACCAATTCATGTTTATTTGGCTTTTATTTTATAAGAGGAGGAGGAATATCATTTCTGGAGTGTAATTTCATTCTGGGAACTTCATTATGAGAAGAAAGGATTTCAGTGACCATCCATCAACCAGCAGGGAGATTTTACAAATCAATTGCTAGTTGATTTACACCTGATGACCTCAGGTACCCTAACATTTGCATTTTACAAATGTTGAAATTGAGGCATAAATTTGCTAAATTATTTGCCTTAAGTTACATCAGCTAGAAAATTTTGGCCAAAGATGGACATCAGTTAGCTGGCTCCAGGGTTCATGCTCTAAAGCACTGAACTCTGGTTTTCAGAAGGTCAAATTTGAATATTTGACTAGGGCACAAAAATACCAAAAATAAGAAATTCCAGAGTGAGATTCCCTGTAAACTAAGATGCAGATTTTCAAAGGAAATATCAGATAAATGGTTTTATTCTCCCAAAATAAGCTTATATGAGGAGTATATTAAAGGATCCAAGGGTTGTGTTAGAGAGGTTTTATAAAGTAGGCTTCTTTTGAGAGAATCTAGTGTTCAATCCTAAACTCTGAAGGTATGGGTTAGGGAGTGCTGCCTCTTAGCCCCAAACCTAGGGAGTGGAGCTTTGGTAGAGCCCACTTGAAAGGTTGATATATATTTCTATTTCCAAGGGACTTAGTGCCTATTGCACACAGAGAACTAACTGCAGTGGTAAGCTTAAGAGGGCCACCTTTCAAACCTTTCCCAGCCAGCCAAAGGTAAGGAACCCACACAGAGCTGTAGACTCAGGTTGTCTTAAAAGTGATACATCCAAAAGGTCAGAGCTCAGATGTTCTGGAGAGTACCCAGGTATAGAACTGAGAAAAATTCTGATGCTATGCAGAAAGCCAGACAACACAACTCATAAGAGTGAGGGATGTAGTGCCCCTAATTTAGACTTACTTGAATTCACTACTATGTCTGGAATAGTATGTTAAATATAATAGGTATGTGACTACTACACTAAGTCAAATGCTTTCTCATTCCTGCAAAACAAAATTATTTTAATAAAATGACTTTTAATATGTTGGCAGCATTTAAGAATTGAGATTTAAAAAAGAAAGATGAAACAACAGACAACAAACCATTAAAAAAAACCTCTGGAGCTGAAATATTTAGCTAGAAAATTGTAAGAAAATGTTTGAAAGTAAATCCTCTCAGGCATGATGTTTAATTAAAAAGGCAGAGCTTGTTAAAATAACTACAATTCAACATGGTTCCAGTCACTAAATTTTATCTTTGCAATTACAGTTTGTTTTCATTAGATGATAGAGGAGGCTCCAGGTTTAAACCAGACAAAAAAACAACAGAGATTACAAACTGTGGTCCTATCATTGCTCTTTGGCCTTAGATGTTCTTAGAAGAGGGCGTTTTGAGGAATGTACTGTGTGCTATTAAAGGTAGCACAATTCTGTAGAATAAATGAAAGTCATCACATTTTCCATAGTGAGTGTGTGTGTGTGTGTATTGTTGTTGTTGTTGTTTTGCCATATATAGATGAATCACATTCTTCTAATTATTCCTCTTCCAGAGTTACTTTACAAACACCAGACTGTTCAACAGATTAACAGAGGTGTCAAAGTTGTAGTAGGGTGTTTCTTGCTTTTAGGATTCAGTTTAATAATTATCTTAATAACAACAACTGCTGCTTTTATTTTTGTTTGTGTTTTTTGAGACAGAGTTTTGCTCTTGTGGCCCAAGCTGGAGTGCAATGGCATGCTCTTGGCCCACTATAACCTCTTCCTCCCAGGGGTTCAAGCAATTCTTCTTCCTCAGCCTCCCCAGGAGTTGATATTACAGGTGCCCGCCACCACGCCTGGCTATTTTTTTTTTTTGTATTTTTAGTAGAGACAGGGTTTCACCATGTTGGTCAGGCTGGTCTCAAACTTCCAACCTCAGGTGATCCACACACCTCATTCTTCCAAGGTGCTGGGATTACAGGATTGAGCCACAGAACCCGGCAACAACTGCTGCTTTTACAGCTGTAACTATATGTCAACCATTGACCTAAGTATGTGTGTATACGGACACACAGTCGCACACATGCACATACACACATGTGCATAATCCTCAAAACAAATATATGAGGCAGGTACTATTGTTATCTACATTTCTTAGATGAGGAAACTGAAGGACAAGTAAGCCAAGTACTTGTCCAAGATTATGCAGTCAGCAAATCTTGGAACTCGGATTCATATGGGTTGTTCTGGCTGTGGCGTCCTTGCTATTCATCTTCAGCTTAGATTCATTCTTTAATAATTTTTAAAATATCCTTAGAAACATGCCTCTGAATATGCTCAAAGCAAACGTGCCATAAAATATTATAAGCTTAAAAACACTTAAACACATTTAGGTCTTTCATATGGCATCTTCAGGTTCCACCCTTATGTCATAATCCACTTCTAAAACCACCAACATGTATGTGTCCTTTAACTCAACAAATCTACTTGTAGGAATAGATCCCGAGAAAAAAATGATCAGCATCTTTCCATGATGCTAGTCGAAGCATTGTTGATAATAAGTATAACCATTCCTCCCAGCAATCCCATTACTGGGTATATACCCAAAGGAATATAAATCATTCTATGGCACTTTGTAATAGTAGCCTGAACTAAGACAATAAACTTATAGTATTTTTTCTTTCGTTGTATACAAAAGTGTCATCATGTGTGTACATGTACCACACACACAAGCACAGAATAGAAAATCCTAAAAGTAAATCCACTGAAATGTTTCAAATTGTTTATCCTCTGATAGATGCCTAAAGGTTATTTTAATTTTCTTCTCAGAATTATTCAATATTTCCTAATTTTTTCATAAGGTAATTATAGTTATTATCTTTGAAATCAGAAAAACAGGGACTAAAAAGTGAAACTATTTATTCATGCATATATATATATATATATATATATGCAGCTTCTAATGAAATATTAACTTAGCAATAGTATAAGCAAGTCTTTATGTCCCAAAAGTAATTCATCACAGTAAATGATTCTAAAAGCACATGTCAGAAAACCTATTAGCATTTCCTGCTCTGTTCTTTGTTCATGTCTCCTCATTTAACCACAACTCAGGGAACTCTCAAACATAGGCAGCTTATATTCCTATTACACAGACGTGTTTTACCTGTGGTACAATAAATTCCTGCGAAACTTTTTCTGACAACAAACAATGCAAAATGTTAAAAGGAGCCCATTTTTATGCTGTTACTGTCATTTCTGTAGCAGAAACTTGATTTAATTGTACTCTTCACCTAAGAGTGATGATAATCTGTTTTTAATTTTTCCCCAAACCCAACTATTATTTCTCTCCCATCCTATTAGTCACCTGCTTCCAATGTTTCAACTGTATCCCTAAATATTTTTACCCTTTCAAAATATGTGGTATATTTTGCATGGTGGTGGGGTATTTTTTATTTATAGAAAGGTATGCTGTATATCATGTTTCATTGCTTACTTTTTGTTAACGTTTCTGAGATATATTCATATTTTGTGATTGATGCATTATATCCCATAGTCCCTCACTCTGCCACATTTTACTTACTCAATCCCTTATTGATGGATTCCTAAGTTGCCTTCTACTTTCTACCCGCTAGGGAAACACCTGGAAGAGCAGAACCTAAAGTCCTGAGCCAGATTTTCTTTGGGATGTTAACTCAGGAGTGGGATTGCTGTGTCCTAGGACAGACACACCCAGTTATATCATCAAATACTGCTAGACTTCATTCTAGAATGGCTGTGCCAGTTTACATTGTAAACAAGAGTTACTCATTTAATTTTTAAAGTCGCAACTACTTTCTCATTTATGTGAGGCAGAAGATTTATTTTCTCAAAACAAATTTGTTTGAAAAATGCTTTAACATGTCCTTTGCGCTTATCTAATGGACACACATAACTAATTTGAAAAGGAAAGTTGGAGACAGAGAAGAGCTAAGTTCCTCTGCCTGCCAATGGTAATGGCTTTTCAGTTTAGCAAGGGAAAACTTTGGGGATTTTGATGTTTTTAGAAAAAAATATATAATTTTTTAAAAATATGGACAAAGACAATGCTATTTCAAAGAACTATTATTTGCTCTTGGAATGCGTGTGAATTACTTACCTAGGAGAAAAAAAATAGAGGCAAGAGAACTAGTGGTAGAATGAGGAACCCTATTTTTTCTTCTTTTATCACCGATCTAAAGCTGGCTAGACTTGAAATGCCAAAGCCCACTAAAGAAATTCTGCTGAGCCTCTAACTTGATTAGTGTAATCCCACACCAAATTGCACTGACTATGGAAATTTCTCTGTAATTCTGTAACTATTGTGTTGTTCCGTTGGAGGTAGAAGTAGATCACTGGAAATTTCTGTTTTGAACA
Source organism: Sapajus apella (assembly GCF_009761245.1). Lineage (NCBI taxonomy): Eukaryota > Metazoa > Chordata > Mammalia > Primates > Cebidae > Sapajus > Sapajus apella. The sequence goes on along the minus strand of NW_022436943.1, from coordinate 20,351,195 downwards.
GAACAGTGAAAGGAGGCATGGCCTTCCTGTATGGACCATTTTGAAACAAGAAAGTTGCAGGTAACAGAAATCTAAGTGAGCTTAAATAACAAGTGTACATTAGCACATACATCAGAAAAATCAAGGGATGCACTGTTGAATTAAGAACTCAGACAATGTTTCTATTTATCTATATTTTCCCATCTCAATATTGGGCTACATGTGGCAAATGCAGCAAACGGCAGTGGCATCTTTAGTTTCACATTATCTTTCATTCCAGGTCCAAAAGGAAACAATGAGATTTTCTCTTTGAAAAATTTTAGCAAGAATACTCATTTCATCTCATTGGACCTAGTTCTGTCACGTGTTCATTCTTGAACTAACTGTGTAAGTAGGAGCCAATCAGATTCTCTGCCAGTTTCTGAAGGAAAGAGTCAAATTCAATACCTGGACTGAGGACAGGGAAAGGTTACTTATCTGAAACCAAAATCCAGTCTTGGTATTGTGTGCACAAATGCCATAGAAGAAATACATTAAGGAATTAATACAACTTTATTCTCTCAGTAAAAGCTTGCCAGTTCTTGGGCTAGGCGCAGTGGCTCACACCTGTAATCCCAGTACTTTGGGAGGCTGAGGTGGGTGGATCACCTGAGGTCAGGAGTTCGAGACCAGCCTCGCCAATATGGTGAAATCCTGTCTCTACTAAAAATACAAAATTAGCTAGGTGTGGTGGGGGACACCCATAATCCCAGCCACTCAGGAGACTGGGGCAGGAGAGTAGCTTAAACTCAGGAGGAGACAGAGCTTGCAGTGAGCCGAGATCACGCCACTGTACTCCAGCCTCGGGGACAGAGCAAGACTCCATCTCAAAAAAAGAAAAAAACTTGCCAGTTATCATGCTCCTTAATCATACGTGAAGAAAATAAAACAGATATTCCAGGGAGTACCATACAGGTACTTAAAGAAAAAGGTATTTCTCTTATAACCTGGACACATATTTAGAAATACTATTTTCAGGCTGTGTGTCCATGGAAGATTTTTCTGCTGAAGAATTTTCATGCCTTAATACTCTGGCCTTTCTTCCTTTTCACCTTCAACATTATTTTACACCTAGAGGATCCTCTATACACAAAAATTAACTAACTGAATTACTAAATAAAATTACAATTCTTTTCCATATGTTTTTCTAATGAAAGTACCATATTATATATCTAGGTCATGAAAAGCATAATAAACGTTCTAATTATCCTAATATTTCCCATGTAAATTAGAAATAGCTGAAAGGAATACCACTCATTCATCACACAAATCTGTAGCTAGAAAGTAATAGCTAGTCATTAGAAGCATCTCACGTGTATGATAAAATTATACTTTCTGCTTAGAGTAATGGAAAGATTTGCCTAAGGCCAAAAGAGAAACACACAGTCTCCTTCTGTTCCTTCAAACAGTTTGCACATAAAAATATATTGCTTATCTTGTGCTATTATAATATAAACTGGGAAGGAAATCAAGTGTGACATATTTTTCATTCCAAGTAGGAAGGATTTTTAGACAATATAACCCAGAACATGTAAATTAAGGACTCTGGTTAACAAGCAGTTGTTTGAGTGACTATTTTTCTAAAAAGTTTCTTAGTGGATCATATAAATGAAATCAGAGTTTGCACAATGCTTTTTGAAAAAACTTTTACTGCTACAGAATAGTAGATAGCAAACTCTGTACTGTGTTTTCTTAAAGACTGATATAATTAATCTCTATTCATAAATGTCTCTGTATAACATGGTTTCTTACAACACAAAAGAGGTACCATTTAATATCACTCTTAACGTTGAGTCTGGGGGCAAGGTTTTAAGGAAAAAAATAAAATGAATCACTGATTGAATCCTTATTAAGTGTCAGGCATGCTGGTAAGGACCTTGTAGGTAGTGTATTACGGTAGGTATAATTAATCCCTGTTTTGCAAGTGAGAAAACTAAACTTCAGACAGTAACAGCAAAGCAGAGTAAACTCATTTCATTGTGCATAAATTGATTAAATATGTGTATTAATCAGTCAATGTCACTCTGGTGGGTGATAGGGGAAGGAGGCAGAAAATTAAATTGCATTTAGCACATAATAATGTGTCAGACATGATACAAGATGATTTACATATAAGACCTATTTAAATTGTGTAGGGTTTTAAATAAGATAATGGAGGTAATATATCATCAAAATAACTGGCACATAAGAAGCTTTCAATATGTGTTTATTATTTTATTATTTTTAATTTACGTCTTCCAGATGGGGAAACAGATTCACACAAGTTGCATCAATTGTCTGGGTTTACAGAAAGCCATTAAGTGGAAAAATTTGTGTATATGACTCCAAAGACCACAGTATTTCAACTGTACTGACTGATATAGAAATTTTAAGTATAAAACATTTGGTACTGTAGACTAAAAAATGTGCTTATTGCTAGAATATATTGAAAATTTACTTTATGCCAGGAACTACCATATACTAAACACTGTCACATTGAACCTCACTAACATTGAGTTTGCAAACGAAGAAACCAAGCCATAGAAAAAAGGAGGGTCTTGTCCAAGGTCACAAAATAAGGAGCTATGATTGGGAAGACTGTCTCATTATAGAGGTCATGCCTTTAATTCTATACTACATTGAGATAAAAGCATCATCCTCCAGCTCAGGATTTATGTCTAAAGTGTAATATACTCTTATCTTTCCACTTTCCACTATGCCTCAACATTTAGTGATCCATGAAATAAAATATGAGCCTAATATATGGCTCATCTGACTAAAACAATCAGACTACAAAGAGATCCTTTGGATACCTTAGTCATAAACCCAGTTACAATTCATTATCATTCACTTAGAACATTGAAGAACACCTTATCAATTAAAACATGATCCCTTTAATTTGATTATTTTAGGTAGTATCTTGCTGTCTGGAATGATTTGGCTACATAGTTCTATAACATTTTTATTTACAATTCAGTTCACAAAGACCTAAAATAGGCATAGACTTTGTGGTATCCACTTCAGGAGAGCATTTTACATAAATGTAAAGAAAAAAACAGAAGGAAAGTGCCATCATTAAGCTACAGATAAACAGAGAACACAATAGAGGGCATGACTCCATCTCTCTTAGTCATTGGCTCATGTAACCCTGTAGAACATGAATATTCAGTAGCTTCTGTTGTTTTTAATGAATATAAAAGCTAGTATGGTGTTATACAGAAAGTATTGTATTAATGAGTAAAAAGTTTGGGTCTAGCCCTGGCTTTTGTTCTTATTGATCAAGCTGTGTAATCTTCACCTCTCAGAATACTAACTTCTTCATTTGAAAAGTAGAGGCCATGATATCTGTCTTCCTCATAGTTTTAGTTTAAAAATCAATTGGATCAAGTATGTTAAAGTATATGGATATAAGGAATCATTGTCAGAACCAGAGGAAAAGAATAAAGTGAAAGTTCAGAGTAAACGAAGCAAAACATGGAAAATTGGGAAAAAAATATGTTTAGACATAACTCGAAGCTCTCTTTATCTATGGAGAATAAATATGTGTATGACCCCATCAAATAGTCTCCTTCATATATCTCTGAGATTCACCACAGCGATAAGATTCTTTGGCCCAGGCAAATAGTTGTCTAAAGTTGTAGAAACTAAAACTTGTGAAAGATTATTTAACTATTAATAACCCAAACCCAAGTACCCTAGAAGACCTTTATAAAAATTCCCATTTATAGAGGTAAAACCCTCAGATACTCACCAGATGGTTGCCCATTTTAACAATCTCCCTTCACTAAAGAAGGCAAAAAATGTGACTATTCTATATCATTAGTGGTCAAATGCTTAAGAAAAAAACATGAAACATGCACAACCCCAAAGTAAACCCTGAAAATATTTACTATTACTGTGGTGATTTAACATATATCCACAAATCTCCTGAGGCTTCTCCCTCCAGGAGGTAAAGCTTAACTTCCCTGTTCTTGAGTGGGAACTGGACTTCATGACTTACTTCTAATGAACTGAACATGGGGAGACAAAGATAAAAACTATATCAGAGAAGCCTGACAAAAACCACCTTAACCAAATGATCAAGATTGGTCATATGTATTGATATCCTCCAGCCCTAGGTACGATAGAATGAGAAGGGCATATTGCTCATGTAGAATTCTTTCTCCAAGTTCAGAGTCTCAGTTTAATCATGAAAAAGCATCATACAAACCCAAATTAATGGACATTTTTTAAAAAAATGCCTGACCAATAATCTTTAAAAGTATCAAGACATAAAATAGAATGAAAGATTGAAGAGCTGCCATAGAATGGTAGAAATAAGGGCATATAACAATGCTGAATTATAGATTTGAAGAGAAAAAATAATGGAAAAGCTGGAGAATTCTAAATAAAGTTTGTAGTTTATTTACCAGTATTATACCAATGTTAATTATTTTGATCATTATACCATGCTTAAGCAAGATGTTAACATTAGGGGAAGCTGGATGAATTGTAGATGAAAGCTGTCTGTACTACATGTGCAACTCTTCTATAAGTCAAAAGTTATCTTAAAACACAAAGTAAAAAAATGAAATATCAAAGTTAGACATTAGTGGATGTTGATATTGCAGCATACTGCTTATAATCTGCAAAAATGTGGGTTTTCCAATTCTCAGCTTCCAAATAGAATAAATTAGCTGTCAGCCAGCTGCTTCCTGTGAAATTCTGATTTCCAAGACAAAGAGTAATAAAATAAGACATGTTAAGCCTACTCAATTTTTTTTATTTCAAACTCAACAATTATTTTAAATTATAGCTCTTCCCAAAGTAAAAAGTGAGGATGCAAAAAAGAGGCAAGGAGCAGTGTGTTCACAGAGTTCTTATCACAAAGGAGGAATATTAGTAACAGGAAAGAATTCCTCTAACCGCAGGCATAATTTTCAACTCTATTGCAAAAAAAATACTTTGTATTTCAGTCCACTAAAAAGATGAAACTTGAGTAAGAAATGAATAGCACTGCTAATACACTACACATAAAGAATTGAGTACCATATGTAAAATAATAACATTGAAACTCTAAAGCATACCAAACCAAAAATTCTACTTGAAAGGGAGTCAAAAGCCCAGGCTACTATTTGAAGGGTATTGCAAGCTTTTCCAAAAGGCGGTGATATCCAAGTTGATATCAAAATACTTTTTGATCAAGTTGCTTATATTTTAAAATGTCATTTCTTTTAGAAAAATTGATGATTTACAATGAAAAGGAAAGAAAATTCCAGTTGCAGCGTGGCAGAATGAGACTAATATGATGTATCCCTCCCAATGATTGAAACCAAAATTACTGGGGAAAAAAATACAACAACAACAAAAAAACAACTATCAGAGAATTCTATAAAATACACAAAAGCAGGCGGAATATGAAGGCAGTCAGAAGTTAACGGAGTAATGTGCATGGTGAAGTATCTGCTAGACTTTTCTTTTCCTCTCATGGATTTGTCTCAAGAGTAGGTTTCAGCTGCTGAATGGCTGAACAGCCAATAGAACACACATAACTCTATACAAAGGATCAGGAAAGGATGGCACAGAAAATGTTGAGGTATCTCTGGAAGGGAGAAAGCTGGAGAGAAGATCCCCTAATTTTCTGTATGAATCTGTAAACACTCAGCCTAATTTTGTGATACATATGCATGGGATAGACCCAACAAGCATAGAAAAGTCTAAAGGAATGCAAAGTGGGGTTTTGATAACTACCTACAGAAGCTTATATACCTAACATAACAATTCCAAAATTGCTTGGCATGCAAAGAATCAGAAAAATGTGACCAACAACCAAAAGAAAAAGACCATCAACAAACTGATGTCACACATCAGAGGTAACCCAGACGTCCGAACTGTCAAAAGAAGGCTAAGCAGCTACTAAAAATTTCTTTATAAGGTAAAAAGAAATATATTGCAAATAAATGAAAAATAATTTTTCTTAGCACACAGAGGGAAACAATGAAAATAACCAAATGGAACTTTTAACCTTGAAAAAAAATACAATAATTTAAATAAGAAGCTCACTGAATAAGTTCAGTCACAGAAGACAGATAACAGAGGAAATGAAGATAAAAAAGACCAACAAAAATAATTCCATTAAAAATACGGAAAAGAAACATTAAAACATAATGAGCAGAGTTTCAGGTATCTGTGGGAAAATATAAGATAAAAATCTAATACACATGTCTTTGGAGTTTCAGAAAGAGAAAAATCTTTGAAAATACGATGAAGTTTTTAAAAATTTGGTGAAACACATCTACTTATAGATTTGAGAAATCAAGTGAGCCACAAAAAAGGTAAACACACACACACACACACAAACCACACCTAGACATACATAAATCAAATTGCTAAAACCAAAGTTAAAATAAACATTTTGAAAGCTACTACAGAAAAATGGCACATTACATATTGGGGAACACTGTTAGTGAGTGTTGATTTTTCATCAAAATCCATGGAGGCCAGAAAGATAGATATTCTCTGATGAAGGGAAACTGAAGGAAATCATCATTAACAAATGTTCTCTAAAATAAATGCTAAGGAAAGTTTCATGAACTCAAAATAACTAATTCTAGAGGGAAACTTAAGTTTCAGGAATAAGGCAAGTTCAACAGAAATATTTAATAGCCAACTAAAAATAAAAAGACAATTATTTTTCCTCTTAGCTTGCTTAGTACAGTTTTAAAATGTAGGTTTTATTGTTAGTAAGGTGTCATGAGACCAAAAGGTCGGATGACTGCTATTGAAAAGATAGTTTTTTACTCACAGTTCTCAAGAGAAGCGGGCACCTCAGCTACACAGAGACATATGAGGAAGTACCACTGTTAGGATGCAGGAGAGACAAAAAAACATGGGCAGGGGACTATATTGTGGTTTTTATGGGAAGGAATGAGCAAGACACAGTAAGCAAGCCAAACAGGTTTAAGATTGGCTGATTAGAATAACTTCAGTGAGCCCTGGAGTACTGGGATGTCCCTAGTTGTCTGGTACCTGGTCCTGGGATGATTCCGACAGGGGAAGAGGAGTCAGAGTATGTAAACCCTGTGAAAAGTCAATAAATGAAGAGGTAGGGGCATGGACCTCTCATGGGTTGGTTTGCCTATAAAAAGTGCACTCACAGGCAAGTTGTTTACTACCTCAAGGAATTGGATGGCCATGGATTGGCAGTTTCCCAGGGTCACTAAGACCCCAGACACCAAAATATCAGAATAAATGACATGCTTAATACAGTAAAATATATTACTGTGAAAGCAAAAATTATCACATTGCCTGATGGAGCTTCAATGCATATAGGTATAATATGTATGACAACCATAACATGAAGGTCAGAGAGGAATATTAAAAGGTCTAAATTGCTGCAAGGTTTCTACATTTTATGGGAAGTTATTCAACCCTAAGTAGATTTTGAAAATTTAAACATGTATTATATAATAAGAAGAGCAATCATTAAAAATATAATACAAAGAGATATAGCCAAAAATCCAATAACAATACTAGGATTTGAAAAAGTGTCAATCATAAAGAAAACAAAAAAGTTAAACAGATAATTTTTTTAAGTAGAAAAGTAGAGAGCAAAAATAAAATGGCAGACATTAATTAAACCATACTCATAATTACATTAAATGTTAGTAGCCTATATCATGGGTCAGCAAACTACTACTCATGGACCAAATTCAGCTGACTGCTCATTTTTGTAAATTAAGTTTAATTAGAACACAACCATACCCACTTATTTATGTATTATTTACACTTAATATTGTCTACATCCTTACATCTATACTGAAACTACAAACACTGTTGATCGAAACTAAAGAAGGCTTACATACATGGAGAGAGATACCATGTTCACAGACTGAAAAACTCAATATCATTAAGATTATAATTCTCCCCAAACTAATCTACTTATTAAATGCAATTCCAGTATTGTACCAATTTAATAAGCTGATTCTACAACACATGAATATGCAAAAGAACTAGAATAACAAAAGCAATTAAAGAAAAAAAAAAACAAGTTGGGATTGATTATGAAAACATAGTAATCAATAGAGATTAGTATTAGTGAAAAGATAGGCATATAAATAAATGAAGTCAAATAGTCTAGAAGTGTACTCACACATGTAATTTCAGTTGATTTTAACAATGCTCAGGCAATTCAATGGAAAAAGAAAGGTCTTTTCAACCTATGTTGGTAAGCTGATAGAATATCTGTATGGGGGGAAAAAAACCTAAGTCCTTACTTTACACCACATATAGATATCAAATTAAATCAAATCACAGATCTAAAAAATGAAACTATAAAACTAGAGGAAAACAGAAATAAGTGTTTGCAATTTTGTAATAGGCAAATGTTTCTTAACTAGAAAACAAAAAATATACAACATTAAAAAAATCCTGATGAATTGAATTTTTTGTTTCTTAACTAGAAAACAAAAAATACACAACATTTATTAAAAAATCCTGATGAATTGAATACCAAATTAAAATACTTTTACTTTAGGGAAACACCACAAACAGGAAGAAAATATCTTCAAAGCACATATCAGAAAAAAGGCTTGTCTCCAAAAATATAAGATATATATATATATGTATATATATATAACTTTTACATAATAAGATATATAATCTTATTTATATATTTTATAATAAGATATATAAATCCTTACTTCACACCACATATAGATATCAAGTTAAATCAAATTGCAGATCTAAAAAATGAAACTATAAAACTAGAGGAAAACAAATAAGTGATTGTAATTTGGTAATAGGCAAATGTTTCTTAACTAGAAAACAAAAAAAAATACAACATTAAAAAAAATCCTGATGAATTGAAGTTTTTGTTTCTTAACTAGAAAACAAAAAATACACAAAATTAAAAAAAAATCCTGATGAATCGAATGCCAAATTAAAATACTTTCACTTTAGGGAAACACCACAAACAGGAAGAAAATATCTTCAAAGCACATATCAGAAAAAAGGCTTGTCTCCAAAAATATGAGAGACATATATATAAATATAACTTTTACATAATAAGATATATAATATCTTATTCATATATCTTATAATAATAAGATATATAAATAAAACTTTTATAACTCAATAATAAAAAGATAACCCAATAAAAAATGGAGAAAATATTTGAAAAGATATTTTACAAAAGAATATATGCAAATCTATACTAAGCATATGAAAAGATGCTCAAAATCATAAATCACAAAGGATATGTAAATCTAAAATCACAATGAGATACCACTGAATAAGAAGACTTTGAAAAATAGTAATAATAAAATATGACAGTACAAAGCGTTGGTGTGAATGCAAAACAACTATCACTCTTATAGGTTACAGAAGAATGCCAAATGGTATAGCCACTCTAGATAATAGTTTGGGGGATTATGATAAAGATAAACATATATTTATCATGTGACACAGTCATCCACTCCCATATATTAGAAATGAAAGTGTATATCAACAGACTTGCACATGTATGTTCGTGTGGCTCCACTGGTAATTGTACAAAACTGAAAACAAACCAAATACCCATTAACAGGTGAATAGATAAACAAATTGTGGCATATTCATACAATGGAATACCACTCATCAAGAAATGGGAGAAAATTACAGATACAGCCAACAACATGGATAAATCTCAAAATCATTATAATGAATGTAAAGAAGACAGATAAAAAAAGATGTATACTATATGATGCTGTTTCTATAAAATCCTCAAAAATAAAACTAAAGTTACCAATCTACTAGTGATTGTCTGAGGATGGAGAGGGAGAAGAGGATGGTTCATAAAAGGAGACAAGGAAACGAGGAGTGATGAAAATGTTTACTACCTTGATTATGGTGATTGTTTCAAAAGCTTATGAATATGTTGAAACTGATCAAATTGGGTATTTTAAATATGTCAAAACTGATCAAATTGGGAATTTTAAATATAACTTAGGGTAATACTTCAATTATATCTCAATGAAGTTATAAAAGCACATAAGGGATGAAAGGGAAAATTATTTCTTTCTGTTTGAAATTGTCACACAGCGATATTTATTCTGTTGCCTTCCAGAAATCTGCCATCTCAGTATGGTGTGACAACGTGTAACTTTAAACAATTGCAGGTGGATGACAACACTTTCCTTTGGTAAGCGGACGTAGTCAAAAGGATAGAAAACACTTCTGTGCCTTGCTTTGCCTATCAGTACTCCATACAATTTCATGCCTAGAAATTTATTATTCCCTTCTTTGATACCTACAAACATGAACATGCTAAGCTACTTAACACACTGCCCTGTATGAATAACACTGTCATAGTAACAACTGCCACCAAAATTACTTAGATTTGTGCCTCACAATTACCAATTTTTCTCTCATAACAGTTATTGAAATTACCAATATAAATCAATTTTCTTTAACAACAGGTAAATGACTCAGGACTATCATTTCTCTGTTAACAGATTTTTCTCCAGTTTGATTTTCCTGTTTTTCTATGACTCTTTTTAACACGATACTGCTTCTTTTTTCCTCCCTGCACTGAAGTTATATTAATCAGTGCTGAAAGCCAGTAAGTTATTACATGAACTATCAAGTGTCAACTCAGCTCCTTGTTTTGAAGCTTTACTTAATTAGCACAGATCTGGGATGGTGAAAACATTTATCTTAAGCCACTAATAAAAACTGTGTAGAAAGTGAATGGATCATTTGTCTATAAGAGTATCATTTTTGAGAAGACATGTTTAGTTAATTAGTTAGTTAATTACTTGGTATGAAAGATAAAAGTCACTTCTGCTTTTATTGTATTTATTCTGGTAATAAACAGAAAGTTTCTGTACTTAATGTTTATTCACTTTCTGGCAGCTTTCCTAAATACCAAAACACAGTTGCATTTAAAGTGCCAAAGATTTCCTGGCAATAAAAGTCAAATACTTCCAGTAACAATCTTATAAAACTTGGTATTTAGAGTAATTACAGATCACTGGAGATGGCTCATGGCTTTGGAGCTGAAGCGGCTACAGATATCACTCCATCCAGCCACCTGAGTTCTCAAGTGCCTTAACCGCAGCCCAGGCAGCCAGTAACAGGCAAATTGACGAACGGAGTCATTTATTCCTCTCTTCATTCAATTGTATAAATTCTTACTCCATCACTTGATCTAATAACTTCTTAAAGAAATGAATTCTACAATACCACAAAAGAGCAAAGTAAGTAACTAATTTTAAGATATGACATTTGTACTTTACCCCAAGGAATAGAGGTCTGTAATGACACACTGAAAAATAATAACACTCTTTATAACTATCACCAATCCAATTTTATAAATAAATTACTGTTTCCACTTTCTCTAATCTTACCCAAATATACTCAGGATTTTAGTATCTTCAAGCTCTTGAATAAATAAAGGTCAACTTCCTCATACATTATACATTCCCCATTTCCTTGTTCAAGAAAACCCTAAGTGGAAGACAAGAACATTTCCTTCTTGAGTGTGATAGGTTCTAATTCAAATTTTATTAGGTTGGTGGAAAAGTAGTCACAGTTTTTGCAAATATTTTTAATGGTTTTTGCTGTGATTAATTTTTCACCAACTAAATACAAAGCTTGTAGTCACTTCTGTGTAAGAGTAAATTACAGGTGTAACATGAGTAGAAATAAAGACGTAAGATAGGTGTCTACTGCTTTCATGTGTCATGAAGTGGAATAGGCTGATAACAAAGAAGCAGCAAAGAGGTAAACATCTGGATGGTATTTTGAATGTCAACTTGACAGTTTGCTCATTCGTGGTAAGAAAATAAAAGAAATTATGATGACTTCTAGGTTTGCATCTTAGATGGCTGAATGGATGATGGCATAATTGAATTAACTGGAGAATATGAGGAAAGATAAATAGTTGGATATGAAGGATATCATTATAAATAATTTAATTTTGGAAATAAATTCGAGGTACAAACTGAATGAAAAGAAGTCAAGTAGGTAGAAAAGGTCAGTGGTGAAAGTAAAAGTTTGGGAATAATCAGCATATAAATGGTATTTACACACACACAGAACAAAATCACCTAGGGAGAGAATATAGGTGGAACTACAACATTCCAACATTTAGAGTTTGAGTTTAAGAGGAATCAGCAGCAGGAGTGAGGAGGAGCAGCTGGCAAAGTCAGAGGAAACTTTTGGATATTTGGATGTTTGGTTTTTTTCTTTCTTTTTTTCTTTCTTTCTTTCCTTCTTTCCTTCTTTCTTTCTTTCTTTCTTTCTTTCTTTCTTTCTTTCTTTCTTTC